>NW_006442103.1:7217569-7315662 GCF_000325575.1 Pteropus alecto | reverse complement strand
CAATACTCAACTCAGTCAGTAGTACAACTAAAGATAAAGATAAATTCAGGAATCTAGTTAGTTCTGTGACCTTCACTGGTAATGAATCTTGTAGACTCATTAGCTGCAATTTGAAGCATTTTAAAATTAATTGCCTTTAGTTTAATGAAGTTTTTGCTTGCTTGAAAATCAGAACAATGGTAAGTATCTGAACAAACTCCTTAACAGTTGTTTATTACAGGCTAGCTGTGACCTTGAAGAAGCTTTTTCCTTTTTTCAATTGTAATGTTGTGTAGTATACAGAATGCATAGGAAGTGTTTTATTTTAATTTTTACAATCATTCTTTACACATTAGGAAACTTACTAAACTTGCAATCAGGTATAACTCTCTAAACTACGTTAAAATCTCTTCTACATTTTTTTTTGTTCAATTTATTATTTTAATTTTTTGTTTATTTAGTTTATTTGGCCATTGTCATATTGCTCCAGGCACAAAAACAACCACTCTGACACTAGCGTATTATATTATTTTTAAGAACGGTACATTCTAATATATGCACAAACTTAATAGGAATGGAATCAATGCCAACATTACAAAGGAAAATAGTCATAAAAAGTAGTATTAGATAGAGAAATAATTTATCCTGGAAGAAACTAGAATTTTTATATTTTGAACTTCTATTTTACCTGTGCACAAAAACATGTTGAAATATTTTTCATTGAATCAATTGCACAATCACATAATTTTTTTCATTCAGAGTTAATTTCTTCTGGTACTAGCTCTCCTATTACTGCTAGATTTTTGTTTTATAATTATATTGGGACATATTTTTCTATGATTACAGAAGTCATTTACTTTCATTATTTGGACTGCATGCACTTGAGTTGTTTTCATAAAAGTAAGATGAATTTCACTGCAACATTCATATACCTGAGTGACCAAGGACACGTATATAGAGACCCAAAGTAATATAGCTAAATTCTGGGTTTATAGTGGCTTTTTACTGTTACCCAGGGAAGTTATTCAAGTTTTATGCTTTTCAGTTTACCCATTGCTAAAAACGTAGATAGGATTAGGTTCTCAAAAAGAGTTCCAGCTTTTATTACATTGGGATTATATAATGATAGAAATGATTAAGTAAATTATTAAAATGAAATTTAGAAATGTTAAGTGATTCACTCAGTCCCATAGCAAGTTCCTTTCAGTGCAAAGACAAAACATCATTTTTCTGACTTGCAGTTTTTTATTATCATAACAGAAATTATATAATAAAAATGCCCTTGCTTCAACACATTATATTAAAAATTCCTTTTTTCCTTATGTATATATTTTATTATTTTTAAATTAAATTAATTGAAGTGACACTGGTTAATAAAATTACATAGGTTTCAAGTGTACAATACAATAATACATCATCTGTATATCATAATTCTTAAATCTGTATTTTAATTAGATATCTATAAAATCACCACTGAGAATATAGAAGTATTTGCATAAAAGTTTATGTGAGACCATTTCTAAAGATGCAGAGTAAACTAAAATGATCTCTATCTCTGACTATTTGGGATATATTACTCCATACTGCATATGATACGAAAATAATATATTGTTGAAGCTGTTTTTAAACTTAACCTTGTATCTTTCCATGAGTTGAAATTCTTTCAAACAATATTTGATGGAAAGAGTACTATAAAAATGTTCTATACTTCCTACTTTAAAAGTATATATAGTTCCTATAAGAGTGATTCGAAGAAAGAAAATGCTTCTAAAGCTTTGCAACATAAACATGCATTTTTTTAAAGAAAATATTTTCCTTAAAAAAGAGCTGGCAAATGAATGCAAAAACAAGAATGGACTTAAAATTTCTGTGTTTTAAGAGAACACTGAGAAGAAAATTCTCTATCGCACAGGGCCATTAAAAGAATTAAGTGATTTAATGTTTATGAAACAATTAAGACAATGCTGGAACAGATCAGATAATTAGTACATTAGGAAATTCAATAAAAAATAAATTATTAGTATAGTTAAACAATATTGTTATAATAAATCCAATTCTTTGAGCAATCAAAAATTATAATTGTTATTAAAGTGTTTTATTGAGTCGAGATGAATTTAAAAACCAGAATAAAAAGCATCAAATTAAGTGGATGTGGGTATACTGCCAAACTGACAAGTTGAGTTTTTCTCCATGTTGACTCAACATATCCAAAGCTCTTTATGGAGTCAGTTTTCTTCAAATGATTCCACATATTTTCTATTTATCTGTTTGCTTCATAGATGTATCAAATGCCACCACTTTCAAGGTCCAGTCCCACCATTATAGCATCAGCACTTAAAAAGAAAACATTTCCCAAAACTTTTAGAACATTTAGACTAGAGGGGACTTTAGGAATATTCTGCCTTCTCATGTTAGCATGAGGAAGGTGAGGAGAAGGCGTACTGATATGTCAAGGGTCTCTTGCTTATTCAAATCTCAAATCGTAGTTTACTCTAACAATGCTATATATATATAAATGGGCATTTTCAGAAACAGAAACTCTTATTATCATAATATGGAAGGAAGTAAAAGAAGAGAAAATGAGGACTAAAAAGGGACATTAAAGTGGAAGAGAAAGAAGAAATAGGAAAGGAAAAGCAAAGTAACTCATGTAAGACAAGAAAAAGAAAGAGACACATGTGCCTTATAGCCCCAAAGTATGATTACCCAGGAAGTTCAGGATATCATACTATCCAGACTCATGTGTATGGAAAGACTGGCTGTGAGTTTAAAAATTACAAATAACAACATGTTCTCACATAGGTACAGATGCTTAACAAAAACAAGCCAATGAATAACATTCCTGTATGCTCTGTGTGAAAAGGATTTCTAATTTTTTAATAGATAGACCTCATCACAATCCATGTCAGTATTTTGTTGTTTAAAACTGAAATTTTTTATTTTAATAATTGAAAATTTTTACCTTATTAGAGCATTGATAATAACTCTTTGAAACACTAAAATGGTTAATTTTTTGATGATAGGAATTTTCCTCAACAAACATATAGCAATCACTATGCTTTTAATTCTTTATGTTGGCTACACTTGCCTCTCAAGACTTTGGTTTGCAGCATTGTTACCAAGCTTTTGAGAATTTGAATCCTTGCTACAATATGGGAAATTACTACATTCTCTCTTGTATTCTTTTGTGATGACTTTTGTCCTAAATGCTTTTGATGTAGGTAGCGAGAAGAGTTAGCCTTGGCCAATAATCTAACTCTCTTTGTGAAGGATGATGGGACACTAATGGTTCTTATGTTCTCTTGCCATGAGAAGTAACCTTAGGTAAATAGATTAATCACATTTGAAAGGAGTCTGAGTTAAGAATCATTTATTATGAGTACAACCTGAATCTATGCATTTACGATGCATACTTCCATAAAGAGTCACAGAGACTATACAATTTTCTGGGGTATAGAATAAAAAATGTTTTATAACATAAACATTTGCCACCTTCTGATGCAATAACACGTAACTTATTTAGGGAATTTATCTCTTCTGGGACAAATAACGTTGATTAATGCAAAAAAAAAAAAAATGCCTTTGGTGTTCTCCAGGTCTTCCACGGCTCTGTCTTCGCTCCTCGATTGCTTAGCCTCTTTAAATCATTAGTAAACCTGAGGCGAAACTTCTGGTATCTATGAATCTGAGAAGAAAATATGATTCTTTGTGCACTTAGCATTCCCCTCAAAAGTTGAAAATATTATTAAAAACAAACAACAAATTAAATTCAAAACTTAAATACTTCATAACCTCGTATAAGATTAAAACATTATAAATAGGCCCCTGAAAATAGCACGTTATTATTGTAGCCACTATTGAGAAATTTTACTTTACATAAGAACTCTTTATCAATGTTATATAGCTATTAAACACAAAATTTATATAATCATTTGTATAATTTAAATTAGTCCAAAACAAAAACAGCTTTATAGATACAGAAAACAATTATTGATTACCGTGGCGGGGACAGTTAGGTAAAATAGGTGAAGATAAAAAACAGTTATAAAATAAATAAGTCATGGGGGTATAATGTATAGCTTAGAGAATATAGTCAATAATATTGTAATAACTTTGTATGGTAACAGATGATAACTAGACTTATGGCGGGGGGTCTTTTTGTAAGGTATGTAAATGTTGAATTACTGCTATGTACACCTGAAACTAATAGGATATTGTATGTCAATTATCACCAATTAAAAAAAAAAAGAAATACCCTTTTCATACTATTATACCATTTACAACCCATTAAGTATTTGCTTGCTTCAGTTGCCAGCCGTTCTTACCCCTTGGTAAATTTGGAGTTAACCGTGAACCTTTTCAGAAAATATGACCATTCAATCCACCCCCAGGGATTTTGGTTCAGTAAGTCTGGGGCAGGTGTGAATGTCTATATTTTAAAAATTCAGAAGAAATTTTTAAAGACGCTCTCATAGTTGGAGGCTACTAGGCATCATGTTTCCAAAATTGTGTTTAAAAAGATGTTGAACTAATTTCTTCCTTGATAATAAAACCCTGCTGTGTTCTCAGTTAATTTACTCAGTTCTTTTATAATGAAGGCCAGAGGCCCTCTCTTTTAAATTTATTTCTATCTGCAAATTCTGTAATTTCAGAAAGTTACTTAAAACATAGAGAAAACTTGCTTATTCATTCATTTACTTCAACTTAGCCTAAAGGAGTAACCTCAAAATTCTTATTTATCTACAGTGTAATTAATATTAAATATCCTGAGACATATAATGAGAATTTGGCACAATTTTCTCATATTTTCACCCAAAAAACTTACTCACTTGAGTAAATTCACTGTGCAAATTCACTAAATAGTTTTCCTTGCCAACCCGATCTATTATGATCTAGCCGCAAGCCAATATTTTATGTACCCTGTAATGCATGCATAAAAAACTCTGCAACTCTACAGTGTTAGATTTCCATACAATCAAAATCGTAGCTTAACCCAAATATTTTATATATATATATATATTCCTAATTCATTAGAGTGATTGAAAGAGAGGAATGTAAAGTTAGAAAGAAAAAAAGTAACCAAAGTCAAAAGCATTTTAGTAAATTTCACTGTCTTGAATCAAAATAATGCTGCCACATAGGTAGATCTATTTCTATTTCGTGTATGTGCAAAATTAGATTATCCCCATTCTATTACTCTTTTTCTCTCTCAAATATTTTTAGCTTTCCAATTTTGTGTGCGTGTGTGTGAAAATAATTCCTTTCTTTCTATAGAAAGTTTTAAAATGTTGACTTTTTCTCTCTGGCTTATCTTACAATAGTTCAGTTCACTTCAACAAAAGTTTACTGTCCCTCTCTGTGTACCTAACACCATACTAAGTGATTAGGATACAATGATGAAGATAATAAAGTCCCCATCCCCCAAAAATCTTGCATTTAAGTAAGACATATAGCCATGTAAACATATTAATTCAGTTCATTTTAGTGAAAAGAAAGGTATGTGCTCATGTTTCTGTGGAAGCCTGGAGGCAGATAAGTTAGTTATCAAAATGAGAATGAGAAAGAAGAGAGAGCCACCAGCCACAGGTAGATTCCTGACAAGCACACATTTTAATGGGCAAAAGAAAACAAAGAGCTCACAGTCATAGAATAAATGATCACAGAGAAAGGATTAGATAAGAAGAGAAAGGTGCCATACGGTGAATTAGGAAAGAGTTTTAATGAAGCGGGAATTGCTCAGTAGTGTCAAATATCACAGAGAATTTCTGCAAAATGGCAATACAAATGCTATTGATGACTCCTTACTAAAAAACCATTCCCCAGATGGTAGGGACATCATATTGCTTCAAGTTGGGGTAAAATTTGAGAGAACAATGTTAAAGTATGTGATCGGAGATGTTCACTAATCTTGCAAAAAGCTGAGTCGTGAAGGAACAATAAAACAAACAAGAAACCATGGACGATATTCTTTGTCTTAAGGTAGAGACTCAGAAAACAGAATCTATTAAAGTCTTTAGGAGAAATTGCATTATAATTCCTTCCTGAAATTGTCTCCAATGTCTATGAAAATAGTTAAATACATGAGTAGACTGTTCTGATAGTCTTAGAGGAAGACCAAGGGGTTAAGGAAAAGAACAAGGAGCCCCAACATCCTTAAGCTCTTTGCTGGCTCACACTGAGAGGAAGCACACATCTCTCTACCATGTTCATCAGCACTGCAGCTTCTGGACAGAGAAAGGAGGGTGACACATATTGTTACCGAAATCAGCTCCAGCTGCTCATCTCCCATAAGCCAATAACTTAGGAGAAAGAGTATTGTAGAAGGAAAGTAGTTTATTTAAGAGCTGGCACCATGAGAGCACAGTGGATTTCTGTCGCAAAGGCTGTTCTGCCCCTTCACTGCAGGCAGGGGTTGTTATAGGGAGAGGGCTGGACAAAGGATAAGGGGAGGGCTGCATCCTGGAGGGGAGGGGGTGGCCAAGGCCATATCTTGTCTTCTGGCCTTGGCTTGTTTCTCAGGCTGCTTAGAGGGGAGGCAAGTAAAATTCAAGAATTAACTAGGAGCGGGTGGGAAGCTCCTTTTTAGGGTACCAGCCAGCACGAGGAACTCACTTCCGCAGCCTGCTCTGATGAACGCCTGGAGCTGGTCAAGCGGAGGTCCAGGGAAGACTTGGCCGTCAGTCTTTGGGCACTAAATGGTCTGGGGGACTGTTAGCTTCCTTTGAAGTCCATTTCTAGAGTTCTCAATCACGCAATAGAAGTTTACCTGAAAACTTGCTCTGAAACTTATGATTAATGCCCTTATGCTTACTGACCATAATCCTTCTGGTCTAGCATTCTTTCCAGACTGCTCCCATCTTTGTTCCTGGGTGGCTAATGCCTAGGAGGACCACATTGCCAGAATGGCTCCACGAAGCACAACAGATCCACCCCCCGCTCCCCCAGAACTGTCCCATAGCTCCTGGAATAATGCTCAGATTTTCTCTTAAACACCCTAAGCCAGACTGAGAAGGGAAGGTAGTTTTTGAAGGTGTTAACCTGCTGCCTTCTCAAATCACCGGTGCCCTGACAATAAACGTTTATTCTAAATAGCCTGATTCCTGTGTGGGTCTGTTGGCTGATTGGCACAGCCAGCACAAATCCCAGGCTCTGTTGCCCTCCAGATACATGAGGACAAAAAAAGAAAAAGAATAAAAAAATGGTTACAATCATAAGTCTAGAATAAAACCACGACAATCACAGTTACAATCACAAAGTTTGGGGCAACGGGAAAAGACATCTGATCCAGTAAAACTCTTTATAGTGGAAAAGTTCAAAACAAGCAGCAAACCAAACTGCTTAATCCCGATAGTTGATAATGCTGACATGGGGAAGAAAAGTACTTGGACTACAGTATAATTCTCTTTAATGCTTTTGTCTTTCCCACTATGTCGGTCATGGATCTTTTCTTATTTATCTCTGTGTCCCCAGTGTTTTTACATGATAAAAAGGTGAACATAAATAGTTTACTTATTTTTTGTAGCTAGAATTTAAAATGCTTACCTATGTGTTAATAGAATGTTACCCTTAAATTAATTTAACTTACATATTGTTGTTAATACAATAACATCTTATGATAGAATATTGAAAAGATGAAATTAAATTAAATAATTACTTTAGAGGATGAAAAAAGAAAAATTCTTAAAAAGTAAGCCTTGCTGAAGTTAAGTCTGATGTAAGAATGAGTGATATTAACCAACCTTTGACCAAAGAGCAGTAAGGAACATCTAATGAAAAAAAAAAAAACTTACAAACTGCATGTAGTTTGAGGAAATAATAATAAATAGGTAATATTGAGAGTGAGTATTATGTGCTACACACTTATTTTTCAGCTTTGGACCTAACCTCATAATCATCACAATAACCTGAGATAGATACTAATTTATCTCAATTTACAAAAGAAGTAATAAAAGCACAGAGCCATCAAGACACATACTCAAGTTCTGAGACTAATAATCAATGGAGTGAAATTCAAGCTCAGGTAATTTAGCTCCAAAGCCTACAAAATAAAGCAATATATCGATAAAGCCATGAATATTATAAATAAAATTAATGTAAGGGTGCACACTGGTAATATTCAATCATTATTTATATGCAAGTTCGAAGGCCTGATGTGTGGTAGTTAGGTTGCCATGAGCGACGGGAGCGAAGGCCCAGCTCAGTAACCATAGGAATGACGACACTGATGGCCCAACCAAAAAGCCCGCCCCTAAGACTCCCAGCAAAAGCTCATTTCTTGAATAACAATACCCCTTCATCCTGGAGTACAGGGAAATAAATGATCATAGCACAGCAGCCAGTTTAGGCCAGCCACGAACACTTGCACAGCGAGGAGTACTCTGACCTTTTCACCTCAGCCTCATTTATACCATCATTATAATGTCATGCATATGCCTGTCAGTTCATGAATCTAATTATAACATACTGAATTCTGGGAAGGAACATGCACAGTTGACAGTAGATTATATAATAGCCAACTGTCAATCAAAATGACCTCACATGTCAATCAGCTAACACCACCCTTGTAACCACCCAGCATGGTCCAGATGTGACAGGCCTCCCAATCTCTACTAAGCTACACCCTTCTCTGGTGTAGCTATTTCTCTCTTGAGACATAAGTCAATAAATCTTGCTTTTCCTAAACTTCGCTACTCTGTAATTCTTTACTGCATTGGCCAAAAGGACCGAGGCTCCCCGAGTACCAGTCAGGCAAGAGACTTAGATAGCCCCCCATTGTGACACTGAGACCCAGCGGAACTTATGGTGCAAATTCTAGTGTGAAAGCTGGCAGGCTTCAGACTGAAGAATGGCTGATATTTCAGTCTGAGACTGAAGGCCAAAAAAGTCCAATGTTCCAGCTCAGGCAGTCAGATAGGAGAAATTCCTTCTTGCTCAGCCTTTTGTTCTTTCCAGATTTCTATTGATTGGATGAGATCCACACACATTAGGAAGGGCAGTCTGATTTACCTTTTCTACTGATTCAAATGTTAATCTCATGAAGAAACCCTCACAGACACACCCAGAATATTTGGCTAAATGTCTGGGCACTTTGTGGCCAAGTCAAGTTGGCACATAAAATTAACCATCACAAACAGTAAACATTCATTTGCTTAATTTTAAATAAAAATAATTATGTGATATTCTAACACATTCTTCTTATACTCCAATAAAACATCTTTCATTTATTGCACTCTAGAAACTAATACGCTAGACTAGTCTGCTGCTCAACAGCTGTCAAAATAAACATCATGACAATGTTATTGATGAAGTAGGAGGCAATTGAGAAAAATAATCAGAGATTAGTAAAAATTAAGTTAGCTTTGAAAGCTTGAAACAGTTAACTAGAAAAAAATGTTATGTTTCCTCACTGCATGAGGGAAAACATAATGATGTGAAGAACTTTTCATATATAATAAAAATAAATCATTATATTACAGATGGTACAGAGAATTCGAAACATAGAAAAAAACATGCAGGTATTTAGTCAAGATAGAAAGTTTGGGCAATAACCTGACCTAAAGGAAAAGGTAGGGAACCATAATTACTTGAAAAACTGGTACTAGAGATGCTAGGTACTTTAAATGAATCTCATCATTCATGTTCAGTGGATTCCTTTAAACAAGTAGGGCCCATTAATTAAGATGTCATTGAACACAGAAGAGCAAAATAAATTAAAGGCAGTGGGGGCAGTGGATAAAAGGTAAGCTAGAATAGGAAAAGGAGCACGCACAAACACACACACACACACACGCACACACACAAAGACATTGAAAAAGGGATAATAAAATATAAACATAGTTTAGAATAAGCATGAACTAATAGCATTTTTAGACAAAGCTTTGATGCAATTATTCTTAATCTTTTATTGTGACTATTTGATATTTGACTCACCATGTACTGATTTGAGCAAAGAATTACATTAAATACTATGGATAACTAAAAGATGTAGAACACGTTATTTTGGCCCACAACACTTTTTTATTCCGGATAGTTGGAAAAAAATGAAGTATCACATACGTAATTAAAATTTAATTATGCTATGGGTAGTAGTGGTTGAGTACTGAGAGTATCAAATTAGGAACAAGTTAATTTGCAAAAAAAGAATTTTAACCAAGATTAGGAGAAGAAAGATGAGAGGAGGGGATAGAAATTATAGCATAGGACTGTAAGTCCGATCATAGGACTGAGTCAACTAAATACATGAGACAATTATGATTAACGTATGCCTACATTCAACATATAATTCAAGCTCCATGATTAGGAAGAGAGGTTCCTTTGGGACGCTGGCAACATAATAGAGACTTTATAATAAAGTAGAAGAGTAAATGCTTTTATTTCTCACTAGCTACAAATAGGAATTTGTTCACTGATTGGAGTCACCAGACATAGATATAAGGGAAAGTTAATTAAATAGCATTATGTCTCAGTTGTTAGGTTTAAAGGTAGTTTAGATACAGTAGAAGAGTAAACACCATGGTTTGGGGGTCAGATGAAAATATCTACAATTAAGCGTGGACAATTTTGAAAAGTAGAATATATAGAAAATGGATGGTATGAATGACAGCTATAGGAGATAAAGTAAACATGTTCCAATTGGTATAAGTGAAATCCCAAAAAGGGGAAAGGGGGTGAAATGTATAGAGAGAGATAGAGATAAAAATAGACCACTTGGGGAAATAAAATATTTAATAAATCATTTAGTCTGACCAGAGTGGAAACAAAACAACAATAAAACATTGCTTATGTGTTATTAATTTTTTTAACAGAGCACAAATTAGAAGGATGTAAATCCAAGATATATATATTTAGATAGAACAATGAAAGGAAAGAAAGGAGGGGGGGAGGAAGAAAGGAAGGAAGGAGTAAAGTCCATGAAGCAAGAGAAGAAAGAAGGGAAGGCAGTAACAGTCGTAAAGAATTGCAAAAACTAATGTTATTTTCTTTCTCATTATTTCTTTGTCTCTCCCTTCACCACCACTCTCTAATTTCTATTTGATTCACATGTCTGTATCATTCTTCTATTGCTGAGCAGATCATCTTGCTATTATTGATTTTGTTTTTCCTTGCAATAGACCAGTGTGACTTTCATAGCTCAAGTTTTATATTACTTTCTAGTTCAAGATCACAACTGGTGTGTCTGCGCCACAAATCCTAATTGACAAGAAAGCAAGTCTTATTGGCTCAACTGTGGCTGTAGCATGGGGTCCAATATCCTGCTGCCCAGTCAGCAGTGCTTAGAAGAGTAGAACACCAGAAACACTGTTATTTCTCTAAAAAGAAAACATTAGACTAGAAAGGAAATGATGACCAAAGACATATCAAAGCAAAACGATATTTTGCGATTTCAGTAGATCTTTATTTGTATAACTACAAATGTTAAATAATATAACATCTCTTTGTTAAGAAAAAACAAGTGATTCTTTAAAACAATTAGTGAGGAAATTTGAATTTCACTTTCTAAGAAAATTTTACTTGGCATTTTATGGGGTAGCTATACATATATCTATTAAATCTATAGTCTATGGATATTATAATATGAATGTGAGCCGTCATTTTTGATAATAGCCTTTTGAAAGAAATCCAGAAAAAATGTGCATGTTCATGCAAGTGTAATGCTTAAGAACACATTAATAATTATCATATATATGATATATTTATTTAAATATACATGTGCAGAAAATATCCAGCAATAATATTATACCAGAATTTTAACAAAAACACTTCTGGATTCCTTGAACTATTCTTGACTTAAAAGGAATTTTTTTTAAGCAAAATTGTATATGCTTTTTGATGATTGTCTGAGAAACTAAACATTTCCTCGATGAAAAATAGGTTCATCACTCCTTTGCAACTACAAATTTTTCTGATTATATTATTTTCAGGCCATCAAACTATTTGTTTGTTTGTTTTTGTTAAGCAAAGATGACTGATTGAGGGTGTTAAAAAGAAAATGTTTCCTCTGGGATTTAATTAGTTTGACTTTAACTCAAAAAAAGAGATTCAGTTAGCTGTCAGCTACTACTTGGATCTCTAGCTAATTAAAGTTCTGAGGAAGCCTTTTAAAATTGTTAAAAAGCCAAGCCCCCTTTAAAACATCTCCAGCATTGCCAAACAAGAAGTGATAGTGAGATTATTGCTCACATATCTTGTTTATTATATTTGTGTGGAAAATGAGCCAGGATATATAATCCATTTAGTTGTGACTTTTTTTCTTCGTTTTTTAATGCTTTGAAATACATTAACATTTGACATATAGTACATCTATTAGACTGATAGATATCTTGGTAAAACAGATATAATAACAATTTAGAGCTTCACTACCACCCCGCCTTGGGACAGTTGCCAAAATTTCCTTTTAGCGTGTGTGTGCATTCAGAGCACTAGTCATTATACTTATAAAAATTCTTGTTAAAATGTTAAAGGAAAATTATTTACCTGATTTTTCTTATTCAAGGCACTAACAATTTGAAAATTTGGATCTGCTAGCCTCAAGGATATGACACCAACGAGAGTGAGGTTTTTAAACTTGAAATTTGCTAAAGAAATAAAAAAATTTTTTGTCCATGATTAATCCTACACTGTAACACAATCTAATAAAATAAGGTTTGCTCGATTTATGTTTGTACATTTTTGACTATGGAGTTTGAGTTTGTTCTCTAATGGAAGTCTCTGGTTTCCCCCATGAGAAATAAGGTGACAATTTTTATAGTAAAGATAAAAACATAGCTATAGTCAAAATCTCTCTCTCACACACACACACATATCTCTCCATATTTTTTTCTTCATATTTCTACTATTTCTGCTCTATGCTGCGATATCTGCTTCCTGCCTTAGGGGCATTGATAATGAGTCTTAGTCTTTGTATATGCACATGCTCAAATTTCAGTGCATGCACACCAAAGTGATAAATTGATTTATATGAGAAGCTTTCCTTTCTCCAATATTCTCTGCAGGAGAGTAGGTATGACTTAGAGATATTACAACTCTCTTTCTCTGTAAACTTACCACATGAGCTGCATTGTCTCTGGAAAGTCAGCTCCAAGTTCATAAACTAACACATTAGGAAGGAGACTGTAAAACACTTTCTGGCAGGAGGAATTCATTTCTATTTAGAGTAACACCTGGAAACTAGTGCTTAATGTTTCAGCAATGAAAATGCCAATATAACTTCTGGAAAAGACAATCAAATTGTCTCTGAGAATGCTAGCCAAAAATGTTATATATTTATAACTCTATGTAAATCATTGCAATATTCCTAATATAGGAACAAGTACCAAGTAGCAGTTTCATAAACATTGTTTAATAAAGTGGCCTAGCCTTTGTGGCATCACCAAATGAATGCATTATATTTTATTTTAGAATTTATATGAAGAATAGGTTTCTAATTTATGAGGGCTAAATTTGGGCATCAGTGGATGCAAAATATTTTAACAATATATGTATATAGAATTTTATGAGAAGAGAGGCAATGTTTTTCTACATTCTCAAGAAAAAAACTTTATTTAGGACTTTTTATTGTTTTAGAGCATTATTTCTTTATGTGAAAAATAAGCCCTATTTGTAATTGCTTAATTGCAAAAAGATAGTATTTTATTCCCAAAATAAAAAATTGAGAGAGGCCAGTTAGTGACTGGCCATAGGGAGGACTAAAATCAGAGACAAACTTTATTCTCTCTCTGCCCTATTACCCCAAACTTTCACTCTGTGAGTTAGTTTATACTAGAAGATCTAAGCTCAAACTTTTATAGACCTTCATCCAATAAAAGAAAAAGAAATGCTTCTTTTCTCTCATATCCAATTTTTTAAACCCCAGTGGAGATTTCTATTAATCTAGTCTGGATCATTTATTCACTCTTTTGATAAGAATGTCGAGAGGCAGTTTTAATACATGGAGAAAGACACTGGTTAGGCAAAATTATAAATGTTCATACACAGCTCAATACCAAAATAAAATGAACTGTTTGAAATGACATATGTAAGAGAAAGGATTTGCTCTATGGGAAGATTCCAATTGTTGTCATTAGTGTAAGTACAAACATTGAAAGAACAGCTAAGAGGGCATGGAGACAAATGGATACATGTATCTACAGGCAGTTTTCAACTCAGATCTGGAAACTGAATTGTAGTCATCAGCATAAGGATGATATCTATTAACATGAATAAGAGTGACCTGTGAAATAATGCATAACATGAATAGGAGTGACCTGTAAAATAATCCATGGGCTTGAAGTCGTGAAGATTTATAGCATAGTGAAGGATTATCAAAGGAAAGAATACTCAAGTGGTTAAAGTGATAAGAGGATCAGAAGAGTATAGTGTCAAAAAAATAAAAGAAGTGAGTTTCTGGAAGACTGGCCAAATTCTGCCTCAAGACTGTTCTTCATATCAAAGGCTAAATGATGTTCACTAAATTTGTTTATTAGCGAGCTTTTAAGAGTTATTTTGTTAGTGAGTGTGGGGGAAGGAAAATTTAGAATAAAGTGAATGAACATTTTCAAAAAGTGTGTGTGTGTGAGGGGGTGACCTTAAAAGACCCTTTTCTCCCCTGAAATTATAGAGTTATCAAAATAAATTGGCGAATTAGAGGGAATTTGAACACACATCAGGACAGAGAAATTAGTAAGTAGAAGAGAGAAAATTCCAGTTAAAAATGAGAGCCTAAATATTAAAGAAACTATTATTAGTACAGCAAATTCTGATAAAGAAAAGAAGGAATTCATTGAAGAGAACAGATAAGGTTAGTATTAAAAATATGATTGTTGTTTTTTCAAAAACTTAAAAAACAGTATTTAAATTTATAATTATTTAAAATTGATAAAATATGTGAAACCACAGGTTCAGGAAAAAAAACAAACATAAAATAAATAAATCTACATAAAGCTGCATGGACATCAAAGGCAATAAGAAAAGACAGATCCATTATAAAAGAATCACAGGTCCAGAAAGACATAATCTGAGGAAAAACAAAGCAAAACAAAACAAAACAAAGACATTCAATGAGAATTTCGTACTCAGCATACTTAAAGTTAAGGAATAAAAGTGAAAATAAGTTGCAGAGTAAAACAACAACAACAACAACAATATTAAAACTAAGAAAGAAAAATGAAAAGAAAATAATTCTATAAGGAAAGTCTGGAATGCAAGATAGCATGTTGAACAAATAGAATGAATGGAAATAATTAGAGTAAATACAAACAAATTCTGTCTATATAAATAGTAACAAGTAGAAAATAGTAGACAATGGGGGGGCATAACAAAAGTAACAGTATTAAAATACTCTGCACTGAATTGCCAAACTGATACTTTTCATTTTTATTTATTTATTTACATTTTTTACTGATAAAATTTTGATGCAACTATATAATTCCTTCATCTTCGACTAGATTTCTCAAGCTGAAAATTTACAAGAGAAAGCAAGTTAAAAATAAGTAAGCTAACACAATACAATATATAAATCATATATTATAAAATCGTACACTTGAAACTTATATAATTTTATTAAACAATGTCAGCACAATAAATTTAATAGAATTTAAGAAAGAGCAGAAATAGATGTCTGATCAAATAAATAAATAAATAAATAAATAAATAAATAAGCTAATCACAGCTCTACCTTGGTTACATTGGCTTGGTAATACTGATTGATAATGCAACTATGATGATTGAATCATTACTGATTAAGAATCAACTCAGTCTTTCATTGTTGGGATTTCTTAGAATTGTGAGGTTTTCCTACCTATATGCATGAATATACTTTTACATGTAGCAATAAATATAGGTTTCAAAATAATGGAATATTAAATGAGAGTCATTTAAAATAATTTTAGATAATATTTGAGATATTGACATACATCTTTGATAAAGAGCAAGTTGGAAAATGAAAATAACTTTAGATTTTTTTCTTCTGAAACACATCGACTTGTTAAATTTAAAAAGTAATACATATTAAAGAGCTTATTTTGAAAGCTATAAATGTATAGATTCAAATGCTAATTCCTGGTGCGATAATATGATTTTCATTAGAAAAGCTACAGGAAACAGAATTTTGAGGAAAGATATCAATTATGAGCATATTTAAATTTAGGTGTAATTTTTTCTTTAAAGCTCCCTCAACAATTACTTAAAACTCAGTTACTATTTCATGTAGCACAATCAGCAGAAGAAAAATGCTATTAAGAAAAAGTTCCATATTATGAATTTGTGTGTATAATTACTCATCCACATGTTAAAATATGTGAATCATAATATTTTGCTATATTTTAATTTTTATTCAACCTCAAGTAAATATATAGTGTGATTCCCATTGTCATTAAGAAAAATAATAGAAATAACAAAACGGTCCAATTTACTTCCTACCAAAGTTTACTGATTGAATTATACAAGATGTATTTTAGCAAAATTATGGAAGAATTGTGATGAGAAAAGCTGTGAGAATAGCCAAAACATTAACAATTTTGGAAGTTTATTCTAATGTGCAATTTCATGAAAAACAAGTAGATCAGCCATCTCCAATCTCAATCACAGTGGGAGCAGCAGCCTAATTTAATGGGACAAAGTTCAGAATAGAAAGAAAAAAGTCCAGGATATTCTCTCAGCTTGCTTTGTAAGAGTGTGAACTTATTGAGTTTGCATATTTAGAAATAATCCAACCTAATTTCACTGCGCTAATATTTATAACTGTTTTTCCACTTATAAATTTTGTTTAAAATTTTTGCTTTAAGTATATTACATATTGATATGTTATATTAAATAATATATAATATATATTATATACCATAATATATTATATGCATTAATCTATAATATGTAGATATAATATATAATATAACATGTTACAATGTATATATTATGTAATTATATAAAAAGGACAATCAATATAAATAGCTTAAAAACAAACATAACTGGGTAAGTTAAAACTGAAATGACTGAATCAAATATAACTGAATTTAGTAGGATAAAGAATAGTCAAGTACTCACAAGCATTTATTTTTCAATAAATGTGTTTTTTCAATTTGTTTTACAAAACAGATATGGTGTTGATTAATCAGGAAAGTCAGTTATCAGAAGTTATTTAAGAAATGTTTGGTAAAACATATACACTTATTTATATTAAAGAGATATGTCTTGGGTAAAGAAACCAAGTCAATTGATTTCTGTAAACCTCTGTATCATTATTTCGACAGAATGTGAACTCTTTTGACATCCTCTGTATTGCCGCATCATAGCCAAATGTTATATATTGACACCAGACTGAGAGAGATTATAAAATGTTCTATATTTTTTTGAGTTTGTGAACAGTTTAAGTTCATGGAGGAAAATAGCTTTAGTTACAAGTTAACTTCATTTGGTTTCACAGAAGCTGTTTCCCTTATAGTCAGCATATGTCTAATGTATATCATATATTTAAACATAGGTAGAGCAATCATTCCAGCAGAAGTTAGTAATTCTACCTATTCCATTTGTTCAGAGTATGAATAAATAAAGTTTCCTTATATGGGAATAAATACTTCAACTTGTAGAATGGTTTTCTAATATGTTGTGAGATGTGCTCTATGAACTTGATTACAATAAAAGTGAAAATGTATAACATCTATTCATTTCTCAAGTCATTTATAACACTTTAATATATTTAAAGTTAAAAAGCATACATTCTAACCTTCTAATATAGTAAATTAATTTTTAACAAGATTAATAATCTTAGTTACCCCAGTGTTAATCAATACCCCTTTGAGTTAATCAGTAATTAACTAAAAAATCATTTCTATATTATGATTACTTTATCATAACTATTAAATTTAGTAAAAAATCTAGCAATTTCTAATTTTATGTTCCTTTGCACATACATGAATAGGGCCAATCTCCAGGTAAAAACACAAGGATATTCTCAAATGATTTGGAAAGTTATGTAACGTGAAACAGTCCTTTTAATAATTAAATATTAGCAAGAATTAACTTTTTGCCTGTAATAGCATTCACCTATATACTTCATTTGCTGCATTCTAAATTTGTTTTTTTTGAAATCTACTATTGCATGAGTTGATTTAAAAAAAAGGGGGAATATTTATAAACTGAAAATTTGTGTTTTAAAAGAAAATTCATGTTTAGATCCCTAAGCCGTTTTTCAAAGTAAACTAAAAATAGAAATTAGAGAATACAGCAAAAAGAAGACAGCTATAAGAAACAAAGGAAAGAGAGGCTTTTATTTATGGAACAAATTTGTAAAAAATTTAGGAAAGGAGCCACACAATCAGTGTAAATTGGAAAGATATTGTATAAATTTGCTTGTTACTGAAAAAAGGGCAACAAAAATTAAAATAAAGAATAATAGAATTATTGACTTGGCTAATGCGACCCATAGTAAATAATTGGAAGAATAATTTCAAAATACTATGAATGTCATAGACGTAATTTTGGGTCCACATGACACTGTAATTGTGATTAGTTTTTAAAATGTTTTTATAGTAGTTCAAACAATTAAAATAATGTGACTCATGTGCCATAGTCTCATTAACATGTTAGGATGTTAGAATAGAGGATGCGATGAGTGGGAATATGCGAAAATGTTTTAAATAAAAAAGTAACATGATTGTAAGCTATAATCAGCATGACTTAAAATTTATCAGATAAAATGTTCTTTCCATGGAAATCGGTAAAATTAGAATAAGTGTCTAGAATATTATTAAAGATACTCGTTTCTTAGTCCTATGACGTAGTATATTCATCAAAATGAGAAATTATTGTTTAAGATAATCTTTTACTTAACTTTAGTTTGCTTCCTTATTTCTTAATAGTCATAATTTGTTTTAATTATTATGAAAATATCTCTACAACCAGCAACACCCTGCTCGATAAAAGCTACGAGAATTCATTAATCCTTTTAGTTATTTTTAAAGGAAGTTCCAGAAGAATTGGAAATCTATATCAAAGACCACTTCACATTAAATGTATTCTGATGGGTTAAAAATGCAGAGGCTTGTCAATTTTAAATTTTTGATGGTAAAACAGAACAGGCGGTGTTCATATCAATACTTATGAGAAAATTGTCACAGGTGTCTATTTGTTGACATTATGCTTGAACAGCACCTATTCCTTGTAAACTATCAATACAATAGAACAAATGAGGGTGAGAAGATCTTATTAGTATATTATGAATGCACAGCATCATGATTACAATAATTGTGCCCTATCATCAACATATTTTTAGTACTAATAAACAAGAATAAGAATTATCATTGATGTAAATGACAAAGAATGTTGGAATCTGATGATTGCCTAGTGTATTTTAGATACTTGAGTGATAGCAATCTTTTATTTTATTTTTAAAAGTATTATTTCTAAGAAAGAGAGGTTTCTTGCTTTTTGCTTGAGATTGTGATATTTCCCTTAGCCCTGTAGACAGGTGACATACAGAAAGTGTAGTCAGAAAAAGCAAGAGGGAAGAGAAGAGAGTTAAAATAACATCCATTTGACTTAATGACACTTATACAAATAACGCATAAATAGTAATATTTAGTATCATGTATGAATGAAAAGATAAGTCAAAATCCATCATCTGTGAATTCAAGATATAGCCCCATCAGTTGCAATCCTTTTAGTTAAAGATATAGTAGAAGCAATTTCAAATCCTAACTGAAAGTCCCAAATAATATAAAAGAAAACTTTGTCATTTGTAGCCTATTTTAAAAATACGACTATTAAAACCTATTTAACTCCCATACTAGTATTACTCAAAATCAAGATTTTAACATCAATCATTAGTATTTTAAAAAATCAAGATGGATATAACTAAAATAAAATAAATATAATTATAACTATAGCATTGGGTGCATTTCTTCCTTAATGAAGTCTTCAATCATAACAAGTCAAAATCCTAATTTTTAAGGAATCATCCCAGTTGAGAACCATCAATTATGGTTCAATTGTATCAAATTAGAAAAATACAATTGTATCAAGTCCAATTGTATCAAATTACATTGAATTCCAGGTAGATATTTCCATAATTTTACTAAGCCCTAGGAGAGAACAAGGAGGAAATGCTCAGTCCAAGTGTTTTACTATTTAACATTAAAAATTGGTGGCAGACCAGCACAAATACTGAAAATAACATTCACACAAAGATGCTTTCCCCGTGGAGAACCAGGAAGCTGCAGTGTTGATATAAATAACATAATAGTAGTTGTAGCTATTAATATAGTAATCTAGCTGCTTTCATCCTGAGAACAGAAAGAAATTTGCTTATTATTGTTAAAGAGAAAAGAGATCGAATAGATCAGAGAAGTCGCTGGCTTAAAACTAAAAAAAAAGCCAGAAAAATCTACCCACTCCCGGTTGCCATAATCATAGCCCCGCAGCAAATATTTAAGATCGAAGCTTTCAAAAGCTGTGGGTCTCTAGGCAACCCTATATGAGCTCTGCCTCTCAGCCCAGAAGAAAAAGATACCAGAAAATAATTTTTAAAAGGACTAGAGATGGAAAAGAATAAAAACAGAACCTTGGCAGCCAATATCAGAGTTAGGGATATTTTGGGTCCCTATGCTGGTACCAGATAAATGGCTACAGGCATTTTGAAGAGGACTTCAGATGTCATATCATTCCCTTAACTTTGTATTTCTCATCTCAGTTTCTGACCTCAGCTTTAAAAGTGCTCCTACAATCTGTACAATTTAACTTTCTGCTCTTAACTTCACGTTGGTCTTTTTGTTTGTTTGTTTTAATGAGAGGTCTCTGCTCGTGCTTAACTATAAATTTTAAGCCACCTGTGGTTACTATGTTCAGATCCCTCTGCTACTTCCAGTTTACCCGAGCTCCACACATGTAACTGAATTTGACTGTCTTTAGTACTGTTTGTCTATACAGCACAGCTTCTAAATTCTGCTCTTAGATTCCAGGCTTCTAACTCATACCCACAGCCTCTAAGCAGTGTTTCATCAACTTATGCATTTATAGACATTTCTTTTCTTGTTTCTCACAGCTTACTTGCTTCTTTCTTTGTAGATACAAAAGGAATCTCTCTTGAATTTTCATCCCAAATCCAGAAGCTTTCCATTAAAGGAGGCAGAACAGAAATTGCTGAGAGATTAGAATACTTCAGTCCTTCATTCAGAATTTACAGAACTGTTATTAGCAGAAATTCAGAAGTTTCAATTTCTATTAAAATTAGCTCATGATTCTTAGTTTTCTACCAATTGTCCTTCAAGGCTAGGAATTGGGGGTGAGGGTAAGCCATAAAAATTAGTGTTGTTCCATATGCTGAAAGTCTAAAAGAACCCATGGCATAATAAAGTGAATTACATGCAAGCTTTGGAACACCCTGACTATAAGAAAATATATCAAACTCCCAGAGCAGATATTTTAGAAAAAAAAATTGTTCATTTTCACATGTATCACCACAACTCACCACTATATAGGACCTTCTGTTAATGAAATGATAGCTACTTCTATATTCATAAACTGGCACATTTTAAAAATAATATTTTCTCCTATATGTCTAGTATATATCTTCTTTCATAATATCTGTCCATCAAGTTGCCTTTGGCACCTCAGTTTTGAATTGTCTGTCATCTACACTATCAAACTCAGCAGAAATAGTTATATGTCAGTATTTAAACATGCGTTGTCATACCTCAATATTAAATCATTATAAAACTATACCCCAGATAGTATATATCAGCTTCTAACTTCCATTATTATCCATGTAGGATTATAATAACATTGCACATTCCACATTTCTTGAAGGTTTATTTAAGAATTGTCATGTACATAAAACTTCAATGTGTTTTTGTAAACAAAATAGCTGATATGGATCATTTTTGTATATGGTTTAATGTCCAGAATACAAAATAGGTCATCATATTCCCTTCAAAGGTCAGTGCTAGTAAGAAAAACAAGCCCACCGTTAAAAAGGCATGCTTTTTTTATTATATAATTAAAACTACGTAGTATGTTGTATTTTCTTCTTGTGTTTGGTTGCAAAGAAACTCAGAATTCTCTGACTTTTTTTTCTTAGCGTAAATATTCAAGTAAATTTACTTTTTTCACTCTTTTTAGTTCCATTTTAATATGTAAATCATAGATTTCAATTTCACTGTGTTTTTGGTTTGTTGTATCTATAATTTTTTACTATAAATTATAAAAATATTTTTTTAGAATTATGTAGGCTACATTTTTTTTAAGTAGTGTGTTGATTCATAGTTCAATTTTCAGAATGTACTGTGTTTAACAGGGTAGGAAGATAGATGATAACTAGAGGTAGAAAAAACTTATTGCATTTTATTCAAGGTAATCTACTGAGATGAATAAAAAAGAGATGATAGAAGTTATGTGCATAAATATGAGTGGAAAATTGTTAATTGATAATAACAAGTGGAAATTGCTGCAAATTAGAAAAGTATGTTTGGCATTATGAAAAGCAATTTGGGATATTATTCTAATATCGGTCCTCTGAGATAAAGGCTTTTGTTGGTTGGATAGTCAAAAAAAAACCCAAACAAACAAAAAAACCATGAATATAATTCTGACCAATGCTACTTTTGCTTAAAGAATCAAAAACAAATTACTGTCATTGAAAGTGGTAGGTAAAAGGCTGGAGGGTTTGTTAAAGGAAAAAGGAATAGAGAAAATGACAGAAATCAAGGCCATGATCAACATTTTTCATATGTACTAAAATCTATTCACGTAATACCATAGGCCAGAACTAACAAGACATTAACCATCATTTTATATTTTAGTATTTATGCATTAGCCAAAAAAAACTACGTTGCTATTAAAAAGAGAAGCATAACATCATTAAACAGTGAGAGAAGAAAAGCTTTGAGGTATTAGAAGGCCACTCTGATTTTTATTATAATAATTGTACTGTCATTCACATTGTAATTATCATGGCTAAAAATTAGAGATGAGATTATATTTATCAGAATCTATTGTTGCAAGCCTAATGGCTTAAATTATCCCACGCTCAAATATAAAAATATGTTATATGCAAACATTTTCATTAAGAAGTCTAATTTTTCTCATTTTTTGAACTTATTATTTCTAAGAGAAAGTCATAAGAAGAGATTATAGCTGCTTTGAAAATCAGATGATAATGTCCTAGAAAAATGAAAATGTACAATTTTTTAAAAAATTGAGCCATATTGTAAAAGTCACATCCAAAGGCTCTAAACACACTTTTGTGCTGCTATGTCAATAGTGGTGTTCTAGTTTTTATGTAACTTCCACATTAACAAGACAGGTTTTGTCAATAAAGTTTATAGACACTTTGACACTTTAGGTATTTGCAGACACGAAGATCTAAAAACATTTAAAACAATTTTTTTCAGTGATGTTTATATTGCATAAATATCTGTTTTCAAAATACATTATTTTGACTTCATTTCGCAGTTTTACATGTAATTATTTTCTATACCATTTTATTTATGTATATTTTTTTACTGAATAAAACTGTTAGACACACAGTTTGCGTAAGTAATGACTACATAATTTCTGCCGCTAAAGAGTAGCTTTTCTGAGAACACCTCTCTCAGTGAAGACAACTAGAAAATCAGTACTTGAAAAAATATATACATCAAAACCATCTGGTTAAATCTCAGAAGAGGGTGAAGACAAGAGGTAACAAGATCATAGGAAGAGTAGAAACCTGGGTGAGTTCTGCCTTTTCCCTGGAGATATTTGTCAATTGTAAGATAAGGGCTGAGAGGCAAACAATGTGTCAGGGCTTTTTACAGTCTCATGTCTGGGGCCAAAGAATTGGTGTTTCGTGCATGATAAAGAGGCTGAAGATGACTTATAAGGCTTTGAAAGCAATAAACCTTAGTGGTAATGCAGAACAGGCAATAAGACTGAAGCACATCCTCCAATTGTCTCACTACCTAATTGTATAACGGTTTCCTGTGCCTAAACTACCTCTCGACAGCAAGCAGAGTAAATTATTTCTGAAGGAAGGTACTATAACTAAGAAACTCAAATCATCATGATTTTTAAAAATCTCAATGTCTAGCATTCAATGAAGATATGTAAAAAAATAACAAGAATTGATAAGAAACAAATAGAAAAAAAAAATGGCAATAGAAGCAAAGGTATCCAGATACTGGAGTTGTCATGTGTAAACTTTCAAACAAATATGTTTGATATATTTAAGATTTTTAAGTGACAAGATGGAGGATTTCAGAGAAAAACAAGAAATCAATGGAAATACTATGAGAAATGAAAGCTAACATTCAAATACAAGATGAACTGAAATGGCGGATTAGACAAATGAGAGGAGAGAATTTTGAATTACATGTTTAAAATAAGTGAATAAAAGAATTCCAGAATGAAGCATGGAAAGAAGAGATAAAACATTTCAAAATAGACTTCCCTTTTCGATTTTGACATAGAAAGACCTTGAAAGTCAAAGTCCTCTCTTCTGTTGTTAAAAAAAAATAAAGCATTGAACAAACCAAAAATAATTACTCTTTTTGGACCATCAGAAAATGGAGGTTGCAACGGCAACTCATCATCTGAAATCTGGAAGAGACAGGCAAATTCAGAATCACAGCCAAGATTGGATTACTTAGAGCAAAAGCCACTGAAGCTACCAACTGATAGAAATACTAAGATGGTATTTTTGATAAATTGCTGGATGTGATAACTCTACCAGATTCTTGCAGTAAAGATCCAGAACAATCTTCATGTGGCTTTGGCAGGGAAATGGTAAAAGTAAACATTATTAAGTATGCCCAGAACAATCTCTATCGAAAGCTCTTCTTTCTAGAGGAAAAGACTTAATGAGAGTTTCATTCTAGTTGGAGAAAGAATTTCCTCACACTCCAGCCCCCTCTAGCATTCCTTTCTCTAAGGGAGTAGGAGAGTTAGCACTGAAGAGACACATGAGAAAGTTACAACCCAGAGACATAGGTCCACTAAAAGACTGAGATGTAATCACAAGATTATAGAATGCTTTCTCAATCTCACATCTAACACCACGACAGGTCTCCAGTATAATAGCAGTAGAATGCTAGTGAAAGAGATGCAAGAGGCAAACTTTTTCTATAAGGAGAAATACTTAGGGAAGAACAAAGTTCTTAGTATCTCATCCTTTTATAATGCTGCATAATATTCAATTGTATGACTGTATCACAGTTTATCCATTCACCTTTTGAAAGAAGTTTTAGCTGATTCCAATTTTAAGTGATGTGAATAAAGCTGCTATAAACCTTTGCATTTTTATGTGGTCATAAGTTTATGTGGTCAAGGTAGTTTAACTAGAAACTATAAGAGTGTTTTCCTAAGCGGTCTTACAATTTTACAATCTCACCAGTAAAGAATGAGAGTTCCTGTAGCTCCATGTTCTCACCAACATTTGATATAGTCAGTTTTTTGGTATGTTAGCCATTCTAATAGGTGTATATGACATCTCACTGTTGTTTTGATTTTCAATTCTCTAATGACAAATGACTTGGAGCATATTTTCATAGACTTGTTTTCCATCTTTATAGCTTCTTTGGCAAAGTGTCCATTCAGATCTCTTGTCCATTTGAAAAATTGTTATTTCTTCATTGTAGAGTTTCAAAATTTATTTTTATATTTTGGATCCAAGTCTTTCATTAGATATGTCTTTCATAAATATTTTCTCCCATTTTGTCACTTGTCTATTTATTTTTTTAACAGTGTCTTTCACAGAGTGCAGAAGCTTTAAATTTTAATAAAAATCTATCTTAATGTTTTTTCATGTATTGTTAAGCACGGGTTGCGTGTAGTGACTTCCTTCCAAAATGTACTGTATGGAAAGGGGGACAAGTAATAGCTGTAACATGGAAAAAATCTGACAAACATTATCTCACCCAGAGGTAAGTCATATTGTCAACATGCACCCTTGATGTGATCTGATGAGAAACATTTTATCTCTGTGGTCTAACTTCAAAAAGTATGTAATCCCATTCTCATCATGAGTAAAACATCACAGTTGAGGGATTTTCTAGAAAACGCCTGACAAATACTTCCCTAAATTGTCAAGATCATCAAAAGAAAAGAAAAGAACATGTCTTAAGAAACTGCCACAGCTGAGAAGAGCCTAAAGAGCTATGACAACTATATATTATGTGATATCTTAGATGGGATGCTAGAGCAGAAGAGGGGCATTTAGTAGAAACAAAGAAAATATAAATAAAGGGTGGTTTTTAGTTAATAGTAATATATCAACCCTGGTTCATTAATTGTAAGAAATGTACCATACTTATATAAGATGTTAAAATATGGTAAAGTGTTTAAGGCATATGGGAACTCCCTGTAATATTTTCACGATTTTTTTGTAAATTAAAAACTGTTCTAAAAGAGAAAGTTTATTAGAAACAGCCAAAACAAAAAGCAGAGATTAAGTTAGTGGAGAAAGGGCATAAAAGACCTTAGTGTTATCTTCCTTGATTTGATTGAAGGATACATGTGTGTTTTTACTTTGTAAAAATTTATAGAGCTCTACAGTTTTGCTATGTACCTTTTTCAGTCTTTATATTACACTTCAATTAAAAGAAAGCATATGAATAAAATATGCTTCATGAATAAAAGGAAAGCATTAAAATGATTACCAATTGAATTTACAGAGCAGAGACCTATGAAACTAAATCTCTGCTTTATAAACAAATCATGAAACCAGGTCTGGTTTCATGCCGAGTCCATAAATTGTCAAAACGTTAGGCAATTGTCAGTTCCAAAAGTGAGGATGCAGGTCTTCAAAGTGTAGGTTGAAAATCTGAATGAACTCTGTTGGACCTCAGGGTCTTCCTTCACTCTGCATATTCAGAAGATGCCCAATCCACAAACTTTGCAGGTGATCTTTAGAATTATAGAAGTAGGAGGACTCTAAACTCAGGTAAAATCAAAATTTGAAAATAAAATACCCCATTTTACTTTCTCCATTAAGCTATAATACCATAAAATTATTTAATCTTCTCTAACAAAAAAAAATACCAGAAAACCACTCTGTGGAAATATCGACAAATATAGAATTGTAAATTGGTATTTGGAGATCCACTATTAAATCAAATAAGGACCCTAATATAAAAACTAACACTCAATTTTGAGCATAATCACATCGACATTTACCATTAGGAAATGAATCAGCTGACCATAGAAGTTATTTAAAATTTATTTTGCCGTAGAAATTCTCCCTACCCTGTAATAATGACGCCCTGTGCAGCCTTCTGTTGCAGATGATTCATTGTATTTTCCTTTAAGCATAATTGCCACTGAATGTGGTGATAGAGGATCCCAGTGATAGTAAATGTGCTTTGTTTAGTTAATCCCAATTTCAAGCAATACCTAGAGTTTAAGCCAAACCATTTACACCCAAATGTCTGAAATATGTGGATCCTTTTAAGGGAACCTACTGGCAAAAGTGTCTTCTTTTTAATAACTACGTATTTTTATGTACCACAGATATTTACCGAATGATTCTCCAACATCCAAGATTAAACTAAAAATGTCTTATGAGAACTTAGATACTCTTTTAACATATAGGTCTACATAAAGAGATGTCAACTAATTTATGAATGAAAAAAAAAAAAAACACCCTTTAAACTTGGAATCAACCTCAACCAGGACGGGTGAGTTTTGTACACAGTCCTAAAATCAACAGACTCCAAACTTGGACCAAAATTAATTAACAACTGTTTAATTAAGAGTATGTTACATAAACTAGGTGAGACCATAAAGGGCTGGTGCAGGTACAGGGTTTTAACAATAAACACTTAGGCACGATGAAGGGTTATTCTGACTGTAGTTTAAGAACCAAACAGAAAACAAGCAACGTAAAAGATATATACCTGAGAATTATATATGTCAGTATGTATACATTCAAAACTCATTAAGGGCAAAAGAGCTCCGTTTTATTAGGCAGTGTACTGTGCAGCCGGTCGACAATTGTGGCAAATTCCATGAGGTTATAACATTTAATTATGTTACATTATTTTTCTCTTTAGTTAAAAGATAAAATTCATTAAAATTGATCCCTAGTTTTAACATTAATTGGGTTAGTTTTAGTTTGAATATGTTAATCTCCTAGTGTATAATAGGAGGAAATTAAGGCTGAAAATTTAACTTCAACTATATACACATTTCATATGCAAAAGCCAATGGCCTCTAAAAACTCTATCAGTCCAACTGATCTGTCTGCATGCACTTGCACATTTAATTTGTATTGTTTCTAATCACTTGGCATTCTTCATTTTAGAATCTATTAAATGAAGATTGATAAGATTAATTTTTAGAAGATGCAAAGTTTTTACTGAAAAGTTTTGGACATAGAGCAGAAAATAAGATTAAAACGATGCCCTTGTATCACAAATTTTTTTTTTTTTTTGATGATTGTATTATCCACGGAACTTTATTTTCTTTCAGGCACTGATATGTGATCAAGGCATAAATATATTCAGATTCTTTTAGGAAACTTTCAATATTCAGTGGACTGTCCAGAATACAGACTACTAATATTGCTAAGTTATGAGTCCAATTTACTCTATCAAATATACTGAAAATCATACAAATTAAAATGAAATCGGGAATATTCTAATAGTGCTACTTTTAATTATATTAAGCATTTTTCACATATGGGCACTTTATTATAACTTATCAGCATTATATAATCATGAAACCCCAAAATAATCCCGTTTTAAGGGTGTCTATCTCATAAATGAGTTTCACTGCATGAACCTGGTGAAATATAATGCTCTCTAAAACTCATTTTGTTAAACTCTATACTTTCATTTTTTCTTTCCACATACCTCGTATCCGCATTCATACATAGCAAAACAATCTCACAAGTGATTTCTATTCCAAATCTGCAGCTGAAGACTGTTTCTAAAAACGTTGCATATAAACAACGTTTATAAAAACAACGTTTTATATGCAACGTTCTAAAAACGTTGCATATAAAACATTTCCTCAAACTGCTGTTAACAGAAAAGACATTAAAGGTTGCCTCTACAAATGAGGACCGGTATTGATTTTTATAAATAGGGTTCTACTGTGCTTTTCATGTGTTGAGTCATTAACCAGAGTATTTGGATTATGCAGCTTTTATGATTCTTTCAGCACATATAGTCTGATTTAATTTTAGCATTTTTATTGATTTCAAGAGGTGTCACAGAGGACAGAGGGATGTACTGGGTTGACATATGGCATCCAATTAGAGATACCAGAGAATGTCAGTACTTTTTCTCCCACTTATAAAAAAGAAAACACTCTAATGCTATTTATTCTTGAGAGAAGAATTCATCTAAGATTCCACTCAAGTGCTTTAATGGAATACCTCTTTTAAACTTATTTTATCACAGTAGACTTCATGAGTTTACATAAACTTTTTTTTTTTAATTTTTAAAATAGTAATTAATACTAACAGTGACTAGAACATCGGATTTAGCACCAGACAATACTTTTTACCATCGACTTGATAAACTGATAATTTACTTAAACTTTCCAAGACCCAACTTCTCACTGGTAAAATGAAAATGACAACTATCTCATTAAGCTTGAATTAGTTTCCTAGGGCTGCTGTGACCAAGTACCACAGGCTGGCTGGCTTTAAATCACAGATTGTCTCACGGTTCTGGAGGCTAGAGGAATGGAGAAAGTTTTCATCAGTGCCGTTCTCCCTCTGAAACATACCAGAGAGGATCATTCCTTGCCTTCTTCCGAGCTTCTGGTAGTTCGACAGCTTTCCTTGGTGTCTTTTGGCTTGTGGTTGCATCACTCCAATCTCTGCCTCTGTTGTCACATGCTGCTCTCCTTGTGTGTCTCTGTCTCTGTGTCTCTTCCAATAAAGACACCACTCATATTGAATTAAGGGCCCTCCCTACTCTAGTACGCACCCATTTTAACTAATTACATTTAAAAAAATTCTATTTCCAAATAAGGCCACATTCTAAGATGCCAAGGCTTATAACTTCAGTGCATCATATTGGGGGCACGGCTCAATCCATAACAGAGTTGGAGTAAGGTTTTAAGGAAAACATGATAAAAATTTTCTTCAACAGTATCCAGTAATAGTAGCTTCTCAATAATATTAGAAGAGTTGAGAAGAGAAAGTTTAAAATAAATACAATTACTTAGACCTTGTGTTAAGCAGGAGCCTCATGTCTCCAATAATAAAAGTCAGTCAGGTCGTAGGAAAAGCTGACAAATTAAAGGGTTGATTTCAGAGAGTCAATGACCTATAATATAAGAAGGGATCTACTAGGTTAGCATTTACAGAACATACATTGGAGCACTTTGCATCTGTCTAACTTAGGAAAATTTTTAAAAAATGAAATATTAGTCTTCCAATCACTTTGGCTCAATAGATTTATGTAGAAGAGGTATGTTATAGAGTTAATCTTTTCAAAAAGTCCCATTGTTTCTGATACCTAGCTAGGTTTAAGAACCACTAAGTAACCTGGTTCCCCCAAAACGATACATTAGTGAATCTTATTTATCACCCCAATGTTCATAGCAGCCTTCACGGTAGCCAAGACATGGAAACAACCAAAGTGCCCTTTAATAGATGGTGGGATAAAGAAGATGTGGCAAATAGATACAATGGAATATTATTCAGCTATAAGAAGAGATGAAATACTGCCATTTGTGACAGCATGGATGGATCTTGAGATTATCATGCTAAGCAAAATAAATCAGACAGAAAAATTTGAGAACCATATGATTTCACTCATAGGTGGGATATAAAACTGAAAGCGACATATGAACAAGATAAACAGAGACTCGTGGACACAAACAACAGTTTAGTGATTACCAGAGGGAAAGTGGGGAGAAGGGAAGAGTAGATGGGTAAAGGGGGTCAAATATAATGACAGAAGGAGATTCGACTTTGGGCGGTGAACTCACAGTGCAATATACATATGACGCATTATTGAATTGTGCACTCGAAACCTACATAATTTTATTAACCAATGTCAATCCAATAAATTTAATAAAAAGAAAAGTGAAGCATTTTTAATGTTAAGATAATTTGTCTCTTTAAAAAAGTAATTCCTCTTTAAAGCTCATTCTAGTTTTCACGTCGAGATTTGCATATTGTTTAGGAACTCAGACGTCATGCCCTTTCACTATTGAAGAATATGATATTGAGTTAAAGCAAAGAAGAGAATTACATTTGCAGCTGGAGCCAGTGAAGTAGTAAAAGATAACCAGACTTTAATGGAAAAAAAAAATTTTTTCCTAGAATCTGGATAAAAGAAGAATATAAGGTAAAATCTCTGAGAAGTATGTAGATTTCCAGATAGCTTTTTTGTTCTATGTCCCTGGGAGACTGGCTCTTCCCTACAGAGATCTTAATGTGGATTACCTGCAGAAGTTAAAAATATGATCTATGGCTTAGGAGTTAATTGGTACAGCTAAAAACTCGAACATCCCATAAGCAGGGACAAATCAAAAGTTGTGGGACCAGAAACTCATACAATTTGAGGGACCTTTTACAAAAACAATAATATAAAGTTATAAATAAAAAACAAATTTAACACTGAATATTTTATAAGGATAAGTAAAAAGTCCACAATTTACAAATTTAAAAATGCTGGTAGATATTAAGGAATCACAAAGTTACAATATATTTATATACTGACCACCTGACAACCTTCTATAATACTTCTCCCCAAGCAGGAAAATAAAATTAACAAAATGGAAGTTAGAAATCTGAAATATATACATGATTTTATATCATAGTATATGTTACATAAATATATATAAATATAATATGCACATATTTTGTCAGGCCAAAGTCAAATACATCAATACAAAATATTCTTAAGTTTAAAAATGAATCAAATACTGGGCATAAAAACCTTTAATTAATGGGGCTTTAGAGAAATTTTTGAAAGCATGTATAAACATAAAAAATGACTGACATTTACTGTCTGTTGGCCATCTGCATCTCTAAAAATAATTCTCAACTACTAAGCCTGATTTTTCTCTTCTGCATTCAATAATGAAGTTGTTTGCCAAAATCTCCCTGGCATTTTACTTTTATTATGCAGTTCTATCCACAGCACCGTAATGTGCTTCACTCAATTCCATAGGCTCATCTATTATTCTTTTTTTTTTTTTTCTGAGTTGTCTGCTCACTGTACAGTTTGTAAAGAAAAGACCTTATTTTCATGAAAGCATCAAAGGAAGAGCTGTTGAACAAACATTACTTGAGTATTAAAAAGAAGTGTTTAAATTCAAGACACAAAACAAAAATAACAGATATTAGTAAACTTTTTACAGTGTTATTTTTTTAATAATACAGACATAATCCCTTACTATTTGTAAATATCTAATAAATACATAAAATATCCTCTTGAGATTTTACTTTTGCCATAAGTAAAAAACATATGAAATAATAAAAAACAGAAAGCAAATTATGAAGTATGGCTTTATTTTCTCCAATCATATAGAGCACTTCCCTCTCTCTCTCTCGCTCTCTATCATGTGTATTTGTTTGTATATCTGTGTATATATCACATTTAAGCCCTTAAACAATTTGGTAAGCAGCAAATTAACTACTGTAGAAGGCATGATAACAGAATATGATCCAGTTAAATCAAAGCAAGAAGAAATAACATTTCTTTGCAGGAGAATGTAGTTAGTACCTACTATGTCTCTAGGCATTGTTATGCGAGCATAAACTGCTTTGGGTGATTTCATGTTCCACATAATACACGTCCATCTCAGCTTGTTTATACAATGAAATACATTGATGCTTTTGTCAGATTTGATACCAATGGACATATCAGCTTTGCCCAGCTCCACTGCCAACACTTAAAACTACTGTCATATTGTTTCTCTCTTCTATGCATTTGCTACATTCTGCTGCACTAGTGGGAGATTGAAATTGTGCCATTGTTGTCTTGTAACCATGGAACAGAAAGCCTGATGAAGGACAGAAAAAGTGTAACTTGGTCATGATGGATTTTGGGGTTTTCTGTTACCATGTAATAGAACTGAAAAGACTATATTTTTATACAATGTAGTTTCTATTTGGAATAGATTTTCTGTGAAAAGTAATAAACAAATGGCTAGGGTTCTGTAACAGATTTTACGTGATTTCCAGGACAAGCGAGGGTGGAAGCATGCCAGGTCGTAGGCATTTCTATTATTGCTTTTATACATCATGTTGTAAGTATTAGTTTCTACACTGTCTTCCGCTGAAAGGAATCTTGTGTTGTCTACCACGAGCATAGTCTCTAGTCTATAGCACATTTTCAGTGAGTTAACGGTAAAAATAATAGCCCTCAAAATAGTAAGAATATTAACATAATTTTCAGAGATGGTTCAAAGACTTTTTGGGAAAAAAGGACATCAGCAGAGATTCTTATTGGTATGTTAGGTCCTTAAATAAATTCAACAAATGAACCTCTGCTTTTGGCTTATTAAAATTAGGTTCCACAATAATCTAGGCATGACTTTGAAAATTAAATGGATTAATTTCATATTTCAGAATAGACTCTTTCTACTTTTCAATCACAGAGTTGGAATTCACATCCTGTAGAATGAAATGGAAGGCCTATTTCGGTGTGATTCTCAAATGTCTTTTAGTTATGTTATGCCTTTAACCAATATTAGGTTGTGCAGAGTTCAGAATACAAATTATATTTTGAGCTCACCGTTCTTTTTCTCTTAGTCCAAAAACAAAATCAATAGATTTGGGGAGAGATTTTTTTCAGTTCCTAAAAGTCATAATTTAAGGCAGAAAAAAAAAAAACCACATTTAGTGAAAATACTACTCTCTCTGCTTACACATATGACCAGATTCTATTGCAGGCACCACCTTAATGCCTGTGTGAATAGCTGGTTTTGCTGGTGGCATTATGATGGCTGTTCTGTGTCCTTCTGGCTATTGCTCCATGACTTGGGTTTAATCATTCATGAGAAGCTACAATGTGTCAGGAAGCACGCTAGGTATTAGATATTCAAAGATGAAATCTAATTTTGTAGGGGAAAAGAGACCAATAAATAGTTATTAATACTATAGACTATCATGAAGAATTTGTATGTTCCCCAAATATATCTTATATTCATCATTTCTTTTCTCTCTTTACTAACACCATTGTATCTACATCCAAATCACGACTTACTGGAAATACTAAATGGGATTCTAGCAGTTTATTCTTTCTCTACCATTTTTTTCCTATACATTTTAGCTAAATTTATGTTTTAAATGGGCAAAACTGAAAATGTCATGCAACTATAAAACTAAATAATTTCTCATTGTTTTGGGGTAAACTTTTAAGTTATTTATATATGCTAACTAGTTCTATATTTTTAGACTGTGTCTTCCTGTTTAACCTCACCCCTTGATACACATACATTTGTTTTCTGCACCCAAGCCACTTAGGCATTTTCTATTCCATTTTTATGCAAAGTTGCTTCTCATCACTCAACCATGAGATAGGCTATTTCTCTGTCTAATAAGATTGTTGTGAGGCTCTGAGGTTTCTACGGGGTGATGTATAGGCACCTAATGTAGTAAATGCCATCAAAAGATACTCATTATTTTTGTTTCTTTCCACCATATCAATATGGTAGTATCATGGTCTTCTGGGTAATAATTTGGGAACTAAACAATCAACATTGGCACAGGAAAAATTGATAAATGACAATGGTAAAAAATGAGGGACAAGGGTAAGGTATGTAAATTCAGTTCTTACTTTGGGAAATTAAAGGTATTTTGGTTGGACTCGTGTGTTTTTTTTCCTATTATTCCTTTAAATTTTTTAATCAACTTAATTTTTCCCCAAAGATTACAATAAGTGCATTATTCTAAGTACACTACTTGAGATCTTTTTTCATAATTATAAACTAAGTATATAAAACACACCTAATATAAAAATTACCAAAAATATAAATTCTAGTCATAGTCCTTTCTTAAACTGTCTTACTATCTTTTTATGATGTGTTTAGATATAAGAATCTTCTTGCTTTTCAAAATTAATTCCCACTAGAAAAATCTTTAAGGTTCTTGTTCACTCAAAGTATCTAAAGAGTCTAAAGCCATTAACACCATATCTAACTTTGTTTCAGATCTAATTGATTGTTAAGGAATATTACTTGCTATAAGAAAGTAATGTGCTAGACACAATTCTCTCTGAAGGGCTACGTGATATTGAGATTCAACTAAAATAGGAAATAATGACCCTTATTAAACTAAGTGTTTGAATGAGAACCATGTCATGTACAGATGTATTTTTAACAAGAATCAAGTTGAAATTAAAGGAAAAAAAAATGATGTCAGATGCCATAAAATAATATGAAACAAAATCAGGCATTTGGTAAAGCATATTTTAAAAATAATGTCTACTAATGCTTTTCTAGCTTTAATAAAAATGTCTTGAGCACAAATTTAAAGCCAAGAGAGGCAAAGGCAGATGGTTTTGTTTCATAAACTATGTGTCACTTTCTCTCTTAGGAAGATTATCTTGTTGCAATACTAAATCAGTCAAGAGACTTAAGTACAATTAAGTTCTTTTCTTAAGGTTAATGAGAACTGTAACTCAGAGAACTAGTTATAATTCTTTATACAAAATTCTCACTTCAGCAGTTAGAGCAGTGTCTTCAAAGGCTTCTAGCATCCATAAAAGACATCTACAGTTTACCATGCACTGTAGACAGCACATTAAAATACACGCTCACAATTCTATGCATAGAGAAAAAGAGACAGTTGATGAATGGAGAGTTCACCATCCATCCCATGATATGTTTCAAGACCAACAAGCAAAGAGTCGGCAACCTGGACTTTTTAACTTGAGTCTATTTGAGATGGCTTTTAGTACTGGGTTAAGACTGTGGAGCATTGCATTTTTCTATAACAGCATAAAATGACAGTCTCTCAAGTATCTGTCAATGTTACATAAAATATGTATTAAATAATTTTATCTCATTATCATGTTTAAGCGATTTTTATGGGTTTATTTTTTTCTCTATTGGAAAGAATTTAAATAGTGTTTTTATTTATGGGTTTCTATTAGGCAGTTATAATATTTTTTCAATGTAAGATCATTTTAAACTAAGTAATTGGTGGTGACTCTTAATTAAAATGAACATAAATTTTAATTTACTATCAGTAATTTTCATTAGTCATTTGCAACGTGCAATGCCTAAAAAGCTAGCTTTATTTTTTTTAATATTATACTCACAGTTTAGGCATGGATGTGCATTATTCAAAGTAAATAAATGAATAAATTGATGAGAAAGTTGTATATTTGTATGCCAGTTTTCTCTCCACTATTACATTTCATGATTCAATAGTAATATGTATTTAATATCTCCTTTTCTTTAATACTTAAGCTACTATTACTTTGATATTTTAAAGAACAGCATTAAGATTGTCTCATAGAAATTTATCTTAATAATTTTTATCACATATTAGATTTATATTCATAAATGAGTATGTATTCATTTGTCCCAGTAAAATTTTATAAATGTGATTACTATTTTAAATGTATCCGAAGTATATGAAATTGTGCCTTCTGTATTTTCAAATATATGTTAAATGACAATGAATTTGTTAAATAAGGAATAAAAAAATGTCATTTTGGAATGACTCTAATTCAGTCGATGTAATCTAAATATTAGTAAGCATTGTGGTGTTCCCTGAAAAAATATATTAACAATTCAAAACGATCACATTTAAATATAGTTGAGTTCGATGATGTGGTGAAATAATCAGTAAAGATATAGAGAAATTCATCTTCTAAAAATTCTCTTAAGAGGAATCATGGGATTTTTTTCCATCTTCCACTTTACAAATGAAGTCATCACCTTATAGGATTTGAGGAAAGGATCAAGTTAGGAAAAATTATTAGTGTTAAAAGATAGTTTCAAAGCAAAATTGGGCTGTGCGGAAAGGGTCACCATCAGGCCAGAACTGAGAAGTAGACTCAATACAAAATTACGAAGTCGTGAAACATTTTATACTGCAAACCCTCTGAAGCTCCAAACGTGGTTGAGTGTATCTCTTTGCCTAAGAAGTTCAGATCCTTCTGGCAAGAGTCAGATATTACATTCTTACACGTGGCATTTTAAACATCCAAGTGTCTAATCATCTATAATTTTAGAAAACATGGTTTTGGGCGCTATGTGTTTTCATTAATTAGCAAAAGCAGATTTTATAGGTTCATGAAGAACATGAAATTGAAGAAGTCACCTGAGAATAAGGTAAGAACTTACCTCGAATTCTGCAAATGTGAATATTACTGCCAGCTTTATTAATAATGACTTCCAAAAGGACTGAAATTTAGCAATACTAAAATATTTTTATTTATTTGTTTGTTTGTTTGTTTATTTGTTTGTTTGTTTGTTTGTTTGTTTTTAAGCGAGGCAACCCTTGGTTGACCTCACAGATTGCAGGGACTTTGTCAGCTTATGATCCCCTTACTTTATTTTTTTATGCCTACAGCACCTGGTCTTCCTAGGTGGTCTCCCATCCAAGTACTAACCAGGCCTGACCCTTCTTAGCTTCCAAGATTAAACAAGATCGGGCTTGTTCAGGGTAACATGGTCATAGATTCAATACTAAAATATTTAATATTGTATAAAAATATAAGAAAATTTAATTGACTTAAAAATAAGAGTATTTGGTTAAACATAACTAAATTTCTAAATAGAATATATCATTTGCTTATAAGATAGACTTGGAAATTTATGGAAAGCTATTTTATTTTTATTTGTAACTTTAATAACTTGAATAGTAATTCTATAGCACAAGAAGCTACAAGGCCACCACAAAAGACAAACCAAAGTTCATATTAACAGAAATTCAGGAAAATAAACTTTCTTTGATATTATCCAGAAAATTCCTGTTTTCTGTGGAAGCTCCAAATTTATCTTATTAGATTAGAAACTTCTTTGGTTTTTTTACTTAAAATCTTTTCCCTTAAAATCTTTTTGAGTTCTTAAAGCTTATTGTCCCAGTGCATGATACTGATACCTCATGCGTCTTATGTATTCTAATCAGATATAAAAGAATACTAGATTTTGAACAGTGGATGCTGGCTTAGTTTTTCTGTAGCTATATCATAAACATGAAAGAAAAATCACAAGAAAATGTGGCATTGAGATATGCTCAAAATATTTATTTTGGGAAGTTAAATTATTATTCATACACTGTTGCTGAGACATATAATTCAAGGGCTAGATAAAACGTGTATTCTTAAAGCTGATTCAGCAGGCAGATACTAGCATAAAGTAGCTTAGGGGGAGATATTTATTAAAAACCTATTCTATACTCCTGAGCCAGCAGATGACGACTATGCTGTAGAAGCTTGGTTCTTTGTCCTGCATTTGGTGGGAGTGCAAAAAAGAATTGTTTTTCATTATTTTACAGCCATTAACTGGCCAATTTAGAGACTCAGAAAAGAGACTTAACAAGTTTACATTTTAAGGAACCGATTTCATTCTACCCGATTGTGGTAAAAAGCATATTTTAATATCTTAATATAATTAAATGAGCTTAAGTATACTAAGTTAAGAAAAGAAAATAATATATTTTGCTCTTCCACATAAACTAATAAAGTAGAAATTATTATAGTTTGGTAGTTAACATTCTGGCTATTCTAAATTACCAACAATAAAATAATTTGATAAACGGTATTTTAAAGGATCGCTTTCAACTCACTTCAAGGATTCCTCAATTCTAGTGCGTAACTATGAGTGTAGACCAGGGGTCAGCAAACGTTTTTCTGTAAAGGTTGGATAGTTAATATTTTAAGTTTTATGTGCCATAAATGCCTTTCATGAGTATTCAACTCTGCTGCTGTAGTATAAAAGAACCATAGACAATATGTAAGCAGATGTTCCAATAAAGCTATTTACAAAAATCGGTAAAGGGCTTGCATTAGCATGCAGGCCATATTTTGCTGATCTCGATCTAGAAAACTGATCAGGAAGTTGGCATAGGAAATATATTCCCTGAGATCTTGGAATTTCAAAATAAGATGTGTATAGTCTTTATATCAGAAAGAGAGCTTAACTGAATATAAAACACTTGACACGTTCTTTTAATAAATGGCTTAAAAATAGGTTTCTACTTTCTGGAAACATTAAACATTGTGAGAAGTGTAATACCAACTCGATGTGTTTTGTCTTGACTCTTTAGATTAAGAGTCACACAGAGATACTCCTCCAGATACTGTCCCTGGTCCTCTAGAGTGACACACACTAAATTAAGTTGCTTTGTCATATGCACTTAAATGGAGGTGGATAGAGATGTTAGTGAATCTTAAGCATCAAGCTTTCTTACTTTCTGGCGCTCCTCCCAATTTTCTCTACTTGAGACTGTATTTGTACTTTGTAGTCTTTTCCTTAAAAAGAACCCAAATTGGAATAATTTCAATCCTTATGACATCTCCATCGATTGTTGCTCTCAGAGAATCATTGCTTTCTATCACTGTGCATCTTTAGTTAGTGTCATTCTAGGAGAGAGAAAGCATTCTGCCTCTTTGTAGTCACCATTCATTCTATCCTATGGAACTAAAACAGAATTTGGCCTAACTGGATATGAAGTAAATATTCTCTGGATGAATGAGAATCACTTTAGATAATGATCTTTCTTCTCTTCCATCCACTATTTTCTATTTAGTCAAAAGTATCACAAGTACAGATATAATATGTTCTTTCAAATACATTTTCTGTAGAATTGAAGGTAAAGCAGCTTATGACTGTTCAACATAACGTCACATTAGAGATAACGTTTGTTGTAGAAGCAGGATTACTCTGAGATACCTGTATTTGTAAACCCTTTACAGCAAGTAAGATGTATTTCTTCAGAGATTCTTTCCTTAATAGGATTTCAGGCAGCTTTTGGAAGCTGCTAAAGTAAATTGCTTTTAAACATGGTTGTCATATCACATTAAATGGGGTTATGTATCAATATCTAACACGTGCTATAATATATACCCTCACTCTATAATAGAATTAATCCTGGATTAAAAAGAGAAATCCTTTCCTGATCTTCCCTCCAACCCACTTCCCCTTCTCTTTTTGAAAATAAGAGCTTTTCAAATGACATATGACTGGAATAATCCATTATAAGCACCCACTGTTTTGCCTGCTCTAAAGTAATTTGGTTCTGCATTAATAACTCTCACTTCACAATCTCTCATTTAAACTCAGTTTAAATGCCTATGTCTTATATGAGATTGTTTATTTTATGAAGGATGTTCGATGGTCCAGATTCTCTGTGTTTCTCCATATGGTGTAGAGAGTAGGTCCTGGACAAAGTTTTGGAGGAGGTCTGTCAGTTGGTCGTCATCACTCCTTCCCTGCTCCACAGCTTATTACCATCAGTCATGAGAATATTTGATTTTGGAACCATCAGTTCAAGAGCAGATACCTAGCATGGTGTGAGTAAACTCAGAATTGAGTGGAGAGGGCACTCATAGTCATAGATAATTATAATGCAGTGTAACTGATTCTATATGAGAAATTGAAATTATATGTGAAATTGTGGAGGAAGAAAGAAAGAGCAAATTTACTTAATTAGGATATTCAGTAAATACTTGACAGAGCAGAAATGACATTTCAAATGATCTCTTAAAAGACGAGGATCTACCTGTTGGAGAAATGGGTGAGAGGTCATTTGACTGGACAAGCAGGGCCATTTCAGAAATGAAGAAAAGTTCAAAGTCGCTAAAGAAAATTACAAAACTGAAAAGGAAAAAGTTACTAGATTTTAAAGGGTCTTTAAAGACCTGCTGAGAAGTTTAGATATTATCTGTAGATATCAGGAAGACTGATGAATTAAGCGCAAAAGAATATGAAGAAATGTTTTATTTATATTTCATTTATATTTTGATGAAGGAGCATATGGCAGCTATGTAGAGAATATAGTCAAATGTCGAGGCCCAAGTTGCAATATTCCTGGTAAGAAATGAGGGTGCACAAACTAAGGCTGAGCTATCAGAATGCAAAGGAGGAGCGGAGTGCCAAGATATTTATAGTGGCGTGCTGATAAAAGTTTAACTAGCTGACAACAATACTTCGTTTGTACCATTCGAAAACTTCTGTGGTATATCATTTCCCTCACCATGGCCAATTTAAAATTACCTTATCACCTTCAAACTGCATTATCATGGAATGGAGAATTGGGAAGAGATGTATGCAGTCGGCTCTTCTGAGCTGGCAGTGGCCGGCTCCAACACAACACTAGATATTTCTGAGGTACAATAAACAGAAAGTGGAGATTGACGGAATGCAGTATATGATGAAAAAAAAAAAAAACAAAATGAAACAAAAAGTATATAAATCCCAGATTTCCAGCCTGGGAAAGTAAATGTATCAATATTTTATGGCATGTGTTTTATATTCAGATGGCTTTGCTCTCTTCCAAAAAAAAAAAAAAAAAAAAAGATGATAATAATAATGCTTGCTAAAAGAAATCTTTCAAGTAAATATTTGAATTTAAACTGATATCCTCAAGAGACCTAGTATCTTAACTTGGAGGTATATAAATAACTGCGAGGGGTTTCAGTAAAAAACATCTGGTGAAAGTTTAGCTAAGCTACTTCATAATATTGCTGCCTCGGTGTCTATTTTGTGCGGCCAAGAGGCCTGCATGGGCCTTGAACTGACACTAGCCCCTCCCTCCCTGAAGAGCATGATCTAGATAATAGCCACAGAGTCACCAGTAAATATGTGTCTGATACTGACTCCTCCAGCAAAGCCTTTGTGATAAGCATTTTTCCCGCCTCCCAGGGTCTTCCCCTTCTATGTCTCTTAAAGAAAACTTCCCATAAAACTTACCAAAACCCTGCTCTTTTGGGCTTACTTGGACAAATGTGTCTTTAGCCGGGGAATCCTTAAGCACTTTACACTTGGATCCTAATGCAGGCATGCGCCTGGGTCCTGCACCACTGTCTGTGCCCTGCCTTCATCTCCTCACCTGGTCCATTCAGGTGTGCCATGTACCTTCTCTAGGGCCTGTGATAAACTTCTCTATTTCACTTTCTCTTTGCTGTCTTTAGTTGATCTGTGGCTCACTGTCCAACACCCTGACCCTGCTGGGCTCTATTTACCAAATTAATTTAACATATAAAAATTAAAAAAGCTTTTTTTTACTCCAGTTCTCTTCAAAGGTTTTAATATTCTAATTTACTTTGTGAAACTAAAGCAGAAGTAGAATGCAATATTTCAAAAGTAATTGGAAAAAAATTCTATTTTTATCAAGTGTCTTGAATAGCTGATATTCTGGGTAGTAAAAGATGTAGGTTCTTCTTCCTATAAATTGAATCAGCATTCTCTATATTATTAATTCCAAAATTAAGTACCTTACTTATTTTTAAATTGTGAATAAGTACGATTTTATTGAAGTACTCCAGCAAACTATAAAAGTTTGGATACTTGCAGGTCTATAGGAAAATGAATTGATGGGCTTATAATTTGAATGCCAGAAACTACATATAAAATATCATTGGATGCACTAATGCACATATTACCACTACGAAAATATGTATTCCAAGAGAATTTGAAAGAAGTCATTTGAAGACATTTTCTCTCTAGACCACATTATAAATGAATAAATAGGTTGGCTCTGAAAGTATACACGTTTGAAACAGGTGGCCAAGTGAGATATTTAAAAATGGACTCTATGATTGCATCTAAAACTATACCTGTGACAACTGAATAAAAGCTTTTCAGAGGGAATAATATATTCATAGAAGAAGGTGTGCAGCACAGAGTATAAAAAGAAGCGCCCAGGTGCCATCCCCCCCCCCCAATGGAAAAATAACAGGAAAGAATCAGCAATAGTTATCAGGCATAAGCTAAGTCATTTATTAACATTTTCTCTTCTAATTCCACAATGCTCCTATGAGTTATATGTATCAGTGTCTCTATTTTTCATATGAAGAAATTCAATTTGGGATATTTAAATACTCAGTATATAAATGCATTTCAGTCAGAATCATAAATGTTATTGCTCTTAATCACTGTATTCCACTTGTGTTCTTATCAAGAGCAGGAAAAATGTTACTCTGCATTCTTCTTTATCTAATAATCCATGTGTCCAACCAAAGATACACATTTTAAGTGAGAAAGCTGATAAAATTTTTAATGAATAAGTAGCTAATATTTCTCAACCCAATTTCTTTTTGCTTTATCCAGTCCTTTCTCTTGACACATTCCTTTGAATTCTGTTTCTCTTATTTTTATATCCTGCTTTGATTGTTATCTTTTTTTATTGACTATTGTAACTTTTCTATTTCCTTTTCTTGTTTTTCTGTTCTTGGCCCTTATTTAATTCACTCTTTGAGACTGCTAATTGTGTTGTTTTCATTTCTCGAAATTTTGGAGGGGAAAGATGCTTTGCAAGTATTCAAAACAATAAAACACCATGTGCACTAAATGTGGGCAAATGTGTGAACCTGAAGGAGATGTCTCTACCTTGATTAAAGCAAAGTGATGTCAAGTGTGAATGTATTCCAGAAGAACCAGTTAACAATGTTGAAAAATGACAAATGTCTCTTAGCTATATCAATCAGAAATGACCTTATAAGATTGTTTTTTTGACTATTAGTGTCTACTGAGTGTTCAAAAATGAAATATAGAAAGACTTTCCACCTAACAATAATACTTTAAAGCCAACTTAAATTCAAAGAATTATTTGCCTGGTCTATAAAATAACACAGGATACTGTTTTAACTGCATTTTAAAATTTATAAATCCAAGTCTCTAGTTCTATTATCCAGATAATTAAAGGCAAAACCTGGCTATGAAATTTAGAATATATTTGTTCGATAGTAATTTTCATGAGATTAAATAAATTCATTCAAAATGTATTACTTTACTAAAAGAATCTTATTTTTAGGCTGAAATTATTATCTTTTTACCCAGAGTTTTATGTGCAATTTAAATGAGCACAAAATGTCACTCATATATTTCTTGCTCTTCAAAGACTTGGATTACCACAATTCTTATTTGTCCCTCCAACACATAGTAGACACATAGTAGGTTTTCTATAAATCCTTGTTTGCTGAAATAACTACTGTGTACTCAAAATAAACATTTGTGAGGTATATATAGAAGAATGGTCAAAAAATCTTTAAGGATACTGATTGTGAAGCGAGAGAGAATACGACAGTTCATACCATGTGTTCCAGGGGACATTTTAAGTGGCATCGATAGTATCGATAATTTAGCATTTTTTATCTATATTCATTGATTTCTGTCAGTGGCAGTTCCAATGGCACTGACAAAGTCATAGACTAGAATTTAGAGTAGGACTTGGAGAACCATGACGGTTTTGGAGACTCTCCATGTTAAATAGACAATTTGTCAGCAAAGCGGCCTTTAAATGGCTCTTTTATGTTATTTTCTTCTTTGCTTTTTAAAACAATTCACCTAAAGCTGGATTAATTTTTTTTTTCAGGAAAAATCTATATTTTCTTGACCAGAACATTATCCAGGACATCTAATCTTAAGGCTACAACAAAACAAGATAATAAAAATAAAAATATGGGAGGCAAGGGCTAGAGTTCTTATGCTAACAGTTCTTAATTTTGTAACATGATTATTAAATTATTTTAGTCATATGCAAAATCTCTATTTGGTCACAGAACAGCCACAACAAACCACACTCTTGATAAGGGACTGCATACATAGGTAATGATGATTAATCTAAAAATTATTCTTGGAATAAAAATCCATTTTATAAAAATAATGAAATGGCAATGTACTAGTTTAGCTGCATCATTGCAATATGAACAAAATTACCTGGCGTTTTCATGCCTAAATTCACACCCATAATTTTTATTTTGTCAGTGTTTGGTGTATATTGCTATATTGCACTAGGCACAGGCTATCTTGCTTCCTTTGTTAGCATATTCATCCTACAGGTAGTCACTCAGGTGCCTGTGGGAAATCTCCAAGTGTCCAACCCACGTTGCAAGTGCACTACCTTACAAACCATTAAAGAGTGTCGTTATTCAATATTCAATATTGCGATGAGTGCCTTTAAAAATGGATATTCCCAACGGCGATTTGACTTCTAAATTATTCCATTCCCAATAACTTTCTCTAGGTGATTCATGCTGTTGCACCAATGAAGTCTTCTTAACTCTCTGTGTAAACATTGCAGGAAAAAGATCAAGATTATTCTTCATCCATTTTAGGCAGCTGTCTGCAGCCTTTGACATTGCCATTTTGCCTAAAGACATCACTGCAGGGGACAATAGAGACACACAAATCTATTTTCTCCATGTACACAGAAAAAGCCTTCTAGGCAGAGTTTTCAGTTCAGCACATTCATTAGCTTTTAATTGCTTCTAAATTGCATTGTGACCTGTCACATCAATAGCCAAATCTATCTAACTGAAACTAGCACAATTTGGGCATGTGTGCTGTGAAAAGCTTTTTCCTTCATTGGTAAAAGTGTGTGTGTGTGCATGTGTGTGTGTGCGTGTGTGTGTGTGTGTGTGTGTGTGTCTTTGGGCATGCTTGTGCAGCTGCACCTGTTATTATAAAACCAGGGAAAGACACAGTAAAAGAAAACACAAATGCATTGTTGGGAAAACAGTTAACTAATAAAAACAAACAAATTTCATCCATTTGTCATGTTATATATATGGTTAAATAAGGACCATGTTAAAGAAGGAAAATTTATAATTGTTGAATAAAATAATTTGCAATGTCAGGTTTTTTTTCCCCACATGTCAGAAAAGCATGGAAAGTCACTGCATAATTAAGCATTGCATTTAAGATTTTAAGCTATGTAGAAAAATTCTACTAGGAGAAAAGATAAGTTTGAATTTTGAGGCTGAGCTCCAGTGAGCACAATGCCATAAAAAAAAATGAACTACCATATCAACCGCTGTGAGCACTGAGTACACACATGATCACTCCCTTAGAAGACTTCCTGAAAGCTATTTCACAATCACTTGTAGAATGTATACATATCATCCTGCTTCAAAAAAGTGCAACCAGAAAGCTCAGGTTTCCAAGCCTCCAAAGAAAAATGCCATAATTCAAAGTGCTCTCAATTCACCTTACCACTTTACATTTCTTTCATATATCCATTTTTATAGTTCAGTAAAAGAAAATAAAAAATACAGCTAGAGAGAGAATTAACTCGTTTTCTCCTTTCAGTTCTTTTGTCAGCTCTGTATCCCAATGAAACTCTTTTTCAGGAAAGGCGAGAAATATAACTGATTCCAAAATGAGCAAAGCAGGATATTCAGTCCATCCAAGGCCTTGCACAGTAGGCAGGAACATAGTGGTGCTGTGCTGTGTTGGCCATCATGGGTAGCAAGTTCAATATTATCATTGGCATCCCATGAAGACATTTAAATGCAACATCCCTTCTTTTTAAATAGTGATATATGCAGTGATGTAGGAGGGAGTGTAGACGATAAGGAGTAGCAAGGCCAGTGCATTAAGTTAGAAATGAAGAACCATCAAAAAGAACTGCAATCATCCGCCAGTGAAGTGAGGGGACAATGAAGAGAGTGAGATTCTGGAGGCCAAGTTAACATAGATTTCAAGAAGTTGGGACCTATGCTTCAGTTAGGTCAAATAACACAGAAACTGAGAATTAATCTTTGAACTTTGTAACATCTATTATTGCTGATCTGGGCAAAATTCTAGGAATATTTTTGAGTAGCTAAGAAGTATGGGAATCTAGTGCACAGATAGAGGGATGCTCCATATTTTGGAGCAATCTTGGAGGAACTCATCGGTGAAAATCGAGGGAGGGTAGATCACATGAGTTCACAGATGCAAACTGAGATCACTGGAAAAAGAATGTAGAAGTGCTCTGATATCTACTACTTTTCCCAATGAAATAGGAAGCAGGAAGGAAGGCATGCTTGATGTCTGAGGTGGAAAGCAAAGTAAGAAATGGTTGTCTCAAAGAGTAAAATTGCATGGGGAAGTATTAAAGCATTTCTGGGCAAACTTAATATTCCATGTACACGTAATTGTCAAGAATTTTAAATGTGATCAGACATTATGGTTGTGTGTTTTCCGCTGCCAGACTTAGCTTCTGTGGTGTAGGTGGAAGGCAGAAAAGCTGGGGTTAATTGGGGATGATATTTTTTCCTGTCGAGTATGATAGAGAGATGGTGTAAGGAAACAGAGATTATATGTGAAGCAATGACTGTGACACCGAATCATGGAATGTAGGTGGAGTAAAGAAGGGAAGAAGAGAGGCTGAAAGAGTGAAAAATACAAAGAACAATAAACAGCAAGTCCCAGTGATGTCAAATAATTGAGAGGATTATAAGCTGGAAAGACTGAAGGCGATTGTTAGCAATTAGGAAATTTGAAAATAAGATTGTGGAGTGAGCAGTGATTTTTAATATCAATGTCTAGATTATGATCATGGGAGTAAGTGACAAAAATAATGTCCAAGAAAAGATCACTGTAGAAGATGAGTTCACGGATATAAAAGGCCATAGGATATTTTGATGACTTTGGAAAATATCAAAAATTATGACAGAAGTAAATGCCAATGTGGGCAGAGTGCCTAAAATAGTGAGCTCTGGAAGCCGGCTGAGCTCTTCAAGTTCAAAGGCAGTTTCCAAAGATTACGGAATGTGAATACATTACTGAATCTCCCTCTTTCCATATATAAAATTGGAGTGATAATCATAATAGTAATAATATCTACTATAAAGAGTTTCATGAGAGTCGAATGAGTAAATATTATGTCTTTTACCGGCTTCATAAGAATATTATATCAATGTTTTTCTCGTTTGTCTTACCTGATCATTTTCTTATTATACCATTAGCTGATATGCATGCTTTTATTTCCCTATTAAAACAAAATAAACTTAATCTGAACAGGCTTTGATTTCAATTATGACCTTCCGGAAAAGGTAAAACTATGGAGAAAAATAACAAAATCAGTGGTTACCAGCGGTTAGAGAGGAGGGAGGAATAGACAGAGCATGGAAGATATTGAGGGCAGTGAAACTACTCTGTACAATACCAAAATGGTAGATACAGGTCATTACACATTTGTCTAAACCCATAGAATGTATAACACCAAGAATAAGCTTCAACATAAGCTATGGACTTTGGGGGATGATGTGGATGATGTGTCAGTGTAGGTTCATCGATGTACAAATGTACCACTTCAGTAGGGGATATGGATAACCATGGAAGTTATGCATGTGTGGGGACAGGCAATCTATGCAAAATCTCTGCACCTTCTGCTCAATTTTGCTGTGAACCTAAAACTTCTCTAAAAAAGGTCTATTAGAAAAAAAAAACTGTCTTGACTACTTTTCTCTTTTGGCTGACTTGCAACTTGACTAACGTTTTTATTTCTAGTCCATCTTTAATTCTTTTCTAACTCTTTACTGAGATAATTTTTTCATTTCTCTTTGGAGCAAAATTCTTAGCATAGTTGTCTATATGCATTGCCTCCAAATACTCCCTTCATTTTCTGTCTTAAACCAACTCCAACTAGAGGTTATTTTTCTCCTTGGAAGTGCTTTTTGAAAAAGTCTTCAATAATCTTCATGTTACTCAATCCAATGGCTAAATTTTTCAGTTTGTTGACCTAGCAGTACCAGTAATATAGTTGTTCATTTTATTCTTAAGACATTTTCTTTTATAGCTTCCTGGACACCACATTCTCTTTGTTTTCCCCGTATCTTTCTGGATGCATAACCCCAGGCTCTTTGCCAATTCTCCCTTTTCTCCCTAACTTTTGAATATTGGAATACCTGGGTTCATTCCACGTTTCTCTCTCCTTCTCTATTTTTACTCACAGCCTCGATGATCTCTTCTAGGCACATATTTTAAATTCTCTCCTTAGGCTAATGACTCCTATATTCATATCTCTTATCCAATTCTCATTCTTGAGCTTCAGTTATTATAATTAATTTTCTTTAGAATTTGCAACACTTGAAGTTTCCCACATTTCATTTAATCACAAATTTATTCTTTGACTCAAGCAGAAAATCTTGAGATCATCTTTGGTTTCACTTTTTCTCACACCATCCAAACCAATATGAATAGGAATTCTTATCAGATTTACCTTAGACGTATGCCCCAAGCTGATTCCTCCCATCTATGAAGAGGTAGCTTATATCAGGAAACAACTTTCCCTATGGGAACAACTAAAAACGGAACAAAATGCGATGTATGCACACGTGCGCGCGCGCGGGTGGAGACACACACACACACACACACACACACACACACGCACACACACACACACACCCCTGTTGTAGGCCTCAGAGAACAGAGTCAGCTAGAATCTGAGAGAGGAGCAAAAGGAAATGTTACCTTGCATTTTTCCTTTAAGAAATTTGCCAATTTGTTATCAGGGAGGGGCTAATGTATGAGCGGTGGGTAAAAGTTGTAATATATGTGTAATTGCAGACTTTGAATGCGATGAGTGAGAAGCAATGAATTAAACTTCAAATTAAGGAAGCTCAATTTCAAGGAGATATAAAAAGAACTCACACTTACTTACATCATAATAAAATACTGAAAACCAACAACAAACAAAAGCCCCAACTCCTGATGGTGAGTCGGTTACAGATTATAGAGGGCAAAATCACAAGACACCATGGGTTAGGAGTTCGGGGTCGTGCTGGGAACTGATTGGTGGGAGATGAGGTAAAGGTAATAAATCATTTCTTCAGGTCTTGAGGAATGTTCTGAGGTGTGTTCCAGCATCCTTCTGTCTGGTCTCATGGGAAAGTAGCCAGACGTTCATTCCACCTTTGGGCTCAGGAGCTGAAACATAACTTAAGTCAAGATGTTATCTTTGGTCTGCAAGGGGTCCCCACTGTGTGACCACTAGTCAGGTCCCAGCTACTGTCCTCTGTTGTCTCAGGGATTGCTGACTATAGGGGAGAGGCTGGGTCCTGAGGCACACAGAGAGAAGGAGGGATATGATTTCTAGAGCTAGGATTTAAAAGCAAGTATACTCAAAGTCCTGAAGACCTTGGGTTCTAGGAACTCTAAGAGTAAAGGCAAACTGGAAACTGACAAGCCCTTCACGATGACTGAAATTCAAACTCAAATCTTCTTAAACCTTGTTGGATCAAGGTCACCTACTCCTCTCTGTTTGACAGAAATTCTTAAAAAGTTACATCTTTTTTTTTTTTTTTGAGGAAGATAGTATCATCACGAATATCTGTGACTTTTCGAATGCAATCTCTATAATTTAGTTAAAATGTAAGAGATATGAAAGGAAAAAAAAAAAAAAGAAGCAAACAAACACCAGGAACAGATGGTCAAATCCAAAAGTAGAAAATAGACTGAAAATAAGTTCCTAGGTGATTCTAATATTGGAGTTATCATACACAGAAATCACTGTGATTAATATGTCGAATAAAATAAATGACAAGATGGAGATTTCAGCAGAGAATGGATTCTGTACCTAAATATAAAATGCATATTCTGTAACTAAAAATTACAATAAATCTGTGATTTCCAAAAATAACAGATTTAACCACACCTTGGACACAGTATAAAATTAGTAAACTGAACTTTAGATGAGTAGAAATGTCTAATGTAAAATATAGGCAGAAAAAAAAGAAGTATGAGAAACACTTAATGTATGAGATGTGGGTAAAAGTTGAAATATATGTGTAATTGCAGACTTTGAATGCGATGAGTGAGAAGCAATGAATTAAACTTCAAATTAAGGAAGCTCAATTTCAAGGAGATATAAAAAGACCTCACACCTACTTACATCATAATAAAATACTGAAAACCAACAACAAACAAAAAATCTAAAAGTAAACACAGAAAAATAAAGACATAATACTGTTAAATGGAAAGAATAAAATTGAAGGCTAAATTTTCAATAGGAAAGTAATCCCATTGTATCCTGCATATTTGTATTTCCCACCAGATTATAGGATCCTTGAAGAAGTATATGTTTGTTATTCTATCTGGTATTGTACTCAACACATCATTTCTAAAACAATGGAAAATACAAAGTATTCAGAACATAATTCTGATTTTAATAGTCTTAAAAGATCTGCAAACAACTCATGATTTGAAGCTATGAGTATTGATAAATCGGGATAGCAATAAAAAAGAATGAATTGTAGATATACATAGGAACATAGATATATCACAAATGTTCACAGAGAATATAATGCTATTTACAAAATAAAAAATACAAACAAACATATATATCACATATATATATCAAAAGAACGTTGGCACTAGATTCAGGTAAGTGGCTGTCTCCACGGGATAGAATAGGGATGGAGCATACTTTTAGAGGTAGTATATTGTCTGTATTCTCATTCTAAATCTAGTTGGTGGATTCACAAAAGTTCATTTTATTATTAAATTTCATAACTCACCTTATACTTTGTTTCTAATATTTGGGATGTAACACACATACAATTGCACATGGTTTAAAATTTTAGATTTTCTAGAGACTTAATCCAATGTCATGAATTGAGTTCTATACATTCAGTTAGAATTAAACCTTCAAAATTAATCTTGAATTTATTTCTCCAAAATATTTTCCCTGAAACATCTGCATAAGGTGATATACTGTGGTAAAAGCAGAGTCACAGGGCCAAGTCATTTTTTTGATAGACTGGCCAGCATATCTCCCTGTTAAACATTCTCAATTCATACCTGCCTAGGCCTAGAGAAACCCTTCAGTAAAAAAATTTTGATTTTTGAAATTCAATGTTTCTCAGAGTTATTTGACTACATTTCTTCCATCATTTATCATCATTGAAAATAGTGTTCAATAGAACATGCTAAATTCACCAAAGTTTCTGTAAATCTATAGCCACCAGTGGTATCCGTGGGAGGAAGAAAAAATTAAATCTCTGAGAATTATAGAACATGATATTAAGGACAATCTTGCAGACCAATTCTGTAGGCAGATCTTTGTGTAGGGACTTTGAATCTCTATTTTGTGCTCCTTCAGGATAGACATATTTTTATGTAAAATTAATTTTTACCTAGTCATACACTGTTGTCTAAACTATCTTATTTTTTTTACCTGAATGTGCATAATTTGTATTAGATTTGTATGAGATTGCTGGATTATATATATCAAGGTCATTTCTTTTTCATTCCACAAAAAAGTTGGAGAAAAGTTTTCCCAAGACAGGTGAGATGTTCTGAAAATCTTTAGGTCCATTCTTACATATATTATAGGTCAATTTTTTATTTAGATTTATTCTCCTCTTCATCTAACTCATTTTGTGATTATATAGTTCTTCTAGAGTATGACTGTACTATTACAAAGATTCTTCTTGAAAATCAGAGTATGTTACTTCTACATTGCCCTAAAGTCATAGTGGTAATTTAGAGATTACAATTTATTCAGCAAAGTATATTAGTAACTCAGGATATAGTTCATAAATGGATAGTATAATTCTATTATTTTGATTACCATGTGCTTCAAGAAGAAAAGTGAACAGTTTTAATTTTTCAGTTAATCTTTGAGAAATTGGATGGTTTATTTCAATAAGCTTATTAATACTATTGATATAATTCATTTAAAATGGAAAGTTTTATAATTTTTATATTTTGAAGGCTATTGGCAATAAAAAATACTTCCTTACAAAGACTAAACCCACCTACCTAATAAAATATATTAAAAATACAACACTATGAAAATTAATTATGAGCTTTCCTGTGTTGTTTATTCACTTAAGGATGGTTGTTAACAGCACCTAAAATTTTGTGGGTTTGGTGCATCCAATAAGCAATCTCAATCTCTGTCCTGAGAAACATACCAGTTCAGCAAAATCTGTTTTCTCTTGAATAGTTCTTTGATTTGTTTTCTCATAGACACATGGAAGAAACTCAAGGTCATTACAACTGGCATTAATATATATTAGTCATTGGGGTAGACCATTCCCCAACTGAGAGACATTACACATCCAATGACCACCCAATGAATGACTATCTAATTGACTCATCTGTAAATCTTACAAAGCAATACTTTTACTAAATAAATTGAACTCGCCATTGCAAAAACCTCTGCAGGGCTGAGAACATAATTAACTATACTGAAGCTTACTTGATCTCGGGAGCCCTGGGGATAATCAATAATTAGTTTCATTCTGAAATGGTTTTGTTGCTATAACCATGACTCAGTGTTTCTGAATTACTGAAGTTTTGATGACTGTTGCTTATTTGGATCAAAACAGAAAAGCTGTAGCTAACTCAAACTTTATAGCATAATAAATTTCCCAAAGTATCTTGAGATTAAAAACAATCAAAGTAAATGAGGCAGCAAGTACTATTTATCTTCCAAAATATTAGTGCTTACAAAAACAAAGGAGGCCAAACTAACAACCACTCTCTATCCATCACATTCAATGTTATATAGCAGCCACATTTTATTTTATAAAACAAGAGAGAAAATTAAGAGATCTGATTGGCTGATAAATATTCTAACTGTGGCTTCCTGGACAATTCATGGTCTGAAATTTATGAGCATCACCACTTAATTAAGAGTAAAAATTCTGAGCACAGAGACTATAATCAGTACAATTCACGGGGTTCAATATTTATGGGAACCATCAGTTAGCAAAGTGGGCAGAAGGAAATGAACACTCTAATAATCTAATAAGAACTCCAAAAACAGAAATTCTAAGTGAAGTAAATTCAGAAAACTCAAAATATATGCTTAGTATATGCTATGTAAATAGGCTTTTAAATACAATTTTCTGGCATCATGACCCCATTTTGCTTTAAAGTTAGAAAAAAATGTTAAATTATTGAAGCTATCACTGTCCTAGTTTAAGAGATGATATTGAAGCAGCTTTAATTTTCTGCTTCCCAGTTGTAAGGGAGTGTGTTTTTGCCCCTTGTGTGTTAGTTGTGATCAAACAGTCTTCCAGAAACATATTAAAATTTTATCCTAGATTTAAATAGATATAATAATAAAAAAGTGCACACTAATAATTTTCTTATTCATGATCACTTTTCCTTAGTCATAATTACAGACAACCTGAGATAGTAAAAGATTAAGCATACAACATTATAATTTCACCAATAAACACTAATACTAATATTAGTATGTATTATTAATAGCATTATTAGTACATTTTATACATTAGTATTAGGACCTAAAAAAATCAGGACTGAATGATGTTAGTCTAGAAACTTTCAAGTTGTGCATCTTATCAATTTTTCATTGAATTGTAAAAAGGTAAAATTTATAATTCCGCAGTATGACCATCAAACAGGACATTTAAGCAAACAGAGAATATGGGAACACATGGTATATACCTTTCCATGTCCAAGAGAACAAATGTGTAGCTTGATGACAAAACTGTGCCATAACGGTTGGGGAAATTTTCTCGTAAGTTAGGTAGAGTCGAGTTTCCCAGTAGTGGAGCCCCTTGTTGACAGGTGCCTGCATTAACCTGACTTTTCCACCTGGCCACCTAACACTCATACGGCCACAAAGTATTCCAGTCTAATTTGAGTTTATTGATATGCTTGTTCCTTCACAAATTTAGGAATAATGCAAGAGAATCCAAGAGACATCCTCATATTAAACAGCAAACTATACTTTTCTCTCAATAAATGCATGAAAAAATAAACACCTTTAACAACTAATGTGACAAAATCTCAGTATGTGTCTGACAGTCAAGAGGAAAGAAAACCTGGCTTGAAATATAGAAGGAGTCAGGATCATGGCTCTGGAGTCAGACTCTATGGATTTACAATACAAACTCCAACAATGACTAGTTTTGTGACACGGAACAGTTCTAATGAATCTCTCTAGGATCTCAGTTCTCCCATTTTTAAAATGGGGTTAGGATCAGAGGCTACTAACATGGTTGTTATGAGAATTGCATAAAAATTTTCATACAAATATATGAAACAAAAATGACATTTACTATTCTGATTGTTCTTAAAGATAATCATAATGTTTACAAATTAAATGCTAATAATAAAACAACAACAACAACAACAACTACTCATCATTTATTGAGACCTTACTAGGTTCTAAAACCTTGCATATACTAAGCCATTTAATTCTTGCCGTTCTCAATGGGGTAAGTGTTGTTTTATAGATGAGGAAAGGGAAATAATTAGCCCAAGGTCACATAGATAGCATTCCTGAGACAAAGGGGTTTAGGCTAGAATATTCGATGATCAAGTGAATGATACAACGTGGCAGCATAGGAAACCAGAGGGCTGTTGTGTCCTATTCTTGAAAGCTGAAATCCTTAAGCTACAGAAATTGGAGGGACCAGCTAATAAAAATGATGTTGTTTCCCTGAAAAAGCACCCTTTATACCTAGGAAAAAAAACAAAAACAAAACAGCACTACCATATTACTACATCTAGAAAAAAGAATTTAACATCTTATAAAACTAAGTTTTTTTGCATGCACAGGACAAAGTAGATAGAATGAATGAATATATATAGATAAGGTATCTCTGCTTCTACCAATGGAGACTTAAACAAGCCAGTTAATATATTTTTATATTAACAGTTTTCTTATGTTTCAAGTGATAAAACAGAAAACAAAACAAAACAAAACAAAAAGCTGCCCAGTTTTTGTAAGGATTTTCATTAGATTAAAATGAGATAATGAGAATAAAAATAACATATTGATAAAATAAAAGATAGTAATATTAATCAGCTGGGAAATAATCCATATGGGTATATAATACCAAACTTGGAAGAATTTCTGTAAGATAAATTTCCATGGAGAATACATTCAAGCAATTGCTTCATTTTAAATTTCATTAAACTTCTATCTGGTGTCATTTGCCCTTTCTGTCACAGAAATTTAAAGTTGAACACAATCTTAGAGTTCGTGTGGACATGACCAACAGACCTATCAAAAGCACTGTTTTCCCCTTTGAAATTCACATTATGATACCCTAGTTTCAATAATTTCTGAATAAACACTGTCTCTAAGACTTTGATGAATGATAAAGAAACTTTTAAGAGCGCACTGTTCCTTTAAATCATAAATTTAAACTCTTGCAGAAAAAGCACTGTTGGCTACAATTTTCAAAGTTAACTTTAAATTTCTGAAGCTATTTATATTCTATGGAAAACGGAAGAAACACATTTTTAAATCAAATGAGGCAAAGGCAATATGAAGACAACACTATGTTGTGCTTAGAATATAGTATTTCTTAAAGATTAGGCTGTGCATTTCAGCACAGTCTATATTTTTCCTTTAAACAATCTATTTCTGCCACCACTCTGTTTTGTGCTGGAGACTGTGAAAGCTAATTAAAGCCATATTGAATGGTTTGGACCAAAACTAAACAATGATGAATTTTCAGAATGTGATTGTGTTCAAGGTTTAAAAGTTTCCAAGGAGAAAATGCATCACTTAAACCTACTCTGTCTGGCCTTCAGGGAAACTAAGGAAACACTAATTAAAACTCTGAGGATTTAAAATAAGAAATTTAAACATAAAAAAAAAAAAAATACAATTTTTCTGATATATTTTCTAAATCGTAAGAAACGGATTTTTTTCTGAATTTAAGACAGTGATTTTATCTGCCTTTTAACTTATTTAAGAAGTTGAAATTGTATCAACTTTATCAGGAAAAATAGATTAAAGTTTATGCACTTCAATTGTAGCACAGTAGCTCATTTCATCTAAATTAAGTAAAATGATCAGACAAATTGTTAGTGTCTAGGGGTATAATATAGTAAAAATGAGAGTATCACAGTCAGAAATTGTCAGTCTCCTAAATGAAATTATACTAACCCAGTCTTCTGGTTCCAGGGAGTAAGCAGATAAAATACCTCACATGTTGATCCAAAATGTCATGACTATCCTTTTCCACCTTATAGCAGCCACTTATTATATAAGCCTCCAAACTTCATTAATTATTACCCAGTAGTCATTTGCCACTTAACACCGGAGTAGCTGATGCCATGTTTCAATTCATCTCCTTCAACCACCTAGCTGGAGTTGGGAGCAGGAAAGACTGAGAACAGGTAGACGATCCACCGAAGCTGGAGTCTGGATGTCGTAACTGAAAGCTGTCTGGGGCTCTTAGCTTCTTGGAGTGCATCTAGGAGAAACCGTTCTTCCAGTTGACTTTTTCCTTAATACAAGCTCCTTCTGTGGCTAAGCTATAAAACAGGGCAGGTATGCCTCTCACCACCAAACTATTACCTCCAGAATTAACATATCGAAGCTGATTAGCTTGACTTTTTCTCACTTCCGGATTAGTGTTTTCCCATCCTATACACTTGACAATTACGCCTTCCTTACTCCATCGTCTCTTTCTTTAACCATGGAGTTAAGAAATGTCTTATATTTTTTCCATCAAATTTTGTAAAGGAGAAGTAGCTTGAAGAGAAAAAAGGCTCCAGCTCTCTTTGATCTTGCTTAAGAAAACAGAATACACATCATAAGCATGCAGTGAAGCACCCTGTACTTTTTGTTAGTCCTCTTTCCTCTCTTTGGCACCTGCTCTTCAGGTTGTCATGCCCCAGATTCAAGCACTAGTAGAAAGAAAACGAATACTAATAGAAAGAAAAGGAAGTGAGACTTCCTATTTCCTTCTCTCTTTTCCAAAACTTTCAGCCTTTAAGGTCCCTGTTTTAGTCGTCTTTGTATCCTAAACACATAGAACAGAGATATTTATTGCAGGCAGACATGGTCAGGAATTTTGTATTTAAATATGAAACTACATTTGATGCTTATCATACTTCTATGAAAGTGCTGGGTGAGAAGGATACATAGTACAGTAGATTTCATTCCTGTTCATGTGCCATTAACCTGGTGTATTATTGATAATTAATGCTAAACTTCAAAAAAATCTACAAGAAACTTTTCAAACCCACGAATTACTGTTTTAGTGTCGAAAGTCTAATAGGTTGGCACCAAATTTGCAAAAATAAAGTAAATAATCATGAGGCCAAAAATGCATCTTTAAAGATAATGCTCATGTATTTTAAAAAACATTTAAAAAATATTCTAAGACTAATATTTAAAATACCATATTTTCTTAATTCTTCTAGTGAAAAGCAAGAAAATGTTGAAACTAATGATGTTAAAGCAAAATCAGTATTTTATATTTTTCAGTCATTATCTGCCTAAAGTTTTCATGTTATAAAAGACAATTTCTAGCCAATGCAAACTTTAAAATAAAAAATTTAAAACTCCATTAAAATGTATTTAATTATCATTTTATAATACAAATAGATTTAATTTTGGTGTGCTTAAATGAACCTCTCTCTGCTCATTTAAGTCTTTCTCATTTTTCAATTTAGAAGTAATAGAACATCAGCAATTCTTTCCTAACATTGTATTTCAATAAACCTCAGTGTGCTTACTACCATCCCACTATGATTTCTACTAACAAAATATATAGCCAGTTTTAAGATAATTAGACCTAGATGGATTATTTTAAATATCCCCTTAATATGATAGGAGGAAAAAACAAGTTTTGAACATTTGAATATCAATTTGTAAGTTAGAACTCCCAACCATCATTTTTTTTTTTTTTTCTATTTTGGTCTGTGTCTTCTTGAGTCTGAAATAAAAATGCTAATGTATTTTTAAAGGTTAATAGTTGCCTAAGTGGTCTATAAAATAGAAACTTAAACATAGCAGCTTGCGAAATTTAATGAGAGGGCAGACACAAGTTCACCTTGTCTTTTTATCTTTCTTAGCTGTGTTGTCTAGAGACCTGTAAGTGTCTGAAGATGATTTTATCAACTGCAGGATTAGGTGACATAGGCCCCAAGCAGATTAAATGGTTCAACCTCTATGCACTTGGAGGTTTACATGGCACAGTGTGTAGGCTTCACTCAGAGGGCAAAAACATATTCCTGATGTTTATGGTATCATGAGAATGACTACTCTTATTTTCATCCATCATTTTTATATCTGAAAGAAGTCTGCCTCCAGCCTAATGGATGCTGCAGACAACTGAAGTCAATGGAGCCACTTGTCCTTAGAGCTATCAAACTACTAAATTCTTCAATAACTGAGACCCCATAATGAAATTAAGTGGTACATTTGTTTTATTTTCCACTATTTCAGATGTTTGAACATAATAAATAATTATATTTAATAATAATAACCCATTGAGCTATAAGCTTTAACACATGGCCATGTTGATATTATGCTCATAATATTTTATTTTAATTTTTAATATAATCCTAGGTTAGCGGTTCTTACTAGGAAGCAATTGGACGCCCCACCTACCCACCCCCTCAACTCAAGCAGAGTTGCCAGATTTAAAATAAACATGTAGGATGCTTATTTAAATTAGAATTTCAGATAAACAATTTTTAGGGGAGTATAACAGATCTATGTAATATTAGGGATATATTTAAATAATTTTTAAATGTATTTTTTATTATCTGTCTGAAATTCACATTTAAGTGGGTATACTGCAATTTTGTTTGGCAACTCTATGAGCCACAGAGGACATTTGACAAGTCGTGAAACAGTTTTGATTGTCACAGCTGGGGCGAGAGGTGCTACTGCTATCTTTTGGATAGAAACTGGGGATATTTTGAAACATTCTATATGCACAAGATAGTCCCCCACAAAAAGAATTATCTAGCCCCAATTGTCAATGGTGCTAACTTTTAGAAACTTGCCCTAGATTATCACAGGAAATTTATTACATAACCATTAAGACCATTTTGGGTTTCAGGTTGCTCCGCTCATAGAAGATTCTAGTTCTGGAAAACAAGTGATTATAAAGATAGCAGCAAATAGGTGCGTAATGGTACAGAAGAGAAATAAATCATAGATGGAAATTTAAGATGTTTGACAGAGAGTTGGTGATCTTGGAAAGATGAATAAAATAAACTTGTATCTCCTGAAAGCATTTAACAGTATTGCAGACTGGCATGGCAGCAGGAAGATTTTCTGTCCAACTAAAAATTTATCGGATTATCAGGAGATTAATTGTTTGTGTTACTAGTCAAACGTTTTTCTACAAAACTGAGTTAAAATTTTGTTGAGATAGAGAAAGAGAGAGAAAGGGGGAGGAAGAAGAAAGAAAACAGTGGCAAGCAGTTGGGGTCATGGTCTGTTTATATTCTGAGCTCAATTAATAAGCAGGATGTCAATGGAAGTAAATGCTTAAAATGGAGATGCAAGGTCACATGGTGGTGTGCACCATAAAAAACTTCAAAGGATCTAATTGAACTGTAAAGATTAAAAGGAGTTTAACTATTTCCTTTAGATCTCTAATTTGCAGGTTAAAACTTCAAACTCACCAAGGTCAAATGACTCATTTAAGTGTATCCAAGATAAGGTTCCAGGTGTCTCTTGGAAACCAAGTCTCTAGACATGTTATTTTAAATAAACCAAAGTAACGCCAGTAGCACTGTTCAGTACCACTAATTTATCTATATGGAAAAAGTAACCCTCACTCATCTTTTACAAAATTTTAAATATCAAGATCTTTCTGAAATCTCTACTGATGTCTCCCATCATATGTTTAGTGTTTCATTCTTCTGTAATCTCTTTTCATATACACATGGCTTTGCAGAGTTATGTCTGCAGAAAATATATTCCATTCAATTTGAAATGCCTGTCACAGTGTCTAGTAAATAATGAGCCTTCATTTATTTTATGCTTATTTCTATCGGTGGACTTCATTCATTCTAGTCAATTATTTTAAATAATCGCATATTTCGCTAGGTAACACATTTCTTTAAAGTAGATGGGGTAAAAGAGGCCAACTATGTGGTGACAGAAAGATTGATTTACTATAAGGAATTGGCTCATGAGATTATCAAGACTAAGAAGTTCCAAGATCTGCTGTCAGCAATATGGAGACCCAGGAGAGCCAATGGTATAACTTCTAGTCTGAGTTTGAAGGCCTAAGAACCAGGAATATTGATTTCTTGACCAGATTATTGTGAATGCCTAAAAATGGATCTCTTTGTTTCCATCATTGGCCCTTTCTGTTCTCAATATAACATCCATAAATATTTTTTTAACATAAGTTAGATTGTATCACGCTTCTGCTCAATATCTTCTAATGGCATTCCATTTCATTCAAAAGCTAAAATCCTTATACTGGCCCACAAAGCTCTAAATAATCTACTTACTCCGCACTCTCATACATTCTCTTTTCCTAATACTTTATGCCTTGTTTACTTGGCAGTGGAATCTTTCTATTGTTCTTGTCACTCCTTGGCTAAAATTAGTATTGTATATGTCCAACGTGGTGGACATATTCTCATAACAGGAACTTTAAATGGCTGCCCCCTCAACCTAGAGCTTTCCCTTTCACTTCTAAGTCAGAAAGCCTCCAAATTATTCCTTTACCCGTTCTGGGCTTTTCCTCTAATATTTTCTTCTTCGTAAGGTCTCCTGACAATATCACATAAAGCTGTAACCTATGTTACACTCCTGATCTCTCTAGGTTACTTTTAGCCATTCCAGTTATTATCACCAAAAGTACTTATGTATGTATGCATGTATATGTGTATGTGTGTATTTCTATATTGCCCATTTCTCCCACTAGGAAGTATCCTCTTAATGGGTTAGATTTCTGTCATGTAGTAAATGCTCAATACATTTCTCCTGAATAACTGAAATAACTGGAATCACCACCTTATTCCCCATATAGTCCCTTCTTTGTTTGTTATATTGGCAAATGGTGATAGCGTATGGCAATCATCAAATTCTAAATCTTGGTTTCTCTACTTGATCTCACACCTTCAAATGATCACAAAGCTTTTTCAAATTTATCTTCTTAATGCCCCATTCTTTCTACAATTATAGATATTATCTTCACTTACGAACTAAAACTTTATTAACTGTAAAACTAGAGATCTTTCTGCTTCTAGTCTCATCTGCCTCAAATACATCCACTAATCAAGTGCCAGTGGAATCTTTCTATTGTTCTTGTCACTCCTTGGCTAAAATGAGTATTGTATTTGTCTTTCTAAACTCTTTAGAATAACATTCAAAACATTTATGGTCTCAGGCTATGTCCTGTCTCAGTTCTGCCAATATTGTTCTAGACATGCTGAATGGTTTTCATACAGTTTCCAAAGCATAAACTGTACTCTCTTGACTCTAGAAAATGCTGCATTTGTCTATCCAATGCCAATACTCTCTTCACCTGACAAAAGTGTATGTTTTCTGTGATTGACCCACTTACTTACTGTGGGGGAAAAAAAAAAACAATAAATATTTCTTGAGTATTACTTTATCTAATCTCTCAGGCCTTTTCATGTGAAAGTTCTCTCTAGCACTTGGGGTACACATTTAAACTAACATATAGTATGCTAGCTGGCATATCTACTTGCCTCTCTGCTCTTTGCTACCCTCAAAATGTGAAGAAGTTTGTAAAGGAAAAGACCATGTTTTTCATCGACACGTCCCTAATACACAGCTTAATGCCTTATGCTAGATGCTCAAAAAATATTTGCTGATATAGTAAACACAACCTGCACAAAATGATATTATCACTATGAAACAAACAAACAAAAAAAGGTCTTCCCATCTGGGATGATGAACCCAATGACCATGCCTACAATTATGAAGAAAATTATCTGGCTTCAAGTTGTTCAAATATAATATAAACCTGCTTTGATGCCAGAACTGGCTTAGAGATACAGGTAATCAAAGGGCCTGGTCCTGCAAAGGATGTTTCATGATTTATAGAATATATCTTTCAGGCTAAATTTTCCAAAGCCTGTTTTATCTCTTTGTAGAAGTAAGTGAGATTGAGATAATTAAAGAAACAAAAAAGATAATAAATAAGCTCTCACACTTATGTCTCCTCCTTCAGTGTCTCTCTTAGTTTTAATCAACTGTAAACATATATTGTCTAAGCTACCAGTTATTTTATAGAACTTACACAATAAATAAATTATTGAAGCTTCGAGTTATTATATTTTCTCATTATATTCTTTCTCCTGAACTCATAACAAAAAGAGAAGACATTGCTTCTTAGATTAAAAGCAAACTACTAGATAAAGCAATTCTTTTTTTCCTACTCCTTTATTTTTGTTTTAAGTTTACTGTTACATAAATTGAATCATTCCTGTGGATATAAACATGAATTTGATTTAAAAGCCTTCTTTGTAAGCTCCTAGGCTACAAGCAGTAAGAAAAAGTAGAAACTGTTCACATAAACAATAAACTTAATTAAAAAACAGCAATTTTGTTGAGAATTTAAGATAAATTTAATGATTTGAATAAAAATAGAAAACTTGTATAAAGTAGTAATGTGTCATTCCCTCCTCTAGCGATGTATAAATAGCAAAACTATAAGATATTTTCTATAATTATCCCCATTATATACAAAGAAAAACTGAGAAGAGAGATCGTAATAACTTCAATTTTGCAAATATTAAATTATCAAATTCAAATTCTCTCAGCGAAAATGGAACATGCCCAATAAAATATTGAGACAATATTAAATGGAAATTATGATCACATAAGCATATATATATATAGTACATATGTATGTGTATATGTATACACATATTATATTCATACACATAATACACATTTATGAGAGAGAAAATGAAAGTTGTTCTGAGGAAATATAACAGCAAATGTTAAACTACATTTACCACTACTATCTTTTAGTGTATTTAATGCAAAGAATTCCTCCACTTGGATCCTTTGTCCTTCATTTATTTGTTTAAATAGACATTAATAGTGATCTACTTTGAAATATCCCAAGTTGCAGGCCTATGTGCATCTCTTAAGTCATCTGTAAACTTTCTTCTTAGAGCTCTTTAAATAGCAATTTCTGTAAGTTTTTTTTATTAATATAACTGGAATAATCCAGGGAGAAAAGCAAGAAAACAGATGTAAACTAAATTTATGTTTGCTTACATTTACAACACGGCATTTCTTTGGATTCATATCTCTCTCATTTTTGAATTGCAAGGCTTTGAAGTGTGAACTTTATTTGTAGACTATCATATTTATTATTAATACCTTATAAATAATAAATGAAAGCAATAATAATGAAATAAAAATGTATGAGACTATCTACTTCTAAGCTGATGATGTACAATTTTAAAAATTATTTGACCCAACAAAAATATTAGCAAGAAAATAAACTTTATAGATAACTTCAAAGTGTAAAATAAAATTGCAAGATTTATTTATTTTTTTTAATTGAAGCAAATTTGTATATGGTAAAATGGTGGATCTTAACTTTGCAATTTGATGAGTTTTAATGAATATACATACCTGTGTAAGTGTGGGCAAGAAAAATAATTTTCCCTCTACCCTTATAAATTCTCCTGGCTAGACTAATAATCAAATTAACATGAGACAAATTCACTGAAGAAAATTACCAAATTTAATATGGATGTACATACTGCAGTGCCATAAAGATATGAGACCAGTTATAACTTATATGCCATCTTGAGCTAAGAAACGGGGGATTGTGGTTTGGGACTTTAGTTAATGAGTGTATAATTCCACAGATTAATAACACATCTGCGTTTTTGTTGTTGTTGTTGTTGTTGTTGTTGTTGTGAAAACTTAGGCACCTCTCTCAGTGTCAACACTCCCCTCCCAGCTTTGACTTTGTTGTTCAATATAGGCGGCAAGTAGTTTTCATTAAACAGAGCCGCCAAGTATAACACACATTTTTTCTGTCTTATTAGAGTTGATCTTCATCTTTTCCTTATTTGCTACCTGGAATTTCTACATGGTTGATACTTTATTAATTGTCAGTTAACTTATGATGAATGTTAACTAAACTTATTGTGGTAATCATTTCATAAATATATAAGCCAAGTCATATGCTATATACCTTAAACTTATATAGTGCTATATGTTAATTATATCTTAATAAAACTGAAAAATATTAAATTATATAATTGTACATTAAGTTGTTAATTTAATTTACAGAACTTAATCAGACTAAACAAATGCTGGACTTAATGACAATGTAAGCATGCTGGGTAAACCACATTGATCCAACTTTGTACAAAGCAGAAGACATAAATCACTTCTGAGAAGAAAAAGACAGACTCAATTGTTTAGAACATTTTGATTACTTAATGTAATCTTGATAAATCAAAACCAATATTCTACTGTCACGTGGAATTTAACAGTGAATCTGAATGACAAAGAGACTAAATTTAGATTCTGTGAATCTAATTTTTAGATCTCAAAATTTGAGATTTTGAAGTTTTCTGATTAGCCTCAAGACATCTGAGTCTTACAGTTGTTACTTTTGAGAAGTAATTCAACCCATAAGATAAAAGGAATTTCTTTTTTCCTTAATGCTAGATTATATAATGTTCCTACTCATTGTTTTATGTGAAGTAACCAAATCTAGCACTGGTTCAGGAAAAAGACATATATAAATCTCTTCCAGAAACTATTACAGTCTTCTTACCAGTTAAATGAATTCTGCGAATTCAATTACTCTACCAGTCACACTTCATGAATGTCCTGTCAATATCCCTCACTCTGTGACAACTCTGCACAGGAGAAGAATCTTAGAAATTTGAGAAAAAAAGAAAGATTAAAGAGAAGAATAATAATCAAGAACTACAAAATTGATATCTATTGTATATATTCATGCTATATATGATAGATAATAAGTATATTTTCTTAAAGAGTTTTAGTACAACACAAATGTATGCATATTCCTATTGAATTATATACTTTAAATATGTGAGGATTTTGTATATCTATTATATCTCAACAAAACTGCTTTAAAAAGCTAAATAGATACAAAATACTATGTAAATTTCAGTATTGTACTGAATAGTAATAAAATAATAATAGAAATAGTAATAATAATGAGTAATAATCATAGTCTAATTGATAAAAATTTAGAATTCAGAGTTTGTAAATTAATCAAATCTTAACTCTGTTATTTTCCTCCTACCAGTAAGACTAAGAAATACATATTTTGTTTAGCAAGAATATGCAAACCAAAGGCCTAAACAGTAACATCCTCAAATTTGAGCAAAGGCCTAAGGAAACCATCCAGGCCCTTCCCACGGAGCAAAGAGTCTCAAGGGCCAAGGGATGTTTCCACCCAGATCCTCGTTTTTCCCCTTTAGACAATGTCCTAGGTATCTGCAACCCCTAAATTCCTTGTCTAAATGACTCTATGCCTACTTCCAGAGCCTGCCCACTTCCAGCCTTCAAATCACTAAGCATGAAGCCAGACAAAGTGTACTTACTTGCATGAGTATTGCCAGATCTTGAATTGCAGAAACAAGTTAGCTATAGCCATGCATTTAAGTATGGATTTGCACAGTGGAGTCAAGATGGAGTGAAGGACTGGAAAAGAAAAGGGGTAAATTTGGGCCAGGAAACTGGCTCACCCCTGTGCTGGCCCACCCTGATGAGGAAAACTCAGGTTTTGATTTAACAACATTACATGAACTAAGCTGGCCTTCTTCTAGATGTTATGAAGATCTATCTGCCAAGGTTAGAAGAATAGAACTTTTTAGTATTCATAAATGTGAGATATGGGCCTTTATTGGCACTCTTGCTCTGGGCCCTACAAATAGAGGTCTGGATTTTATCTGTAATTGGAGAGTCACAGTTCAGGTTGTAAACACTGAAGTGATGATATTGTTCACACATTGGGAAACCAACCAAAACAAAAACTGGGGTACAGTGAAGTAAATGCCCAGAATCCATTAAAATTGTTTCTCAGCAGCAGCAGAAGCTCAGGCATCATACTGGCTAAAAAAGCTACACTAAATAAATGGTCTCCTATTTGCTTTCTGTTTCTGAGGAAAATCTGTGTGTTTTCAAAAAATAAAAACATCAGATTTTATCATTTTAATAATTACCATCATATTATGCGATTCTCCTCACAAGTTCAGTTACTAATAGTCTATTACCAAATTAAAATATACTGAAAAAACTTCAAAATATGGAAACAACCATGAGAGAGGAAAAAGATAGAGTGAAGAGTGTAGTAAATGGAAATTATTTCTAAGGATCACTGAGATTCTGCTCCACAATCACAATGTGTGGAGATATAATTTTGTTAGAAACATTTGGTTAAAATTTTTTTCTTATGTTTAAAATATTTATTCAAAAGATGCTTAGCCCCATTAAAATGTACAAGTTATGACTGTAAATACAGGCTAGATAATGTTGGAAAATTGTTGGGGTTCAGTTAATGTTCCCTAAATTCATGTGTTCATAAACTGACTTCTGGCAAATAAGAGTTTAATAAATCCAAACTTAAGAGACACAAAGAACCCAAATTATCTTGAACATAATGTAAATTGAGTGGGCCATATTTATTCTGTGTACTTGGCCCTTCTTTCTCTGCTGGCCCTGGAGCGCTGCTGCACCAGGCAGCCATATTTCCCAGTGTCGTGCCCTATACTGTGGAATCCTTCTTTCTCCAAACATTATGTTAATTGCTAAATATAACTTTTAGAGTCATCGAACTCTTGATGCTCTCCTGAGCATTTCAAGTTTTGGAATTTAGAAACAGAGTCAGCAGTCTGCGAGTTGGCCTTCAAGTTCGAAATCAGAACTCTCCGCCTTTTCCCTCAGAACCCCTCAACAGCCTAATCTGGCCTGGCTTTACTCCTGTAGTTCGTTAGTATCGCTACTTTCTTTCTTCATTATATTGAATAATAGGAATACTTATGTAACAAGTGGAAAGTGAATACCGTCTATTTAATCTTTGTCATTTTCTTATTTACAAAGGATGGCAGCTGAACTATGCTGCCACCATGAGATCCCCTAAATTTTGCTAAATAGTTAAACAGTGTTACTCTGGTAATTGTTTACATATATTTAAAAAAATGTTACTATCTTCATTGCTTTACTTCTTAAATTAATCCCATGTGAATTAGATAAACATAACATGGATTTCTGAAGTGCTATATACTTGCAGAAAGTGAGATGCAAATTTTTCTCTAAGTTTTCTGTTAATAAACGGAAGGGAGGAAAGATCATTTTGATTCAAAGATGAAAGTGTCCCTTAAAAAATACCTAACACCCACTCTCCAGTTTTTGCAATCACATTAAAAAATACATACACACACACACACACACACACACACACACACACACACACATAACATGGTATATATATATATATGTGTGTATTACATGGTATATGTGTGTGTGTGTGTGTGTGTGTGTGTGTGTGTGTATACATAAAATGAAGTAAATAAAATCCGCTATTCTACGTGCAGTACTACTCCAATATTTAAGATGGCTGCCAAGGCCAGGGTTCTGATGGTTAAATTGTCCTGTTAGTGACTTATTAAGACTCAATTTTCAGTTTCTTCGAGACAATTTAACAACACGGCTACATGCTTCTTTCCTACCCCCAAACCTTGTGATTGGCATGCCCTTCTACTTCATTTCCCAAGTAGGGAAATGCTCAAATAAACATGAGATCTTTTTGCAAATTGAAAGAATCCTTCATTGTTTTCTTCAGCTATATCATCTATTAATTGATTTCTCATTAATTTATTGATTCAATAAATACTAAATGAGTATCTGCAGGCACTGTTCTAGACACACAAAAACAAAATAAAAATCTGTGCCCTCATGGAATATACATTCTAAATGGACAATAGACAGCAGAGGTGGGGATGAAATGCATGACAAAGCAAGGCCAAATATACAGTTCATCAGATGGTAATAATATTGCTCAAAATATGGCAGGGAGGAGAAGTGTAGAGTGCTGTGGCGGGAGGCTGAAATTTGAAATGCTGTGGTCCAGAAAGGCTTCACCGACAATAACATTTGAGCAAACATATTAAAGAGTAAGAACTCATTCTTCCCCACTGTCATTTTTTTCTCAGTGAGTCTCCTCTACTACTCACATAAAACACTTCACCTCTGGTCACCGAATGTGCAGAGGTTTTCCCCACACCAAGTAATATTCTGCAACACCAGCTGGGGGTCTTACCATTTAACTCAATTCTGGCACTACCGGGAGATAACATTAGATCCCACAAGTTAAGAGCTCAGTCCACAAGACTGCCCCCCACCCGAAATACGCACACATTTTAGAAACCAGTCATAAGTCCAGGTTGTTACCTGGACTGACCAACTACTATAAGTCAGAAGTTCCCTAACCCTCCCTCCTCGCATTTGATTAATTTTCTAGAGTGGCTCAAGAACTCAGGACAACAAGTTTACCAGTTTATTAAAGGATATGATAAGAAATAGGGATGAACAGTTAGATGAAAGAGATGCATAGGATGAGTTATTTGGGCAAGGACGTGTGTGGAATACTCATGCCCTCTTTGGGGACCCCATCCTCCAGCACCTGCATGTGTTCATCAACCTAGAGGCTCTCTGAAGCCCCTTCTTTTTGGACTTTTATGAAGGCTTCATTACATAGGCACAATTGATTAACTCATTGGCCATTGGTGATTGAACTCAATCTCTAGCCCTTCTATGAAACTTGAGGATAGAGGTTGGGACTGGACTTTCTAGCCCTCTAATTACAAGGTTGGCTGTGCTGTCAAACAGCCCCACCCTTATGTGCTTTCCAAAAGTCACCTCATTAACACAACAGAAGACTTCTTTATTGCTCTCATCACTTAGGACATTCCAAGGGTTTTAGGAGCTCTGTGCCAGAAACTGTTGAAAAATACCAAGTATTTTAGTCATCTGAATAACTAAGTATATATTTCTTATAAATCACAGTAAATAAAGATCAAAAGACTAGAGTGAGTGAAACTTGGAGGCATAGGGGGTAAGGTCACAGAAGTCAACAGGAGGCAGATGATGTATATTATTGTAAAACTTTTGGTACTCACCTGGATAAGAAGTCACTGGATGATTTTGAGCAAAGGACTGGCTTGATTTTATGTACATTTCAAGAGAATCATATGGGTTCTGCATTAAAAACAGATTGAAGTGGGAGGCAAGGCAGAAACAGAAAGGCTAAATAAGATGTTATTACAATAATCAGTGTGAGGGATGATTGTACCTAGGACCAGATGGTAGCAGTGAAAGAGTGAGAAATGGTCCAGCTCATATCATTTATTGATAAATTATATATGGGTTGGGCAGGAAGAAGATAAATTGGCTGACTCTGGGATTTTGAACTAAAGAAATGAAAAAAAAAAAAAGTTTCCAAACACCAAATTAAAGAAAATTGCAGGGGGAGCAGGTGGTACCAGGAGGAAAATATCAGTAGCGAATAAAAGGGATATGTTAAGTTTGAAACGTCTTTTGAATATACAAGTAGTGATCTCAAATAGGTAGCAATAGTCCCAGGAGTGAAGCTCGGGAGAAAAATATAGGCTCAATCTATCTATCTATCTATCTATCTATCTATCTATCTATCTATCTATCTATCATCTATCACCTATCTATCATCATCTGTTTATCATCTTGGGAGTTCTCAGGATGCTGATGAACTATGAAACTGGATAAGATCATCAGGAGAGGATAAACATGTAATTTCCTTGCTAAATTTATCGAACAGAAGAATTTGATAACTGGAAATGAGGATAAACAAATAAAAAACTGAAAAAGAAACACTAGGGTAGAACAAAAGGGAATATAGCTTTCAGAGAGCAGAATGTTTCAATTGCTTCAAATAGAGGGATTAATGCTGCTGAAAGGTCAAATAAATGAGGGCTTAAAATTGACCATAGGATTGAACACCATGGAGACTGGTGAGCTTGTCAAGAGTAGTTTCGGTGTAGCAATGGGAAAAAAGACTTGATTAAAGTAGTTTCAAGAGGAAACAAGATGGGGAAAATTAGACCTTGACCAATTCTGAGTTGCTCTTATAAAAGAAAGTAGATAATTAAAGTGTTATCTATAGAAGTTACGGTATAAAGGAATGATTTTTTTTTTAACATAGGAAAAATTTAAGCATGTTTAAATGCTTATGTAAATTTTCCATTATAGAGAAGTAAAAAGGAAGCAGGCAAGATCACAGTAGATAATGGGGTGTCCCTGAATGGACAAAAGATGATGTAGTAACAAATGGAGCTGTTGGCCTTTGGTAGGAGCACAGCCAGCTTGAAGTCAGTAACAGGGGTGAAGATTGAGTATATTAGATGTTGATGCAGTAGGTAAATATGATGGTGGGAGCTTGCAAAGGCCTTTTTAAAAAGAGTTCTACTGTGGTTCTGAAATAGGAGCTAAATAATTATCCGGAAGTAACAATGGGGGAGGAAGTGTTAGAAAACTGAGCAGGGATGTGAAATGATGAAATAGTCATTCAGGAGAATGTAAGAGTGAATTGACCAAGTTGGCCCATTCAAATTTAGGGGCCTCAATATAAAGAAAGAACAGTCGAAATGATTGTGTGTGTGTGTGTGTGTGTGTGTGTGTTATTTACATTTGTCTGTGATGGTGCAGGCTCTAAGTGAGCAATATTGATTTTTTTCCCCCTAGGACTGGGACTTTGCTAGAGAAGTCAGTAATGGAGAGAATGACAATGGACTTGAGAGTGTAATAATTTAAGCTGACAAAGGAAGGAAAGTAAAGACTTGATGGAGATGAAGAATGATGAAAAGATAAATTACTTGCCCTGGTGGAGTCAAACAATTGTTGGAGTCAGAGCGTGAGAGAAAGTCACCTGGTAACATAGTGAATGGGAATCTGTGTGCTGGAAATTGAGATTATGTAAGAATACAATTATTGCTAATGACAAATCTGAGACATCATTATAGACAGGATTGAGTAACTCAATAAGAGTATGCAACTAGGACAAAGCAGAAGGAAAATGATGCATATGAATATTGAAATCAAGAATTATGGCAGGAGACATGTTAGAGATCAACATGGAGGCAGCTACTAAATCTTTAAGGCATGAAGGGGAAGACCTGGGCAGTAGATAAATGCTACTGGAGAGGTGAAAGGTGACATAGCCTGATGACATAAGATTCAAAGTGAGGTGACCTCATGTCCCACCCTAGGAGATAGAGTTGTGTGGGGATTAGAAAGCTGAGATTTGGTAATAACTGAGCTAAAATGGGAAACATACTGCAATAGCTGAGGTAAAGGTGATGGAATCTGGAGTTACATCAATAAAAGTGAGAATAAAAAGAAGATAAAAAATATTTTTAAAATACTTGTCAAAGAGGTAATAGAATGAATATGGTTGAATAGAAAGTAATAAACAATCTGTTCAAATGAGATATGTTGAGTTTGAGATACATATAGTACATCCATATAGTAACCAAGAGCTCAAGTTGGTGATACAATTATTGGAAACCAGTAGTGATACTGAAACCAAAGAAACCCATGGAGAATTCTTAAGTGAAGCTTAGGCTTTGAGACCTTAGCAGAGAAGAGTGGCCCAATAAAAATGTTGTTGAAGTCTTATTATTAAAATAGTATCAGTAGCAGTAGTAGTGGTGGTGATATATAGGTAGCTAGTGGTAATAGTAGAAATAAAAATAAAATACTCATTATAAGGAACAGTTAAATCAAGAGCTATTGTATTACAGTTTTATTAAAAATCATGTCCTGTTTTTAGCAATTGTCTTAATACCAAGCACATTGCCCAACTCCAAATAGACATGCAATAAGAGTGTCGAGTGGGGAAAAAAATCTGAATATTTTCCCTGAAAGAGCTGACCAAAGTTGTGCATAAGTGGAACCACTTAAATGAAGTTCAGAAATCTTTTACCTTGCCTTTGGTCCCAAAGTTTTCCATATTATGCTAAGAGTAGTTTAGTGATTTGTGTACAATTCAGCTCTTTCTTATTTTCTTGAAGTCCATCACTAGGACGATGAGGACCATGTCAAAGGAGCTGGGCGAGAAGAGCAGCATAAAAGCAATGAAAATGTAAATCCCGTCATTTTCTGATTGTAACCTCTCTGACCATGCAAGCCCATGTAGCTAATGTTCTCCCAGGATTTGTCCTATTCTTTTTCCTCATGCCACATCTTCACACCTATGTAAACCCCAATGATGAATATAGTTTAGGCTCAAGGTGAGACTCTCAACACATGAATTTTGCAAATGGGAAAAATGAAATTCAGAAGTATTATTACTTTTACAGAGCCAGGTAACAGATATATTGTAGAGCTTTGATTTTAAGTTCTATTTGCTGATGCCAAAGTTAAAGTCCATACAATATATGTCATTTGGAACTATACACAATTTATAAAAATTTAAAATTTTATTGATTTCTTCTCAAATCATATACATAATGACTTTGTTGGCAAAAGTCACATTGTATTAAATAGTGTAAACTAAAAACAAATTACCTATGCTCCATGATACCAAGCTATTTTAGAAATGCTGCATTATGCAATTTGTCATGTAAATTAAGGATTTGTCATGTAAATTATGCATGCAATAGAATCTAATAAGCTGACATCAATAATTAGGAAACAATAGGGTTTGAGTCATTGGTTCATGTTTAGATTGTTTATATGCTGTTACTGCCACTATTAAAAACAATGTGTAACTTATGTTAAAGTCCTATTTAAATTGTACTATAAATTCTCATTCTGCCAACATATACTAATATGTGTGTGTGTATGTGGTGATAACTGCTTTTACTTTCTACAACATACAATAATTATTGGAGTTTAATTCCGATTTAAGAAACTATTAAGATTGTAGTTAACCGGGACATGTTTTACATTGTTTTTGACTTAGAAATGTTTGGTAAATTAAAAATGAAAAAATGCCATTCATTATAACAATATTAAAATAAGCACGTATAAAAACACTTTCAAGATCTAAAATGAAGTTTGTTATCCATTTGGCAGTTATTTTATAATTATTCTCAAAATACGTGGGAAGAGTCTCTAAGCCTTTCCATGTATTAAAATTTTGCTCCAAAGTCTGCTACTTTGGTTTTCATAAATTATTACACAGCTTTTAAAACTTGGAGGAAAATATCCAAGGGAATTAACCAAAGTCAGTAAATTAAGTATTGCCTATGTTTAAAATCTAGGGGAATAGTAGATGAGTGTCATTTTCTTCATTCACTATAGTTTGGTTAATTTTCTGTTATCATATTTTAAAATGGTGACATTTCTTCTATGGTTTATATCAAGCCAATCTAGAGAGTCTAATCTATCATAAATGTGTTTAAGGCTAATGGGTAACAACTGGATAGGTTATGAGATAGAATGGGGAAAAAAAGGGATCTGAAAGGAGCTCAAATTTGATAGATGTTGGAATAAAAAACTTCTTTAAAATCTGAAATGTGCAGAGACTTGATGGTTAAATGGAGCAGATTTTATAAATGAGTGTGGTGATATGATTGAACACAGTGGGGAAGCATTGTATTCTTTTTATATGGTCCTTATTAAAAGGAAAATAGCAAAGGTTGTTATCTAGTAAAATATATCAAATACATGTGCTTCTGTAAGTTTGGAAACTCGATAAGGGGGAAAGAAAAGAATATGTCAGTAGTGAAATGAATCTTGAACTTTGGCAATGAAGGTAAATTTGACGCTTTAAATGAACAGATGTCTTGTTTGACTAGAAATGATCATGGTTCCAATTTCTTGTCAAACATGCTAGTTTCTTGCTGTCAGAGAATGCTACTTCATTTCTGATATTTCAACATCAGTCTTTTGCTATTACAAAACCAATGCCGTTGGCTGTCAGGGCTTTACAGTTTCAATTGGCAGACTTATCTGTCTCTGGCAGAATTAGACAGAGATATTTCTTATTCAGAGGCTGCTCCTGTGGAAAATAGCAGCAGCCCCAGGAAATCTGAGTGCATTAGCTTCAAAGGACCTGTCTGCCACCCTCTCGACAGTAGGCTCCACAAAGTACCTTCCCATCTCTTGTTACTTGGGCGGTTTTCTCTGCATCTTAAATATGTATTCACATAACCTTTAGCAATTTCTATGTTCTAGTATTATTTACATAAGTATAAGAACCAGCCATACATTTTTACTCAATTGGCACTAGTCATTTCCGGTAAATCGCATAAACACCGTGGGAGAAGGTGATAGACAAAGATAAACGTTAGTTTTAAAAAACTAACGCTTTTTAAAAAATCAAAACAACAGAATGAAGGAGAATTTAATACCAATTGCCTATAACTTTAAAATCGTGTTCTCCTTTAAAAAAGTGTTAACTAGGAGTTTCAGTTACTATTTAATATTTACAATACAGAGGAGTTGCCAGAGAAAGCCGTGGTGCTTTAGTTATTTGAGGGAAAAGTGATGATTACTTCTGACCTTCAGAAAGGGTGCAACTGCCTCCAAAAATAATATCATCTGCATTTTCCCTTCCTATTTTGTCCTTTCTTCCTCCTTGATCCTGTTCTCCACACCCCACTCGCCAAAAGGCCAACAAAACTGCTAGAGGTGGAGGGGCATGTGTGTGCACCTGTGTATTTCTTTTTCCCAACAGACTACATCTCTTGCTATTTATATGCCTCTAAAATTTTATCAAGTGCTTTATAATCTGTCCACTGAATATTTTATTACTTCATAAATCTGCAAACATCTCAGCTCAGAAAAATCCCAACCCTTTCTCTGGCATGGAACAATATCTTGTAACACTGAAAAATGTCAGTGACCACACAGCTGGGTTTGACTGTTTATTTTTGTGAAGACAAATAAAACTGATAAAAAATATTCCTTTAGTTCTAGTTTTGAACATGCCGTGTTGGTAAATCATAAGATTTGTTTAGTCTATTTTATTATTTCTGCTATCATTTTTGTTTGTTTATTTTGTTTGATTTGGTCACCACACTTTCAGAAGGATGCCAATTGATGAGTAAGCAGCATATCTCACTGTCTTAGTCCATTTTGGGTCTTCTTTTCTCATTTGGATAGAACTTAAATAAGAAAAAAAGAAGGTCATTTTGTATTTTATATCAATGGTCCCCAAATTTTTGGCACCAGGGACAAGTGTTCCTATGAAAATCTGATGTCTGATGATCTGAGGAGGAGCTGAGGCAGATGAAGCTTCGCTTGCTAAGCAGCATATCTCACTGTCTTAGTCCATTTTGGGTCTTCTTTTCTCATTTGGATAGAACTTAAATAAGAAAAAAAGAAGGTCATTTTGTATTTTATATCAATGGTCCCCAAATTTTTGGCACCAGGGACAAGTGTTCCTATGAAAATCTGATGTCTGATGATCTGAGGTGGAGTTGAGGCAGATGAAGCTTCACTTGCTCCCCGCTGCTCATCTCCTGCTGTGTGGACCAGTTCCTAACAGGCCATGGACTAGTACCAGTCTGCGGCCCGGGTATTGGAGAATCCTGTTCTATACGCTTTGCTTCAAAGATAGGTAAAATGTAGTCATTCTTAATTAACACAATTTTAATAGCATAAGACATACCCCAGTCTATGGCTTTATAGCTCAAAGTAAATGGAACCCTAACAAACAACTGCTTAATCGGATCTAAGGAAATAGCTATACTGGATAATTGTTATTTAATACTGATTTATTTCTCACGAGGGCTCCACAAAATATACAATACAAACTTGTGGCACTGCCTCTAAGGAGCTTACTTCACATTCATGTATTTAGTTATTATTAAGTACTTTGCCCGCATGCACAGTAAATCACCGTTATTAACTACATTAGGCTTTTCTCATAGGAATTTTGCTTTTTTTCCTGCAAAGTCTTCCATATCTCAATCAAGCTGTAGAATCTAAACTAAAAACAGCCCAGATATCATTAGCGTATTGTCCACTAAGAAATTTACATGTCTCTTCATTATGTAGCATAGATCCAGGTAATTTATTTAGAAAGCATTTATCGAGGGTTTAGTTTCTGCCAGATACTACAGAGTCTGTCCATTTCTGTAAGGAACTCAATTTGTGAATGAAGGAGGACATAAAATGTCTAATTTTTACAAGGTTTATGTCAAACTACCAGTAGGAATCAGCAGTTTTGGAGCACAGAGAAAGACCAATTCATTGCGAAGTGTTCGCGCAGATTTACACAAGGTGCTACCATGAAGGGAAAACATCAATGAATTTAAAAATTTAAAAAGCATTTCACCTTTGAGTGTAATTTTTTAAAACAAAACTTTTCTTCTGATTGTGTATGTGTATAAACAGAAAATAATATTGAACAAGAGATTAGGAAAATTATTATTTTTGTATGAATCATAAACTACAGATTATGTTCTTAGTAGTATCTGAAGAATGACTTTAGACTGAGGTTTTGGAACACCCTTTTGTACTCCTAGATAAACTATAGAGGAACCAGTTGCCAGCTCGATAAATGGGGTAGCGAGACTTAATGTGCTGAACGTTCTGGAAATATGACACAGCTAACTATTCATTTATGTGTCCCTGAGCCTACTATAAATATGTTTACTCATACTCATCATTAAGAAAAAGAACACAAATGAATTAGAAATGTTTTACTCTTATGCTTATCTAAATGTTCTATGCTTGAATATACAGAAATTCTCATTGGAAAAATATTTAAATATTTATCAGCCTAAAAATAATATGCATATTGCTAAGCTTGCTACTTTTTGTAACCATTATGCCCATTGCCTTTGATTTATACAGTCCTAATTTGTTTATTTTAGAAATCAAAATTGCAGTGAAATGAAATCTTTGAGTAGGAGAGAATAAAAGCTGAAAAGAGGCACAGTCCTAATATTATCACAGAAAATGATCTATTTTTATTTACGATATGATGATCTAATCTTTTTTTCCCTAAGTGTCACTCTCTGAATACTGAAACAGCTTATTGTCTAATATTTAATACCTTTCTAAGTTGTTTCTTATTAGAAATTGCGTTGCTTAAAATTGACATTTTCCTAATAGTAGTATGGTTTTTACTACATTTAATGCCATTAAAAATTATGCATGCCTCAACAACAGCATGTCCCAGTTGAGTCATATCAATGTAAATAAAAATGCAAAGAGGTAAAGTCGATAATATTACCAAAAAATTGGTGTTTAGGGTGTAATATGGAGATTCATACTGCACAGATGTTCAGCATAAATGAGATCTGCACCTCAATTGAGTAAGAGTATTACCTGTTTTATTGCTCTGCCTATGTTCGGCAGGCAAGGGTAGGGAGACTATGACCTTGAATGCATCACAGAAGAACATACTGCTTCAGAAAAAAAAAAAAAATCACTGCTCAAAGGCAGGTATGTTCAAACAGTAAGAAAAAACTAATAATGAAAAAATAAAAAGTTAAAAAAATTAGACTAACAAACAGAAATATCTAGTGTTTAGATCTAGGCTGGCAATTGTTAACGCATAAATTTATTTGACAAAAGTGCAAGACAAGTTATTTTATTTCTTCAATGAGTCTGGGAATTCGAAGAACATATCAGTCTCTAAAATTTCTGTTACTATCCACAATGTGATCACTGTCCATATTGTCTGGGAGGGTCACTCAAAGGTATTTGATTTTGTGGAGTTTATTACTTTCTTCCTGAATGTGTCTGTTTATCTATCTATCTATCTATCTATCTATCTATCTATCTATCTATCATCTATCTACCCACCTATCTATCATCTATCTATTTATCTATCATCTATTTATATTTATTTAACGTTCATATCTCCTGATTCCTAATACTTTCAAAATAATAGTCAGAAGCAACAGTTACTAATTAACTTCAAAAGAGAAAAAGCTAATTTTTAGTAAATTCGAGCAAAATCACCACACACACACACACATACACACACACACACACACACACACACACACACACACACACACAGTAACAAAGTCTCTGGTATTTCCCTAAATCAAGCAAAGTCAACTTCCTAATCTGCCCGTCTTTATTTCAGCTTGACGTTCTTTCTAGCAACTACATAGCTAAGAGAATTGTAGCATTAATTGAGTTTTAAAGAGAAATATTTCCTTCAATTTGGCATTTTCTTTAATTATGGATATTGGGTCTGTCACCAGTAGATATAACCAATATTTTTATATCACAGTGTAGATGTATCTTACCAGAATGAAGACCGAGACCCATGCCTCCTCAAGCAGACAACAAACTTTTTCTTCCTCTAAAAAAAGTTTCTCTTAACAACCATAGTTACTCAGGAAAATCTCAACAAATATCTTACACATTTCTTATACTAGTGAATATAAGTATAAGAGGGAACTTGTAATGTCATCAGAATATGCAAAGTTTAATTAACGACAGCATATCTCAATGTGACCAACTTAAAAACCTTTCCTAGCCACATTTATTCTCCTTCAAATGTACAATTTGAAAGAAGGCCACTATTCTCACAAGCCAGTAAACTGAATTTTTCTTCTTTCATTTCCGCCATAAACAAATAAATTTTCTTCTAATCTCAGAAAAAAAAAAACTTCAATATTTTTATTGAGATGTAGACATCAGTTTATTTATCCCATGATTCTAAAGGTTTGCTTTCATGTGAAGATAAGCTAGTCAAGGCAACTTTTAAAAAATACATATCTCTTCTAACTGTAAGTCCATATACTGCTTGATAAGAAATAATTTTTATCTTGATAAAACTTTATATATTTTATTTACAAAACAAATATCTCCAAGGTGTTATGGGGATTACAAAAAATTATTCAAAGCAGAATTCATGTCATAGGCTGCACTTAGGTTAAGGGTTAAAAAATAAATATGATTTCAATAATTAGAGAAGCAATAGCCAAAAAATTCAAGTCAATCTGGAAGAGAATTTATGTAGAAGGATCCTAGGAAATATGACTGAATAAAGTGTCAGATTTCAAAGACAAATTTAAAATTCAAACCAATAGAGACCCACAGGGTAATAATCAGAGAAAATGTGTAACCAGTATATCTATGAAAATTAATTTCATGCTGCTTGTGTGTAAAATGTATTAATTGGAAAAAAAATGCAAAAATACCAAGTAAGAAGCATTTCATAAAGTTTTGCCATGACAGCTGTAGGACTCTTGACAAGAAGAATGACTGAAATCCTTCTCTACCCATTTAATGAGTTTCCCTTGAACACTCTTAGCATCAACGCTGCAACAGTTCTATATATTAAAAGTAGTAAATATATGAGGATTTCAATTTGAGATAGTTTTTTTCTGTCATCCTATTCCTCCCATTTGTTCCACAAAAACAAATCTTCAAGACCTACATCTTTGTCTTCAGGATGTAGAAGGCTGGTAATATAAGTGATGAATATGTATTTGTATATATGAATATGTATATATTTGTGCATGTATAGTATATATATATTTAAATGTATATGTAAAATATATATGACAATACAACACACATACAACACACATACACACATAAAAAAACACATACACACATAAAAAAAAAAAAAAACAAGAGAGAAATGGAGGAGAGGGAGTGATTTCTGTTTCTTCTACTTCTGCTTTGGGCCAAGATGGAACAGGGACTTGATTTACTCTCCCGTGTAAAACAACTCAAAACAGGGGCAAATATATAAAACACTGAGTTTCAACATCAAAACAAAAGCCATCTCCGAGAGAAACAATCTAGATGAAAACTGTACTTGCTCCAATTCACTATCTGGACACAATTTCCAGGCCACATCACAAGGAGGAGAAATCTACTTATTAGCCCAGTGAACTCCTTGAATTAAGAAGATGGAGCTGAGCGTCTGAAGAGACCAAGGCATCTTGATGGAGTACATCACAGGTAGCAGGACTGAGAAGAGAGCTACAGAGAAAGAAAATATATAGAACTGTTGCCAGAGATCTACCAACACCCCCTCACCCCCAACCCCTGGAAATTATTTAGCAGAGTACTGATCAGTTCACACAAGTGATAATTAATACCCAAGGCTGGAGAAAAAACCACCACTACCCATCAAACAAAAACCTGATAAATTGGATTTCATTAAAATCAAGGCACAGAATTGGAAAAGGTATTGGCAATTCTTATACCTAACAAGAAATTTGTTAGGTATAACAAATATACAAAAATCTAAAATATACAAAAAAAGCCTATGAATCAATAAGAAAATTTCAGACAACTCGATTTAAAAATCAGTGAAATATTGAACAGACACTTTGCAAAAAGAATAATCAAATAGCCAACAAACATGTAGAAAACTTCTCAAAATAATTTATCATCAGAACCATAATGAGAAAAAACTAAAAATCCAAAAGAATGTCTAAAATCCTAATGACCAACAATATCAAGTGTTGACCAGAATACGGAGTGAGCAGAAGTCATATGTTACTAGTTGGAGTGTAAATTGGTACAATAACTCAAAAAAAAAAAAAAAATCATGAGCAGTATCAACTAAAGCTCAACACATGCCCACCTTATGGCCCAGCAGTTTGGCTCCTAAGTATATTCTCAGCACAGTCGAATACTATCTCCAGCATACCAGATATTAGCATTCTTTAAAACACTGTCACTTTCTGGTTTTTTAATTTTTCCATAAGAAAAAGAAGCTAATATTTACTTAGCACCTACTATGTGTATTCACACTGGTATTTTAAATGCACTATCCTGTTGAAATCATAAATTGAAAAAAAAATAACATTAGGTTTTACTCACAGCAGAATGTCTTTTATTTGTGGTTTGTGACAACCAACAGGTCTTTTTTGTATGTCTTACTACTGTGGAATTTATTTATACATGATAGTTTAAAATCACTTTGTTAGACAGGTAAGCAGTTCCAACATTCTCTATAATTCTTCATGGTTATGTTTTAACTTTTTCACTTTTAGACACATTTTAGGTATATTTGCAACATCATCTAACACAATTTAAATTTATTTTTATAGTTACGCTGGGTTTTGTCACCGACTGTTTATGTGCATCTATATTATAATTCAAATCATGCATGTACTTCAATGTAAGAAAACCAGAAGTCAAAATGATTACAAGATGAGGATTATATCAAGGTCACTATATTTGTACCTGTTATGAATTGTTATATAATGCTTTCTTTTTTTAGCATTTGTCATTTTGCTCTTTCAATCACTGAAAACTACATTTTCTGTTATATCAGTAGCATCTTCAGTAATCTTTCTCTTATATTTGCATAGTTTGGTCTCTTGATGTGCCTTTGCATAAAAAATACAATTTTTTAAATCAGGCAGAAATTAAATTCCGGCTTTGGAAATAACATCTGTGACTACACATTTAAAAAGCTTTATTAGACATTTAAAAACATGTTTTCCATTAGAAGTAAAAACTAAACCTGGCTATTTCAGTCACTTTTGCAAGTATCTCTACATTATTTTAAACTAATTGAAGATTTTTTTTTAGGTAACAGAAAATTTATAAAAAGAGTAAACCAAATCTATTTTTCAGAATGCTCTATAAAACTTATATGAGGTGGCAATAATCATAATTTTGTTCCAAGAGTAACAGTATGAGTTGAACAAGTTCAAATACAACATGACTTTGTAAGTCTATATTTTGTTCTATTTTTAAAAATCAATATGTATGACTTAAAATAATCTCTCAATTGAATCCAAATCTAATTAATCTGTACATATTTTATGATTCATTTTACATATGCACACTACAATTCGTATGCACATAAATATAAATGATGAAAAACTCCACATCCATTTATATGTGGTGTGTGTGTGTGTGAGTGTGTGAGTGTTTATAGGTACATTTGTACATGTTTGGTATGCATTACAAAGAGAAAGGATATGAACATAACTGCAAGTGGAAAAATGACCCATTTCCTACCCACCATTGGAAACTGCAGATCAGGATGGCCTTTGACTAATTACTGAATTTGTATAAGTAGTAAAGTAATGTAAAGAAGCCAGGGTACTTTTAACTAAGAAAATGGTCATTAGAAATTAATTTGACTCAATTATGGGTTTGTATTTTCTTCTTTTGGCACATATTTAAGGGAGATTCAAAAAATATAAGTAGAAGAGAACTTTTGGTCTGCCCAGCTGTAAATCCTTTTCAAAGCTGTCTTATCTCACGGCCATCCCAATTATACTATTTAGTGGGGCTGGCCTCACTCGCCCTCCCATAGGACTGGGCATTAAAAAAAATAGAGAGTTGTCTAATCTAAGAAGGCAAGTAATCCATGTAAGGATAATAAGGACTATGCTTAAGAATATTCCTGAATCTTTAAAGAAACAGAATACTGACCTCCCTCCCCTCCTTACTCCTGAAGTTTTGGGGGGTTTTTTGTTTGTTTATTTGTTTTCTGTTGTTACATTTTCTTTAAGATTTTGACCTGTAAAGATAATATGGGTTTGAATTCCCAATGACCATATATAAAGGAAGGAGCATAAGAATTACACTGAATAGGAACTAAAAGAGAGAATGAGAGAAGAGAAGAGAGAGAGAGAGAGGGGTCAAGGAGAGGTGAACAATTTCAATGGCAGTTTATCTAGATTTACATCTTGTCGTACTTAGTCATAGCCATCATTTGAATTTATCAACTCTATATACATATATGAAATTATACCTAAAATTAGAGCAGTAGATGATAGATGATAGATAAGTAGATAAACCCTGGCAATCGGAGGCTCCTCACCCCTCCCTTGTCCTTTGAATGTATGTTCTGCCTTCTGTTCTCACAGTGGGAGCCATTTTCAAGCATGCAGCCGTGACAGAGTGATATGTTGTTGAGACCACCTGGATGATATACATTAATGGTCTCCACTCTTTTTGGCACCAGGGACCACTGCTCCAATGAGCATCTAATGCCTGATGATCTGAGGTGGAGCTGAGGCGGTGATGCTAGTGCTGGGGAGCAGCTGCAGATACAGATGAAGCTTTGCTTACTAGCCCATCGCTCACCTCCTGCTGTGCAGCCCCCGTTCCTGAAGGGAGGCTTGGACCAATGAGGAGGATCTCCCTGGTCATGTAAGACCCTGGAAATCTATAGAAGAAGCACAACAAATTCTTAGGAAGTTGTGAACAAGACAGGCTATTTACACCCCTGTCTTTGAAGATCCGATTGGGCCACATTCACTGTAGGAATAGAAGCCAAGATACTCTAGACCTCTCCCATCACCTGGTGTGGGACACTAATATCCATGCTAATATCCATCTAGTTGTGAGATAAGACGTTTATGATGTCAGGCAATCCAGTGCCAATTTGAGGGAAACTGACAAATCCCAGAAATGGGAATGAACTGTGGGAAAAACCCGAGACAGAGAGAACTTCAGAAACCAAAAGGCTATTACAATCAACTATAAAGGGTTTGGTAAAAGTAACCTGGCAGCAAATGTGGTTTGACCTCATTGTTGCCAGGACCCCTCCTGGAAAGATAGATTATCAACACAACAGCCTGTCAGACTGTGGAAAGTCTTAAAACCTGAGCAACAGTTCAGACCTGCCCTATCTTTCTCTCCCATCCCTGATGTCCCCCCTGCTCCAGCAGAGGCCTCAGGAATACAGCATTATTAGGGGTGGGTGCCTCCTGCACCCCAGATATAGGATTCAGGCCCAGATTACCTCTAGGTAAGGCCACTGGAGATGATTGGAGGTCTCATATTGAGTGCATTATTCACTGGTCCCCCAGAAAGAAACAAAAGGTAACAGCTTTGGATGATACTGGAGCCAAATGTACTCTAATACATTTGTAACCCTCAGAAGTTTTCTGGTTCCCTCAGTGCTGTCGATGGCTATGGAGGGCAAGTGGTTATGGTCAGGAAGGTCCCTTTGACACTGCAAATTGGATATTCTCCCCCACAGCAATACGGGGTTTGATCTGTCCAACAACAGAGAACATAGTGGGCACTGATGCTCTACAAGGTCAAACTTTGCAAACCTCTATCCATGAATTCCACCTCTCGGTTGGAATAATCAAACCAACACTGAGGGAAAACGCCAAGAGGAACCAGGAAGTGTACTCCCCTGAGAAGAGTAGTAACTGTCGAACAATGTAAATTCCTGGGGGACGTGAGGAAACCAGAGAAACTATTCAAGAACTACACCGAGTGGGTATTGTACCCCCTGCCCGCAGTGCTTTCAACAGCTTGGTATGGCTGCTAAAAAAGGCCGATGGCTCATAGTAGATGACTCTGGACTACTGAAACTTGAATAAGCTAGTGTCCCACATTATCCTAGGCTATCATCCAAACAGAATGTTGTGTATTCATACCTGATGAGTCGGCTATTGTATCATATTTATTAAATCACATGAGGAAACAGCAAACGCCCTGAGTGATCTGATTCCCAGCCTAGGGGACTTAACAAATCAGTGATTTGGATCAAAGAACTCTTGGTAGAAAAAATAGTTATTTATTTGGGAATCCTATTTTTTCCTTGCAGATCATCCTTTATTGTTCTTTTTTTTATTATTAGTTTCAAGTATACAGTACATTGGTTAGACATTTATATAGTTTATGAAACAATCTCCCTGATTACTCTATCTTCGCACTGGCTCTACACATAGCCATTACATTACTGCTGTCTGCATTCCTTAAGCCGTGCTCCCCATCCCCGCGACCCTCGTTCAACTACTAATTTGTACTTCTTTAACCTTTCACTTCTTTCTCCCAGGCTCCCAAACCTCTTCCTCTCTGGCCATCACCAGATTATTGCTTTAATCTGTGTTTTCTCTTGCATATGCCTTTATTGTTGTTGTGGTATCTGCCTTCGATACAGCCAGAATAACCACCAAACAAGCCACCTCTATGCTGGTGAAACACCTTGCTGACTGTGCAGGGGGTGTGTAAGATTGTAAAAGCCAGGTGACAAGGGGTGGTGTGTTGGAAGAGGTCATCGAGAGGACATGACCTCTGGTTGACCTTTGCTCTGGACCAAGGCAATCAAAGGTGCCTCACCCCCTCTTCTGTCCTTGGAATGTACATTCTACCCACTGTTCCCATAGTGAGAGCCATGTTCAAGGACATAGCCTTGAGAGAGTAAGGTGCTGAGACCATCTAGACAGTATGTGGGATGGAACCCCATTAAGGCTCTATATGAACCTTGAAGATTCTGACGGGTGGGTGAGGAGATCTACTCACATCGCCTCGTGGGTAAGTTCCCTTGCTTTTCAAGAATAGAACTTGGCAATCTGGAGTAGCCTGTGTCTCTCTTCTGTCTGCCCTTGTCATTCAAGTACAGGGGTCAGTTTGCAAACCAATGCCTACTGGAAAAAGAATAGTTATTCTGGAAGAAATTTGGAATTGTCTCTAGAATAAATTTGCAGATATTAAATAGAGTTTTCCAAAAGTGGCTGCAACAGCAAAAATAAAAGAAGTAGGTCCTTTTGGGAAGGCTTGAGGACTTAAGTCAAGATAGCAAGGTTGGGATCTGGAGTGTACACTTTAGAGATATTCTCTTGGATTTAAGGGAGAAAAACACTTTTGTATATGGAGTTAATTTTTATTATGTGTATTGCAGTTCTCTTTAACTATCTAAGCAATTCATTGAATTCTGATATAATTGTCTAACACCTGTAATGCTATTGTGTCAATGGCATAAAACTTCTAATAGATTGCACTATTTTACTTAAAGAATATGTAGCAATTAGAGGCAGGAATCAGGAACCAATATCAGAAACATGTGAAAAGGTACTCTATCTCACTCATTAAAAGAAAAAAACAGCAAGCGCTGACTGATTGCAGCATAAATATGTATAATACCTATGGGGTCATTTTAGCTATAACTTTTAGAATTTAAAAATATATATATATTCTTTAAAGTGTATTTATCCTTGTCTTTATAGGACAAGATTTTCAAGATAGATGATAGATGATTGATGATAGATAGATGATAGATAGATAGATAGATAGATAGATAGATAGATAGATAGATAGATAGATGATAGATGAGAGAGACAGACAGACAGACAGAATGAGAGACAGACAGACTCAATATTGGATATGTTGGATATATCTTATGCCTTATCGATTTTTAAAATTATATACCTTTTTAAAATTCATTGTCTCATGCAGATATTACCATGTCGAAATGAATTAAATTTAAAAGAAAGAAAAACACATAGAAATAGGACTGATATTGTGTTAAAATCCACTAATAATGAACTCCTTACATTTTTTGAAAGTATGTATTTTTTCAGGCCTTTTACAAAAGTTTTCACTTGATAGAATATAATTAAACACATCTTGCTGTGTCTTGTTTAAAAACAAGTTAAAATTTATTCATTGCTTATTATGATCCAGGACTCCTTCTGTAACTTTATATGCATTCACTCCTTTAACCCTTGACATAGCATATGTTAAATAGGACCAATTTGCAATCTCATTTTACAGATGAAGAAACTGAGGTACAAAAGAGTGGAATAAATAGTTTATCCATTAATCAGCTGTTAGATGGCAGGGCAGAGATTTAAACTCACAAAATATTTTCCTATATTTCCACCTAATATTTTATACTTGAACTTTTTTTTAATATAAACAACTGGGAATTTATTTTTTGAATGGTGCAAAGAAGAGATTAGAAGTATTCTGAAATTGAGTACACTTTCATGAAGTAGTCTTTATCATGGAATCCATTTGAATTATTTCTTCAAAATTAAGTTTAGAGAGGAGTTTTGCACCACACATAAATTGCTTTTTTCTCTTTATGTTAATAATTCATTTTGTTTAAGATCTTTAAAATAGTCAGATAATTTAAACTTTGGTTGATCTTGACTGTCTGTTATATTTGAAAATGTATGAATTAATCATCTATTTTAGCGAAATTAAGTTAGCAACACTATGATTTGGTGAGAAAAGCATAAGGCTTAACTATTCAAGGCTAAGTTGTATCTCAGTTCCACCTTGAATAACCTGTCTAACCTGGCATGTGTCAGTTTGGGCCCTCCTAGAAGATTTTCAGGACAGAATTAGACTTGCATGGTTATCGAAAAAATCATCTTAAAGGATAAAGGGGAAAGGCAGCAGGAAAAAGCAGGAAGAGAGTCAGACTACAAAGCATGTCTCATGCAAATGAAAAGAGCACCGTTGATTTTACTTAGTTTTCCAAATAATCAATTTGTAATTTCTTTCTGATTACGAAATAAATACATCCATATTGTAGAAATATTAAAGTGCAGAGAAAAATACTGAAAAAGAAAATTAAAATATTTTATACTAATACTACATAGCAATATGTAATGGTAATATGTTTTACTATTTTTTCCAAATTTGTTAAAATCTTAAATATATATTTATAATACATTTGTATTGTTTTCATTTATAACATTATTACATTTATATAGTATATAGTATACATTTACAATGAAGTAAATTTAAATTTGTCAAAGTTTAGTCACATATTCAGAATACATTGCCAGTAAAGACAAGGGTCACTTATTATATATATTATATGAAACATATAAATTGAAGACAAGATGATTTATGGTATTGATCCTAATTTATGATATTCACCTTTCAGATCTTATAAAATTTAAATGGAGAAAAGTTATTTTCGTGTGTTTAAAAATTAAGAACCGCTTTGAAAACCCGTGTCATTAAGGAAAGAATAACTATAGTTTCAAATATTTACAAATCAATGTTTAAATTGTTTTTACTATGTACTCAATCAGCACAGATTATTTTCCAAGTTTTAGTGAAACACATTGAGATTAATTCTAATTAATTAACACCCAAATAAGAATTATTTACAGAAACACAAATGCCAGATGTTTGAAGAGGCTGATAATCCCTTAAAAAGCAAACACTAAGTTATGAAAAGTCATTAAGTTATTTTCTCAGGAGTGATTCTAGATTTTCTCCTTTTATGCTACATTGATAATTGTTTTTGAATAAACATTTGTTATTCAAAGTAGACACTAATGCTCAAATTTACTTTGTAAAATATGCCCTTTATAACTATAAATATCTGAGAAGATTGCCGATGACTTCCATGCAAAGTTAAAATTATTTCTATTTCTTTTGTCCTTTGTGCTCTGCTATGCTGAGTATGTCACTAAATAGCAAAGTAATCAGGATGTCCAGTCTCCACCGTTCTGAACAATGCTGGCTTAGTATTGCTCTTAAGGCTTGGAGGAAGGAGAATGTAGATGAGAATGTTCAAATATTTAAAAAAATATTCATGTGGAACATGGTAATGGTACCATTAGTTGTCTCTCGTATCCTTTTGCAAAGGGACTTTGAGCTCCTCTCATCACCAGGTGGAGTCCTCTTTGCTAAGCCCGGAATCCGAGCTGCCCTTGTGACTTTCTTAGGCAAATAGAACACAGCAGACTTGATGGTGTGGCATTTCTGAACCTGAGGCTTTGTAGGATTTCACTCTCTCGGAATTCAGCCTTTGCCATGAGAACAAACTCAAGCTAACCTTTTGGAAAATCAGAGACTTTGGGCAGCCGGGACAGTTTGGTTCAGTTATTCTAGCCACAGTCCCAGACATATGAGATAGTCCATCCAAGATCAGCAAAGCTGCCTACCTGACCTGTGAATGAACATAGTTACAAAAGTTTGCCACTCGATAGTAGCCAAGCCCACCTCTCTCTGGTTAGCTGAACTGCCCAACGAAGTTGTAGACTTATGAGCTAAAAGATGTTTATTGCTTCAAGTATTTAAATAAATGTTTATGGTTTTATTGGAGTGGTTTGTTACACAACAATGTCTGATTGCAAATATTTTATATAAAACATTTTATGTTAAAAAATTATTAAGTAGAACCAATTTTTAATTATTTTCATAATTGTGATTTCTCTTTGGAAGCACATTTTCAATGTTCAGAAAATACTTTCATTGTGATAGTAAAGGTTCAGTAATAATTTTGGATTACGTATGATTGGTTTCCATGGTATTCTAAAGACAACACAATTTGTCTGCTGCATAATAGATAATATAGCCATGTTTTACTTTTAGATTTCCCCTCCAATAGAAAATGTACTGTTTATCAAACATCTAAGACCTTGTTAGGAAAGATAGCAGATAGTTACAAGTTATATAAAATATCTAAAATTTAAATGAATTCAAGAACATGGTGACGAGATCCTACAATAACTTGTAGGTTCACCTCGGTCAGTGATTCTCAATGCAGGGAGAGGCGATCTTGTACCCCACCTGGAGACATTGTCAAATTTTCGCAGACCTTTTAAGAAGCAAAGCCAATTCCCCAGGTAAGAGATTATGGTGTTTCAGACCAGTGAGGAACCAGCAGAATTAGTGGGAAATGATCCGTTATATTTTGAATGTAGAGCCAACAGGATTGCCTGTCATATCAGATGTAAGGTAGAGAAAGACAATAATTAAGAATGACTCCAAGGCCACCAAATCAAAGAAAATATAAAGTAATTCCTTGAAACACAATAAACTGAATTTATATACAACATAACAGACACATTTTTTTGTTTGTTTGTTTTTGTTTTGTTCTAGTATATATTTACGTGACAGCATAGGCTGTAGTCTGTGTGAAAGCAGAGCAAACACAGATAGAAGCTGAGCAGCACTTGTAGAATTTATCTTAATTTTATACGGGAGAATTTTCTTTTTTTTATACTTCCCTAGGCAGGCTGGGATTGCTGTAATGATGGTAACTATAATAACAGAGTTAGATAAATTCATGACTACAAGAAACCCTAAAAGATAATTTTGATTGAGAATCTAGAAGCAGGGTAGGAATTAATATTTATTACCCATATATTTTTATCTGAATAATTTTTGCGACCTGTTTGGATTCCTGAGAAGAGCATCACCCTCCTGGTCATGCATTATTCTGCACGTCCGATGGACATATTTATTATATTATACCTCATATTCTCTGCCTTTACACTGGAAACATATTCAAATGCATTCCAATATTCTCAAATTACATTATTTTTATCTATCAATAATGTAATTGCTATATCTTCAAGACTGTGCTGTTCCCTTCTTGTTTTTTGTGTCTATTAAATACCTGAAACCATCTCACTGCCCTCAGTGTGACAATTGATGCTCTGTGTTCTGGGCTCACATAGGCATTTTGTTTAAATTGTCTGAGCGTTGCACAAGTCGCTTGTCTGAAGAAAGTAAAGCTTTCATTTACCAAATGATAGTTTAAATGATATGTGTGTGTGTATTAAGTGCTATAATTAATCAAGAAAAAGTCAGAAATAGAGAGAAATATGCCTTTTATAATAGTTTATTGTTGACTAAGAGAAATAGTATAGATGTTATAAGAAATGTGTAATATTGCATAAAAAAATTCAAATTTCACTTTGAAATTTTCTTAGGATTTATGTGTAGAACTTAAGCTCACTGTACCCACATCCATGCTGTGTATTGAAAAACACTAGCTCTAAGGCACTCTCTGATTTTAAAATTCAAGATGAATAAGAGAATATCAAAGTGACTTTGAACTCAGTTATATTTTAGTGGACTACATATCCCTGGTCAGAGGTAGAACATTTCACTCTGTGTTATAATAGCTATAACAGAAGTGCAGAGCTCCCACTCAAGGCTGGCTCCTCCACGCCACTTGCTCTCTCTCAAAGAGCTAATTCTAATGTTGCAAGTATTTGCACAAGCAACAAATCATACACCACACACTTTAAACACATCTAAGTATTATTTCAATCTAAAACAAATAATCCTAAAATTTATATGAAACCATGAAACATCCTGAATAGCCATGGCAATCTTGAGAAAGAACAATAAAGTTGGAGGTATCACACAACCTGATATCAAACTAAACTACAAGGCTATAGTAATCAAAACAGTATGGCACTGGCATAAAAACAGACACATAGATCAATGGAACAGAATAGAGAACCCAGAAATAAATCTACACCTATCTGGTCAATTCATCTATGACAAAGGAGGCAAGAATGTACAATGGAGTGAAGACAATTTCTTCAACAAATGGTGTTGGGAAAATTGGAAAGATATATGCAAAAAAAAAACGAAAAAAAGCAAAAAGCAAAAAACCCCAAAAAACTGGACCACCTTCTTTTGCCATTAAACAAGAATAAACTCAAAATGGATTAAAGACTTAAATGTAAGACCCAAACCATAAAACTTCTAGAGTAAAACATAGGTAGTAAATTCTCTTATATTGCTATTAGCAATTTTTTTTTCTGATATATCTCCTCAGACAAGGGAAACAAAAGAAAAAATAAATAAATGGGACTACATCGAACTAAAAAATTTTGCACAGCAAAAGAAATCATAAAAAAAAAAGAAAGACAACCTGCTGAATGGGAGAAGATATTTGACTATGATGTATCTTACAAGGGGTTAATATCCAAAATTTATAAAGAACTCATACAACCCAACAACAAAAAAACAAACAATCTAATTTAAAAATGGGCAGAAGACCCGAATAGGTATTTCTCCAAAGAGGACATTCACATGGCCAATAGACATTTGAAAAGATGCTCAAGGTCACTAATTATCAGAGAAATGCAAATTAAAACCACAATGAGATATTACCTCACACCTGTCAGATTGGCTATCATCAATAACTTGAAAAACAACAAATGTTGATGAAGACGTGAAGAAAAGGGGATTCTTGTACTCTCTTGGTGGAATTGCAAATTGGTACAGCCTCTCTGGAAACAGTTTGGAGGTTGCTCAAAAAATTAAAAATAAAACTACCTTTTGACCCAGCAATTGCACATCTGGGTATTTACTCAAAGAAAACCAAACACTTGATAGCAAAGATCTGTGCACTCCTGTGTTCACGGCAGCGCTATTCACAATAGCCAAGATATGGAAGCAACCTGGGCATCCATCAGTAGATGATTGGATAGAGAAGTTATGATTCGTATATACAAGGAACTATTACTCAGCCATTAAAGAAATGAGATTTTACCGTTTGCAATGACATTATGGATGGGCCTAGGGGGTATTACAATGAGTGAAATGAGTCAGACAGAGAAAGATAAATACCATATGATCTCATTTATATGAGAAATCTAAGGAACAAAAGAAATGAACAAACTAAACAAAAACAGACTCACAGATACAAAGAACAAACCGGTGATTGCCAGAGGGGGCTTGAGTGAAAAAGGTGAAGGGATGAAGAAGTATAGATTAGTAATTATAAAACAGTCACAGGGATGTAGAGTACAGCATAAGGTATACAATCATAATGGCTGTGTGTAGTGTCAGATGGGTGCTAGAGGAATCAGGGGGATCACTTCATAAATTATATAAATGTGTAATCCTTGTACCGTATACCTAAAACTAATGTAAAATAATAACTAAACAAATAAAAGTAAAACAATTTGATTTGAAAACACTATTAATTTAATAGCAGTTTTAGAACTTCTCTGAATAATGATACCTTTTTCCATATTTGTTAACACCTGATTATCCTGTGTGGTAAGCCAATGAAAAATAAAGCAATACTGTCGTAATGTTTCTGTGCCAGAACTCAAATATGATGCAAAATTAAGCAGTTTCACTGATCATAATAAAGAGAAGATAGCTAATTTTAAGATAAAATATGAATTAACTTTTGCATTATTTCACAAAGTGTTTTAATGTTTCCCTTATTTTGTGTTTTTACATTTGAAGAGTCTCCGTATCTATACACCTAGCAAATTGTATATGATTGAGAGTAAGTTTTATAGTTCCAAACATTGAAAAACCATCTTCGTCATTCTAAGGTCATTTAGAAATTTAGAGATTTTGATGTCTATTGTATGACTATGTTATATTTGACCAATATTCTGCTATGATATACTAAGATAATATTAATATAATATCACTTTTTGAGCACCTTGACACACTAAGCTCTTTACTAAGTAAATATATTATCTCAACTAATTAATTTGGAAAATTAAAAATTTTACATGAAAAAAACGGTATCACATAATCACGTTAATAAAATTGAATTGACATAGCTTTGAACATATTGTATATTATCAAAATCTTGTGTACTATCAAGATCCAATGAGATGTGTTCCTAAGATTACTAAATAAGTTCTTTTTATAGAAGCTACTTCACCTCGGCATGAATGAGTACCAACAATACACCTCCCCACGTGTAGGTGAACCAGTCACACAGAGTTCATTACTGAAAGGTTATAGTTTAAAGCATGCAACATGGAGATAGATGCAAATTCAGAGTACTCTGAAACAACCATAAAATATTCTTTTAGGTATAAAGACACTGAGAAGATCAGTAAGATCATGAAAGACAGTTTTCCATGTTTTCTCTCCTTCTAATGGTTGCACATATATACAATGGTATTTTATACCTTTAGATTTTGTAAAGTGGGAGTTATGTGTGTACATGCTCATTCTTATATATTCAAAAAGAATAGTAAGCTTTCATTGTCCGAGTTCTTTTGAAAAATAGAAAGATAAATTTCTGGTTTGTCCAAAGAATCTTTTCATGCGAGATGATGGTATTATTTTTAGTCCTCCTTTCAGTAGTAGAGTAAGAACTTGCTTGGTGTTAAATTGTCAGCTCAGCTTTAACCCTATGGAGGATAGAAATTTCTGTCACAAAGTCTGGAGCTTGCTTGTTACAACAGGACAGACCTGCCTCTGTCCTTCTTGTCTTCGTCACAGTCACTTCTTCGCGACCCCCCTATTTAAACATCATAGCCCCTTCCCTCACTGTTTCCATCCCACTTCTCAACTTTGGCTTCCTCCTTAGCACCTATCACCATCTTAAATAGCATATGTTTACATAATGTATTTACTGTCTCTCCCCAATTATTAGAGTGGGTGTTTGGTGTGTTTATTTTTTATCTTCTAGAATTGTGCCTAGCACATAGTAATTGCTTAATCAATACTTGTAAAAGGCTCACTGACTGAGTATATCACTTTAGCATTTTTTTTCCTCCTTTTCTAAAACTTCTTTCTGGATCATTTCCATCCATACATGACATGTGTTACTCACATATTAAATTAATACAGTTCCAAATAAAATACACACACACACACACACACACTTCTAAATTTACGTTACATCTATCTCCTCATTTCTCTACTTTCCTATTCAAAAAAATTTTTGAAATATTTGTCTACTTTATTGTGTACAATTCCTTTCACTACCTTCGCTGCTAATACCATAGTCTAACAGTTATTTTTAATATGCTAGAACTCTCTGTCTCTTAACTTCTCTTCCTATTTCAAACTCTCTTTCTTTACGGTCTGTTCTCTTCTCAGCAGCCAAAGTGACTCTGATAATCCCTTAAAATTGGAAGTCTCTACTAGAAATGCATATCTCCACTAGAAATTTTCTAATGTTCTTTTTTAAAAATTTTATTTATTTTCAATTACGGTTGAAATTTAATACTATTTTGTATTATTTTCAGGTGAACAGCATAGTGGTTAGACATTTATATAATTTGCAAAGTGATGCCCTTCCAATGAGTCTGGTACTCACCTGGCACTATACGTAGTTATTACAATATTATCTATTACATTCCCTATGCTGTACTTTACATCCCCTTGACTATGTTCTCTTATCTCACTCAAAATAAAATGAAACCATCATCCTTTTTGTGACTTAAAAGGTCGCACATATTTTGACCACCCGGTTCTCTCCGTGTCTACTTCTTTCCAGGTTCATTGATAAGCCAGGTTCTTTCCTGTCTCTAGGTACGTTCATTTCCCTTTCCTTCTGCCAAGCAGATATGCCCACGGCTCAGGCTTCAACTTATTCAAGGCTCTTCTCGAATGTTACTGTATCAAAAGATTTTCCCAAAACACCCAATGTAACACAACATTTTCTTACCTAACACACTGATCTGTTTACTGTCTATATTTCCTTACTAGAACATAAGCAACAGAAAAACAAAGCAAAAAGTTTTCTCTTGCCCTCTCTCTTCCCTTCTCCGTCACTCTCCCTTCCATCCACTATCCACCCTCTCCTCTCTCTCTTTCTCTCTCTCTCCCTCACTCTCTCCATTTTTTCTCTCTTCTGTTTCGTAATAGGCAATCAATTTAATAAGTAATTAAATTGAAAAGGTTATAAAATGATCCTTCCTGTTAAACCTCTTTGAACAAATCAGATGAACATACACAACCCATAGAGAATTTAATACACTGATTTCTGTTTCCAGAGATTTAGTATCTCTCTCATTATCTCTGAGCTCTCCTTATTTATCCTTTATTGTTTTGAAAATTGAATTGATATTTCGGGTTTGATTTCCTTATGTTCTTTTTTTTTTCAGGGCTTCTCTTTCATCAACCTCTACTGATTTTACTCATACCTTTCCAGCTTAATCCTTCTCAATCTCCTTTTGAGATTCCTCCTCAGCTACTTGAAGAGTGAACATCATAATTCCTCTAGGTATTGTTTTCAAGTCAATGCCCCTCAAAACCATATATCTAGCCTAGAGCTCTGCTCTGATTCTAGACTATTGTATCCATCTGTCAAATATTTCAACTTGAATTTATCAAAGCTGCTTCAAAATTAAATAGACCTATAATCACAGCTCCCCTCTAATTAAAACATGCTTTTCCATTATTTAGAATCTCAATAAACGGAATCCATGTAGCAAAAAAATTAGAAGCCACAAATTTTCCAGTTTTAACTTTACCTTCTAATGATGCTTTTGGTCTGTCTTCTTTTCTCTCACATTCTTTTCAACATGACATTTTTGGAACGTATCATTGCATGACCTCTCACCTGGACTTGCCACACCCCCCCCTCCTCTTTCCAAATTGCCCCTCTGCAACTAGAGTTGTTACCTTTTCCTCTCAAAAAAGGCCTACAATTTACTGTGGCCTGCAATGCCTTGAGGGGTCAGGGCCCCACCCTGTGTTAAAATCCTCACTAGGTAGCTCTTCCTCAGGAAATCATAAAGCATTGGCACCAAAAATAATTTTTCAAATATTCTCATATTTCAAAAAATGCATCGACCTAGTCTCCCAGAGGAAATTTAAACTTTGTCAATTTTCTTTGGCTCATGCATTGGTAAATTTTGTAATTATATTTGAGAACATCGAGTATTAGAATATTTCCAAATCTTAGGTCCTCTAAAGATCTTAATCCAAATCTGCATGTCCACTTTTATTTGTCTTCTTTCTCTCTGTCTAACCACACTTTTTTTTTTTACTACTAAATAGCCATACACACAACATTTACCATAAGCCTATGCCCCTATTGTTCTTTATCTGAATTCTTTCTCTTCCTTTTCTTCCTTTGGTTATTAGTTTGCAAATGACTTCAATCATCGGCTCTTAGCTAGCATTACTTTCTCAAAGCACTTTTTCTTGACCTCCAAAGACTGATTAAAATAAGTCCCTCTCTTAAATACTATCATGATACATAGCATATATTTGGGTCTGTAATTGTGAAATTATTTGTTTAATAATTCTGTCAATCTCAATTTCTCCAATTAGATTGTAAACCTCATAAAAACCTGTCACATAATTGGCACCCATATTTGTTACACAAATGAATGTCCCTTACTGTAAAGAGATAATGAACTTGATATATATTTCTCCAGCTGTAGACTCTTTTAAACTTTTAAGGTTAACTATCAAGTTAATTAAACCTTTCTTTGTCCTTTGTCAATATGTTAACACAGGTAATGCTCTGCCTCCTTGAACACAGCTGAATTCTCTAGGGCATAATTTATTCCTGCTCCGCCAGCTGAAATACAGATTCTATGACCTTCTCTTTCCCCTAGTGACTTAGACATTTATTTAGTCATTTATGGTTATTTAAGTGTCAGATTATATTATTCTCTATATTTTCCCCATAGGACATTGCCAAAGATACCTCAGGAGCACATTTCTAAAGGAATGACAGCAGCATTTATTTACAAAAGCACAAGAAACACAAATGAAAAGCACATTACAAAAATCTCATTTCTACTATTTATACTACAAAACCATTTCTACTACAAAACAAAAGGACCTCTGAAACCAGATTTCTGTCTTGGGGAATATATATTTTTATTGAAACAAAATAAATCTTCTTATTTAAAAAAATACAGAGAAAACTAATATATACTTGACATTCTAATATATAATATTATGTTTTATTGTACCATTAAGAAAGCATCAATGAAATTTATTATAGAATATAAAAATAACTTCTAAAACAATTGGAAAACATAAGAAAATCTAATAAAAATACATTCATAAATCTTAGCACTTTTATTTCAGATTATCCAGATGGCTTAAATTATTCTTAACATTAAAAAATAAATGTGATAATATACATAGGATACTCAACTAAATTTGTTTTTTTTTTTGTCATTGCTAAAATACCTAATAACATATCAGTGTAATATGGTAATTCCTGAAATAAACTAAGTCAAACCCTGACGTGCATTCAATGTTCTAAGGATTGTTAATAATTTCTCTTTATTGGGATCAATTTTAAGAAATGTTCTTTGTGAAAACAGGTGCAGTTTATAATAGCTTTCCAGGAAACTGATAAGACCTCAGAAGGATCTCTCCAATCACCTGGTCCACTCTCATCATGTTAAAAAATAAGAGAGAGACCTTGAGAGGTGAAGAGGTCACATCACACAGTCTTTGGTCAGTGGTCTCTCAGGCTGCAGAGGTGATGACTGGGCATGGA
>NW_006442103.1:7139712-7217473 GCF_000325575.1 Pteropus alecto | reverse complement strand
CCCAAACCACTTTTCTTATAGTTTTTTTTTTAATTCAGTAGAGCAGAGAGAGTTGAAATCAGACAGAACTGATTTCTCACTTCATCTAAGTTTGATGTTAGTTCCCACTGAAATGGCAAATAATAATAATGGTAAATAATAATTTATTTGAAAACCTTCCACTGTGTGTATTTACTAATAATAAAGTATCAGTTATACTTCAGTTCAAATTTACAAAAAGACAACTGTTATTTGAAAATTTACAGAATTGCTACGTATGCTAAGGTATAATTAATTACTTTATATAAAAGAAGTAATTACTAAAACCATATTTTGTATTTTATTCAACAAATGTATACTGAAGCCATACTAAGGGCCACTCTGAGAAAAACTTATAATTATGACTTTGTGGTATGGACAGGACCTGTATCACTATGCCAAATTTTTGAGGAGAAATGTGGTCCTGCACAATTAATCTGGCAAAGGTCACACTGCTAGTAAGCTACATAAATAATAGAGAAACACAGAATATCCTAATTATAATATTCTTTGTATTACAGACATCATCATCAAAATACAAAAAAATTTTCTACCAAAATTGTTGGAGGAAAAACGTGGCCTATAGGTAGCCTCTAAATGACCCCTAATAATCTCTTTTGCTTGATATTATTCCCTGTGATATTCTCTCCTCTTGAGTATGGGACAGATTATTTGACTCTCTTATAATGACTAGAATGCAGCAAAAGTAGTAGGATAGCACCTCAGAGATTGGGTCGAAAGAAACTATAGCTTGCATTTGGGTGCTCATTCCCCATTCACTCTTCAGTATATTCACACTTAGAACAGTCAGTTGCTTTGTTGTGAGGTCCTCTGCATAGAGGCTAATGTGGCAATTTGCTGAGAGAGTCTCTGTCCAAAAGTGAGAACCTGAGGCTCTAAGGTTCACACTATAGGACTGATGTTTCTGAAGCACTGAATCTTGCCAAAATCCTCATGTTTGAAGTAGCTCAGAGAAAGTAGATAACTGACAGCTTGACTGACAGCCAGTGAGAGACCCTGAACCAGAGGCATCGTGCTGAGCCACACCGGCATTTCTGACCTACAGAAATGATGAGATAATATTGGTTATTTTTAGTGATTAAGTTTTAGAATAAATAATTGTGCATCAATAGAAAACCAACATAAGAAATTAATTAAATCTATATAAACTTCTTAAAATAAATGTGGGACTTACGTTTATAAGTTCTAAAATATTTTAATAATTACCATAATATTATTGAGTAAAATGTACCTATTTGAATCTTAAAAAAATTATTAAAAAGAAGATATTGCTATGAGCTTTACTGATGTCAGGGGGTTATCAATTATATATACCTGCTCAGTAAAAATTACAAAGTCTGGAAGGGCAAGTCTGAAGAGGTTTAAGTCTTCCAGCATTCAAAAAACAAGAATTGTTTCTTACAGATAAAAACCTTATTTCATAGCCTAATATCAATGCATTATTAATGTAACAAGGTGTCTGACTTGTCTTTCTTTCTTACAACAAAAGGTGAGTAAAATAAAGAAAGTAAGAATAAGGTGGAAATAAATTCTCACATTCCCATAAATGTAAAAACGCTCATAAGATATAGTTCCCAAACATACGGTAGACAAGATGACCAGAGAAATACATCCATTAAAGAAATTTTGTAGCTGAACTGGATGCAATATAAGGGAATTTTGAAGGCCAAATTCCTTGGAGACAAGCAAATCTTGAAGCTAGCAGTTGTCCTGGGGACAAGAGCCCATTATTGTCCTAGGGCCTAGTGCCTAGCATAAGGTTTGGTCTCAGTTGTAAATATTTCACTGAAATGATGACCTCTTAAAATATCCCAGGGGAGATAAACATCTGTTCTAGTTTGCAATATCCAGGCATTCAACTATTATGGAAAGGAACAAAGCTCGCAATGACAGTGGCCTAGCTTAGTAAGTAGCATTGATGATCCTCAGAAGGATAATAAAAAAACAAGTATGAGAGACAGGGACAAGCGAGAGACAGAGGGCCTTTTGACAGTTTACAAAGAGGCAGTTATCTCCTGCAGTGGAAAGGCTGTTGCAGCTGAGCAGCAGACTCAGAATCTGATTCTTATAGCTACAGACATAATAGACTGTCTTGAGGACAAACACTATTGTTCTGGTGAAGAAAACCCACTATCCTAAAATCAGAATGGATATACTGGATATACTATACAAAGTAAGCAGATCTATCAGAGGATTATGTTTCAAAGGAGAACCCAGAGCACATGACATCTTCCAAGGCCATTAGAAATGGACTGATGAAAGCCACACTATCAGCACTAAAAAGTTCAGCAGTGGCTTTCTTCTACAGGCTACAGATGATAATAGAAGTGGTCACAGACCTAGTTACATTAATATCAATGGAGGTATGGGGCCTCAAAGTAATATAAGCCAGGTTTTGATATATAACCTCTAGAAGACAATTACTCTAACAACCTGCAAGTTTGGAGGAACAGCCAAGGGGACCTGACCTGCAAGAAATTGCAGAGATTGTTTGTCAGTATGTAATGGAGCCAAATGGTACAGTCTACAAAGGTGCTGGAGAAAACCTATAATCAGAAAAAGAGGAAGAGTAAGAAATAAGGATACTAAAGTTGGTTGCTATCCCCCAAGTCATGATCTCTTTCTCAGTTCCTAGATATTAGCCAGTTTTTAGGTCGAGAATCAATCGACTGAAAATGTGGTCAAGTTCCTAGGAGAAAGGACCCTGCAACACGTGAGTAGGTGTATGCTTTAACGATTCCCCCAGTTCTTTCTCTGAAGACATTTAGACCTTGCTGGAGTGACTGAACATTGCGTAAGAGAAAATACTTAGCACTTTCAAAGGATTGAGTTGGTATTCCTACCCACAGAATCAAAGTGTCTTCATAACTGTCCCTCTCCATTAAAGATATAATTTAGGAGAAAAAGTAATAAATGAACTTCATGTTCAAAGTTAGCTCACATAGGACTCATTAAATCTATAGGCCCACTTATGGGTCATGTCTCCAATCCCAAAGTATAACTTGTTTTTATATACTTGGGGAATCTCTATATTGGGGCCTTGGCTGATGTGATAAGGACCATCATAGATGTGGAAGGCCAAGCAGAATACTCTGAAACTGCCCTAACCCCTGGCTAAAATAGTAAATTAATAATATTGCATCCCCAAAGAATTGCTGAAGATTAGCCACCTGTACAACCTAAAGTATGTAGGGGTGGTGGTTTCTTTATATCTCTATCATTTACACCTCCAGTTTAGTCTCTGCTGAAAATACAGGGATCATGGTGGATGACTGTAGAATATTGCAGCTAGACTGACAGATGAGTGAGTGAGTCATCATTGCTAGAACAAATTAGTAAATCTTACATAGATGACGTAATAATTAATTTAGCAAATGCATTATTTTTAGATTCCAATTTAAAAAGAGAATTAGAAAGAGTTTGTATCCACATGGGTGAAAACATTCACTTCCAATTTTGCCTCGAGGCCATGTTAAATCTGCCACCCTCTGTCATGATGTAGTATGAAAAGATCTTAATAGCCTAGGCATCTTGCTGAATGTCATACTAATCCATTACATACTAATTGATGACATCATGGTGATTAGACAAGACAAACTAAAGGTGGTTAATATGCTAGAAGTCTTGGGAAAAAACATGTACTCTAGAGGGTAGGAGGTAAACCCTATGAAAAAATCAGGGATTATGACTTCATTTTAGTTTTAGACATCCAGTAGTCAAGGGCATGCTAGTGCATTTCCTACAATGTCAAAGACAAATAAATGCCTGCATATTTTATTCTCTACTACAATGAAGGAAGCACAGTAACTGCTAGGTCTCTTTGCGTTACATCTAAGACTAATGAATCTAACTGATATACTAGACTGCCAGCACTAAAAGGAGACTGGTCAGGAAGATTTCCACAGCAGGTCCACATTTCAGTGCAATATCCCTGCCACATGGGCCACACGAACTGCCAAAGTCTATGATGTTGAAGGTGTCAGTGGAGGCAAAAAATGCAGGGTGAAGCATGAAAACATGCTCTGGTGAGAGAATCACAGGCAGACTCTTGGGAGTCCTCATTAAAGAATCATGTACTTTTTGATAAACATATACTCTATGTTATGTGGCCCTGGTAGATACAGAATGCTTGAACATAGAGCACAGTGTGAAAATGTGTTCAGAACTGCTTATTATGAACTAGCTCTGTTAGACACAAGCAAATCGTAGAACAGGATGGGCTCAAAAACAATCCACTTATAAGACGGAAATGATACATCTGGGAGAAAGCATGAGTAGGAACAGAGGGCATAAGCATGTTGCATCAGCAAGTAGCCCAGATCTCCATGTTTCCAAATATAATTGTATCAGTGACAGAGAAAGCCTAAAGTGCCATCTGGAAAAAAATGGCCTAAAAGTGAGGTCATTAGTTCACCAGAGATAGGCCCATGCAAAATAAAAGTCAGTTGGTATATGGTATGATGCAGAAGAGGATGGAAGTATCTTAGACATGCCAGATGAAAATTCACTTGAAATTGATCTGAACTCTAATGGTCACTTACTCAGGTTAAGTGGAAGAAAATAGCCACAGATATAATGGAGAACCAGCTGCTGGAAAATTGTTGCAGTAATAGTTAAAAAGAATGTATTTTATCTAGAATGTGAAGATGAGGAGCTAGAAATCTCATTAGGTTTCATTATTTCATTAAAGACTGTCATCTTCTTCTTTGATATTTTATTCCACCAATATTGAATTATCAATATTTAATGATTTCCATTTAATATATTTTATCACAGAAAATTTCATCTATGGTTTGTACCCTCTCCCTATTTTAGTGACTAGAAACACAATTATTCTAGAAATTAATGCTATCTCAAAAATATACACAAAAATAGGAATATATAAACCATAATCTTACAAAAGATTTTTATTCATGATCACAGCTTTTCATTTTTTTAAAAAGAATAACTGTTAATACTGCCCTTTAATACATTTGCCTACTTTTTATCTTCCTTATTGGAGGTTATAGGGAACTTGTTTGCTCATTTTATGTTGTTGATAAGATTACTAACCCTCTCCCCAAATGACCAATTTAACATCAAACAAAACATTACATAAGATCAAAAGGTAAACATACAACCAATAAACAACAGATAAAGGCTATTGAACACTCACAAATCCTGTGCTACACAACACATTTATAGATGATCTAGACAAAGGAATTCCAGTTGCTACCGAAAAGGGGGAGGGGAATACAGAAATTCGAACATAAGGGATATATCACAAGGAGTAAAAGAGAAACATTGCTTAAAAAATATCAATCACATTCCAGGCTTGTGATAGTTCTGGGATTCTGTAATCATATCAAATAGCCAAAATTCAATTTCCTAAGGAAGAATCTTCAGTGACTTGTTTTTTGTCTCGTTATCATCGTCTATATACGACCTACATAATTTTATGTATTACATTTATAATAGAATACGTAGGCTGAACTGGAGTGAATATTAATTAATATTAATGGTCTCCAATATTTATATGTTCTCATTGAAACTACTGGATAAGTATTAATCAAAGAATGGCAGAATTTGTGGAGCAAAAAGAGATGTTACAGTCAATATAACTTAAGGTCTTTATTTTATAGAGAAAAACACTAGAGTCCAAAGAATTTAAGGGATTCGTACTGAATAGAGAACATGTGTAACCCACTGATTGTCCGGCAGTTACATCCTAATCCAGAGCTGAGAAATCTGTCATTATATGTTCTCATAAACTAGAGCTCCGAGAATATCACCGTTTTAGGCAAAAAAGAATTTTATATGCAAACACAGGGTTAACATTTTTCATCTGCGGCTCCTCTGAGTATTTGAGAAACCTCTTCATTTTGAAATTTTCCCACTTTACGGGTTTTGCACTGCCAAAATCTATGCCTCTCTTGCCATGAATGCCGGCATTATAGACCTAGGTTCCTCCATCCTACATATTCATGAAAGACCTCAGTGTCAAAGTGAGCAAAGCAGAGTTAGTCATGTTTCCCAGAATTTACCATCCGTCAAACACACTGTTGAAAGCAACAGCTTTTTAGGGGTGAAGGTTGCAAAACCCCTGATATAAAATGTCAAGCGCCATTGCAGTGGCAAGGGTGATTGTGTTTTCCTGGAGAGAAACTTCAGAGTTGCGATTGAGTGTTGCTAGCTTTCTGCCTCTCAGGCCCTCCCAGGTTTCCATGTGATAGCCTATGTCATTTAACAAATCTCTTCTCTGCTTCTCTGTTTTTTTGTGACTAAAATCAATGAGCCATATATTGAGTACTGTTTTTTGAATTTCTGCTATGAGATAACTGTGGCACATGCTATGGAGAATAAAAGATGCAAAGATAGTTCATGACTCCTGGGAGTATGCACACTGTTAAAAATACCAGCAATTAAATAAGCCATGTGAAGGGTTGTAATGATTGCAGACAACAAATTAGAAAAAAAAATGCCTTAAGAGTTTAGAGAAGGGAGGTCAAATTAACATTCGTGGTGGTAATTAGTGTGTGGCATTATTGTTCTCCGATATTTTCATGTAAAGTAAGACTCCCCAGCTCTACCACCAGAGATTATAATACTTACAGCTGCATTTGAAGCTCAGGAATTTGCATTTTTATTAAGACTCCAGCTGATATTTGATGAATTCCGTACCCTAACTCCACCTACTAAAAAACAATACACAGATTAAACATAGACAAAGGAATTCAATATACTTTTTACACACACACACACACACACACACACACAAAGACAAACAAATGGCCAGTAGACACATGAAAAAATGCTTAACATCACTAATCATCAGGAAAATGCAAATCAAAATCACAGTGAAATATCACCTCACACCTGACAGACTGGCTATCATCAAGAAGACCAGATACAACAAAGCATTTGCGAGCATGTACGCTGATGGTGGGGAATGTAAATTGGTTCAGCTCCTATGCAAAACAGTATGAAAGTTGCTCAAAAAATTAAAAATAGATCTACCATATGATTCAGCAATTTCATTTTTGGTTATATACCCAAAGGAAATGAAAAGATATCGAAGAGATATATGCACTACTATGTTTATTACAGCATTATTCTTAATAGCCAAGCTGTGGAAGCAATCTAAGTGTCCACTGATGGATGAATGGATAAAGAAGATCTATCCGTCTGTCTGTCTGTCTGTCTATCTATCTATCTATCTATCTATCATCTATCTATCTATCTAAATATATTTATATCTATACACACACACACACACACACACACACACGCCCACACACATAATGGAATATTATTCAGCCATGAGAAAGAAGAAAATTCTGCCACTTGCAACATCGTGGATGGACTTTAAGGGCATTATGTTAAGTGAAATAAGTGAGACAGAGAAAGACAAATCTGGTATGACTTACATGTGGTATCTAAAAAATCTAACTAGGTAAAAACACAGTTAAATGGTGGGTACCAAGGGCTGGGAACTTGGGAAATAAGAGAAATGTCGTTTAAGGCTACCAAATTGCAGCGGGTAAAAAAATCAGTCCTAGAGATCTAATGCAAAGTATATTGAATAGAGACAACAATATTGTATTATAATATTCAAACTTGCTAAGAGACTAGATCTTAATTATCCCAAACACACACAAAAAAATGATAATTATGTGATATGATCAAAGTGCTGTCTATCCTTACAATGACAATCATATTACAACACATAAATATATCAAATGAACATGTTGTACACCTTAATTTAACGCAACATATATGCCAAATATATTTTAATTAAAATTTGTATAAGGAAGAAAATTTAAATAAAGTAAATAAAAACTATAGGAGTTCAGAAAAATTTTAGGAAAAATGTATCTTTAGAAATCATGCTTCTCAATTTTTTACAAGTTTTCTTTGATTATTATGAGCTTTATTGTCCCCCTTTACTTATCTCTTTTCTAAATGTTGTCTGATTTTAAGTTTCCGACTATGATATGGTATTGTCCAAAATAATGCTACATATTTCATGGGAACCTGGAAGGGCCTTAGAGCCAGGTGTTGTAAAATTAAAGAATAACCAGAATCCCAGAAGATGGTATCAAAACAGTCTAGGCAACATTATGTTTATAAAAGAATCCTCATATCTATGTTTATATTTCTCTTTGCCTAAGGTAATGCTAGCCCATATTCTATTTGCCTTTAACTAGGTCAGTCAGTATAGGCCATGTTACGGAGAAGTAAAAAAAAAAATCAAACCTCAAATCTCAGTGCCTTAATTTTTTAAGACTTATTTCTCATCTGTGCTACAGGTCAAGTGCCAATTAGATGAGGACACTGCTTTGTATAAATGTCATCCTTGCTCTAGGAGTGATACTAGTGGGGAAGGCATTGTGTGAAGTGGCAGAAGTAATAAGCGGTAAAACATGTCCTTCTTGTAAAATTTTCAACCATAAGTTTTATCTTGTTGTTTTGTTTTGTTTTTGTTTTGTTTGTTTTGTTTTGTTTGTAGGGGGAGCAAGTCACATACATGTCTGCTCTAAATTCAACTGGGCGGGGAACTGGAATCTCAGGAGGAGAGAGAGCCAGCATATTTGTGAACAGCATGTCAATCTGAAGGACTATTGTAAAAGTTTCCTAATTGATCTTTATGACTCCTCCACATTTCTCCTCCAGAATCCATTCTGTAGCCTACGGTCAAATTAATCTACTGAAAGGATGACTGTGACTACTTTGTTCTTTCCCAGAAAAGCCAAGCTTCTCTCCCGTATATTTAATAAGTATAATATCTCTGAGAACTTCCATACTGTGGCTTCTTACCTTCAATCTAATACCTAATAACTATTTACATGAACCCTGTGGTCCAAGCATTGGTATTACTGAATACTCTTCGCACTTGGTTTTTCTTTCTTTTTTTTTTTAATTCCCCATCCCCCACACTTCCACCCCTGACCTACGATGTTGCCCGTTTCCCTTAAGAACTGGATCTCTGAAGGTGGGGCATCTCCTCCCACTTGCTCTTGGCAGGCACCCTGGGCCTGGCATGGTGCGCCACTGGGGCTCAAACCCAGAATCTTCCGCCTTTAAAGCGGAAGATGCTAACCACTACTCTACCGAACTACTCTGGTTGTTCTTTCTGTTTCTTTACTTATATTGTTGAGAAACCTGAATTCAGGCTTAATTCACATTTATTAAGTAATGATTATATATCAGATAAATTTCTGTACAGTAATTATTTTGTTCTCATATCTACTTATCAAAGTACTAGCAACTCTTGAATCTTCATTTTAAAAGATATCTCTTCCAAGGAGACTTCCCTGATGATCCCAATTAGTTGTGATCTTTATCTGCTCCTAATCCTTAAGGTTTTCGGGTAAAACTTCATTTTAATATAACATATACTTTGCTTTTTACTGTAAATACCTGATATCTATCTAATCTTCAAATGAAAAATAGAAACCTTTTGGGGCCAGAAATTGATTTGCTTTTAAGTCATCTTTTGCTTAGCACCATGTAAATCATAGTATTTATTAAATAAATATTGAATTGCATTGTTAAATAAACATACAATAGCACGTGGACATTAATAATGACATATTTCACCTTGGAAATTAATTTTTTAAATTTTATCACTAGAGAATTCTTTAAGGCACTGTTCAAGGATGAACATTAACATTTTCTCAATATAATCAAATACATAAGCTAGTAAATACAATTCTGAGTAGAAACACACACACATACACATAGTAGCTCTAACAATGTCTAACTTTCATTTTTATTCAGGTTTTTGAGTTTGTTGAGGACAATATTGAACTGAGGGTATATTTAGCATAGTTCTTCCAAGTTTGGTAAATAGGACTCTCTTCTGCAGCCCATCTAAAAAATTCTTCATTTGTGTTTCAAAATAGTCATCAACTGCACTAACAACATAAGAAAAGAATAGGATGGTCAACTTCCAGGTGGGAAATTACTTCAACTCAGCGTCACATTTATTCATAACATTCAGGTTATAACATAAAGCAAAAATGGCCACAGAGGATGTTATTTTACTGCCTATAAGAAGCTCCTTTGTTTTTTTGAGGATTATATTTTTCCCTCGGTATATTTTAGGCACACTTTACCACTTAACAGGCTTTCGGTAGCTCATTCAAAGTACTTGCCATTCTCTCTTTTCAGGCACCTATTATTGAGGTTATCACTGGTAATAGCAGTCAGATTAATATATAATTCTCACATGTGTAATATAACAAATGAGATAGACTCACAGTTTGAGGGTCATGGTGTTCTACAATTGATGGTGTGATTTATATTTTCTCCCTAAAGTGTGATACCCATATTTACGGAAGGAACATTATTCAGTTTTTATTGAATAGTGCAGTTCTCCTGTCAAAGATACTTGGATGACATCTCAGACCTTGTGTAAAATTTTATATTCTTTTAAGAAGTAGCATTGTATTTAGATATATTATTTTTTAGTATTATTCTAAAAGAAAGTGAATTAATAATGACTTGTTTTGTATTATATAGGAAAGCTTATTATATATAGAAACTATTTCTGATGATGGATCCTTTGTTAACCCAATTATGTTATCTACTGCAGCATCCACTGTGGATAAGCAACATTCATTACCAAGCCAAGTACAGCTGTGCTAGAATCAGAGCTGGCACTGTGCTTACAAAGGAGATAAAAAAGAGAGAAACATACAGCAAGGGATGAGAAAGACATTGAGAGATCTGCATGCACACACGCACACACGCACACAGAACCTCCTTTTCTTTTTTTATCAACATTAAATCTGTCTTGTCCTTATAGAGTAAACATGGTCACTGGGTTTAGGGATGGCCACTTGTCTCAAGCAGTCCTTCTGATTTGTTTAAACTAGAATGGAGGAAAAAAATGTGCAGATCATCTCTGGGATTGGAAAATTTAATATAAAATTTGGTAGTTCCCTGTGTTTCCAACCATGTTAATTAAGCCAGTTAGTTGTAAGAAAGAATGAAACCCACAGAGAGAAACAAAGATCAGAAGCAGGTAAATTTCTGACGGCATCTGAGATGCTGCATCGCATAATTCTCGAGGATTAGCTGCATTCTTTCTTTCACATAGTTTGTTTGTAAACTATTCTACAGATTAAATGAGCCAATAAATTTTCTTTTGTCAAGCTAGTTATGTAGCGACCGTTACTCAGGACAAAGAGCTTTAACACAAAGTGAAAAACAGTGATACTGGAGGAACCTGGATGGGACTGGGAGTTGAAGAAATAGCACTGGATTTACATTGATGCTAAATACCAACTAGATAAGATGGACTTCAATGAACAATATGAGAGAAAGGATAGTGATTTGGTTAATTGTTTAATGACACTTCCCTTCCCTTTGGGGATAAATGATTGATCCCTAGCCTACTGATTCAGCAAATGGAATGTGAGTGGATATGTTGCGAGCACAGATTTTGGCTTGTCTTCTTTTGTTCCTTAGATCCATGATGAGAAGTTGACACTCTATTCAGACTATTGCTCCATGAATAATGTGGAAAAAGTAAAGCAGACTGAACTCAGCCTACAAGCTGAAGCAGAACCCTCTCAACCAATGTGCAGCCCATTAATGAGAAATTAAATACCAGTTGTTGTAAGCTACTGAGTTTGGGGCTGGTTGATTACATAGCACTTATTTTGGTAATAGCTGACTAATAAACATGAGTAACGAGTCATAGAAGTTCAAGGTAAAGTAAGTGCAAGAATGAGTAGAGAGACAACAGAAGGTGAAATAAAAGAGGTGAATAACAAGGGATAAAGAAAGAATTGCAAATAGAAAAACAAAGTTGAAATATGGCAAGTAGAGAAGTAGAGGATTGGAGAAGAAAAGATGAAGTTTTAGGAAGTAATAGAATTTTGATCGATAAAGTTTCTTTAACTCACACCTACAATGAATACCCTGAATGTTTTCAGAAAATGTCCTACTCAAATAAAATAGGCCAGATGACAATAGAATGTATAGACTTCATTGAGAATACTCATCACAATGGCAGTGATGGTTTAATAATTATGTAAACTTGAGTGAAATTTTCAAAATTTCAGCTTGCAAAGATTTTCTCTACTGAAGGTATTTTTCTCTTAAAAAAGGAGGAAGAAATGGAGGGAGGAAGAGAGGAAGACAGAAAGGGAGGAAGGGATGGGGGGAAATAAAGTACATACTGGTCTTTGGCCAAAGAGAGTCCATGTCAATTCATAAAGCATATGAACCAAGGTAACTTTTGTATTGGTTTGTAAGGCTAACCTTGACTAAAGTCCTGATATATTAAACTCATCTCTGTAAAAAGAGTAGAGAAGTAAGCTGATAATATTTAGTTCTTTTCTCCATGGGTTTTTAGAGGAAATAACCTAACAAAAAATTATTATGTCCTTATGAATGGTCTTGAAAAAAAGAATTCTCGAAAAGCTGCTCCCATTTGGATGTACACGGAGGTGTGAAATGATAGTGACTTTTAACTGAGAACACAAGTTGGAATACTGGAACATGTCATGTCACTCTGAATGCAGGATGTTCTAAGCAAAGTTTAATTACCTTGTTTTCACAAAATTAAAAAAATGGGACCTAGAGAGTTGAGCCAGAGTGTAGAAAAACCTAACTACATTATACCATATATTACAGCTATCTCAAAAGGAATCATGGCCCAAACTAGAAGAATCTTCTAGGGCAAGTCAGGGAAATGGCTATTTTTGTTCATGCATCCATTACCTAGGCTACTTTTCTTAGTGAAATTTGTTTAAAAGTCCTCCTGTCAAGAGAACCAAGTCGATAGTTTAAAATAATTGAATAAGAATATAAATTATGTATTTTCTTTAAAACTATGTGGCATATCATTCATATTTCCAAATTCTTTAGGAAAATAATTTAATATTTTGAACTTATTTTATATATTTCAGAAGAAAGTGTCAGAGCTATCATGGGGCCTGACATTACAATTGAAAATTTCATAAACATATGGCATGATACAATTGTCAGTCCTGCAAACAGAGATCAGCCACAAATAATTAAACTTTATTGCATACAATTCGAGTAGCATTCAGAGCATTAATATTTAAATTTGTAATAAAAACAAATCAGGAGAAATTCAAAATTGGTTTAGTATAATGACTCATGCTTAGTAGGCACACAATGAATACTTATTCTTGGACTAAAAAATTTCCACCGGATAATATTTTACATGATGAAATAAGGAATTGATGTATTTATGAAGATAATAAAAATCCAGGGAAGAATAAGTAAATTATCCATCAGACTATGATAGGAAAATTTAGTCAATCTCAATTCTGTTTAAAATCATACAAAATACCTCGCTGGTTAAATAAAAGAAAAAAATAAAGTAATTCTATTGAAATGTAAAATCTTGAAGTTTAAAAAAAATTGAAAAGGTTTTGCTTTAATGCCCACAGCATTTACTCTTAACACATATTTTGACAACTATGACTAATTATGGATATTTCATATTTGTATGGTAAGAGGCCTATGCATGAATCAAAACTTTGATCAACATCAGAACGCCAGTGCATTGAAGCATTTCTCCTGGGCCAGCAGGTATCTAATTTCTTAAGGAATTAAAGTGCCTACAATGAAAATACTCCTAAAGTGAAAGAGATTCCAATATATAAGTTTCAGACAATAACCATAATTAAAATATACAGCCTGTCATGTTGATTCAGCCCATGCATTCAATTTCTAAAGAGAGAGGAGCTTAAAAGTTAAAATTACTTCTTTCCACATAATGAGCTTTGATATGTCAGATCTCTAAGACAGGAATACTGTGTAATCAATACAGGGGAATATGGCAAATTGGGGTGCCAGGGACACTAATATGAGTCAGTTCTGCGGGCCACAGATGTTAAAGCTGCTGTAGAGATAGTAAAATATTCAGTGCTCACAGGAGCATCGAGGCATTTAGCAGAGAGATAGTAGGAGTGAACATCACCACATAGCTGAAAATCTTGAAAATCTTAGTAGTGGGGATGTGAGAACGTGTTTATGATCATTCAGAAGACGTTCAGGATGAGTAGATATGAGTGGCAGGGACCTTGAAGGGGGTGAATCAATAACTATGATAGGCCTGAGATTTTACACTATTTCTAAGCTAACAAGTTAGTCACAATGTTCATCAGACCAGGAGAGATGGACATGACTAGCTCCAACCTTACTTGATCCTTTGAGCTAGGATAACTGTATTATTATCCAAACCAAGACAGTTTTGAGAGTGAAAAGGGTGATACTATAATTATGCCTGAAAAAGAGGTATAAACCACATGGGTCATTTCTTAGAAATCTGCAATGTATGTTTACCTCATACATCCCTATTGTACTAAGGAAACAGAAACTCTCTGTCCTACTATCCTCATATTAACATTTTGTGAAGCTTGCAAAAAAAATGGGTTAATGTGAATTATGTGCCTATCCTGGAGACAATTACTGTGGCAAAGAGAATAGAGTGTTATGATTGGATAGTCTCTTCCCCTCTTTCTCCTTTCTAATGCTATTCCTCTCTCACAACACCTGACCTCCTTCTGATTAAGAAGACCCATTGCCCCTTACTTCCTAGTTTGCTAAAACCTGTTCCTGGCTTTGTCTTCGAAGGACTGTGGTAGATTCTTATACTTAGAGAAGAACATTTATAATATATACCCCCTCATGGAAGAACATAATAAGTAATCATTATGGAAGATCTTCCTACCAGCAATGAATGTAAGCAAGAATGAAAGAGTGGAAGGTATCAGAGTCCTCCATTCTGTCACACACACACACACACACACACACACACACACACACACACACACACACACACACACACACACACACACACACACACACACACACACACACACACACACGTACGCATTTGTATTTGGTCTCGAGTTCAAACTTTAGTTTCAAATGATTTTATCAGGCTGACTTATTTGTATGGATACAGCCAAAAGTAAGCACTGATTCTCAAATGATTTACTTTCTGGAAGTCAAAATAATAGATTAAATAAATATACTCACCAAAATAGAGGTTGGTAATATTACCATTTTGTTAAAATAAATGAGAGTTTTGATCAACATAATTTATCAATTGCTACCTTCATCTAAAGTAGTAATTAGGTCACTGGAAACACATTTTCACACAATTTGCTTATATTTACACAATTTTTCTGCTCTTATCTTTATTATTAAATAAAAATTTTCTTATTCAAAAAGCAGATAGTTACCCCTATGCTGTCTAAAAAAAATACACGCCAGCAAAATTGGAGATCAATTGGGCTATAGCATTTTGAGCATTTTGGGAGTCTGCTATCACAAGAAAATACATATCTATGCTATGACAAAATAATTCATTTATTTTCAAGATATTTGGGAAGATCTCTGTTGGTGTAAACAAATCTCATAAATTGAGTTAAGAAGTATGCTCTCATCTTCTATTTAAGGGAATGTTTTGTTAAGGATTGGTATTAATTCTTTTTCAAATGATTGGTAGAATTCACAAGTGAAGTCATCTGGTTCTGGCTTTCTGGCTGCTGAGTGTGTGTGTGTGTGTGTGTGTGTGTGTGTGTGTGTGTGTGTGTAAGGGAAACAGAGAGAGTGAAGAGAGAGAGAGAGAGAGAGAGAGAGAGAAATGTTTTTGATTATTTTAACTCAAAATTTTTACTTGTTATAGGCCTATGATAATTTAAAAATTTCTTCTTGGGTAAATTTAACTCAGTGCCTTCCTAGGAATTTGTCCAATTCATCTAGATTATCTAATTTGTTGACATATAATCCATAGTATTCCTTTAATTTTTAAAAATATTTCTGTAAAGTTGCTAGTAATATCTACTGTTTCATTATAGATTTTAGTAATACCATCTTCTTTCTTTTTTGCTTGGTCAGTCCACCTAAAGATTTGTCATATTTGTTAATCTTTTTAAAGAACTAATTTTGGTGTTACTGATTTTCTCTATTTTTCTTTTATTCCTTATTTAATTTATTTTCTCTTTAATGTTTATTATTTTCTTCTTGCTTTGGATTTAATTTTCTCTTCTTTTTATAGTTTCTTAAGATGAAAGGTTAAGTTACTAATTTGAGATCTTTTTTCTTTATAACACAGGTGTTTACACCTATAAATTTCTCTCTGAGCAATGTTTTAACTGAATTTTCATTTTTATATATTGTGTTTTTCTTTTTGTACATTTCAAAGTATTTTTTAATTTCCATTTTGATCTCTTCTTTGACCTATTGGTTATTTAAGAGTGTGTTGTTTAATTATACATATGCATGAAATTCTCAAATATCCTTTTATTATTGATATCTAGTTTCATTGCATTGAGAATATATTTTGTATGATTCCAATCTTTATAAATTTATTGAAGTCTGTTTTATGATTTAACATATGTGCCATCATTAAGAATATTTCACATATGCCAAAGGCACTTTCTGCAACAGGCAGCCAGCCCCAGACCGTGCTGTGGTCTTTCTTTAACAAGTTCAGGGGTCTGTGGAGGCCAGGTGGGAGGCTGCTGGCCTTGGTGTGCTCTAAGCCTTCAGCTGAGTGTCCCCAGAATCAGCACTGGCAACAAATCTGAATCGGAATTAACCTGGAGAACACCACTCACCCCACTCTAGTGACTCCCTGAAACCCTGCCTTACCCAATTCTTTTACACCTGAGACTCTTTCAGTGGCTGAGCTTTATGGGCACCCAGCATGTGGCAACAGGTCTTGGGGTACCCTGAGCCTTTTGCTGAGCTTCTCCAGGCCTGATACTTGGGGAAACCAGCCGTGGTTCACAGCATGGCCTTTCCCCTGCACCTACAGGTTGAGCACAGGCAATTGCCAACTACAGTCACTCTATGGTTCCTACCAGGTAGATCCTGGCTAGTAACAGGCAGTGGCTGACCTTGGCTTGCATTAGAGCTCCTCTCAGGAAGCCCCAGAACCAACACACGTGGAGGCCAGCATCAAACCACAACATTGCACTATGTGATTAATACCACAAGAAGTACACCCAAAGGGTGATGTTCACCAGCACCAGAGTCTGCTGGGTGACTCCCACCCTATGGGGTCAGCCCCCAGACAGCAGCTAGTATGCTGTGGGTGTGGCCAGTCCTCACAGCCAGTCAGCTTAAGAGTTAATCCCACCGACTGATGTACGAACAGCAATCAAGGCTCAATTACAACAAGAGGGCTCACACAACCCACACAAGGGACACTCTTGGAGAACTTGGCATAGGTGATTAGGGGAAACTGCACCACTGGGCCATCTACTACATAAAGCCACCTGGCCAAGACTGGAAGACAAAGCAGATCTACCAAATAGATAGAAATAAACACAGAGAGGCAGCCAAAATGAGGAAACAAAGAAACATGTCCCAAATGGGAGAATGGGAGACAACTCCAGAAACAGAACTAAACATAATGGAGGCATGCAACCTCTCAGATATAGAGTTCAAAACACTGATTATAAGGATATTTAGAAATCTAATGAGAACTTCAGCAGAGAGATAGTAAGCATAAAAAAGGACATTGAAACCATCAGAAGGAAACACTAAGAAATGAAGAATACAGTAACTAAAATGAATACACTTTATTCATTTTAGAAGGGATTGACAACAAATTAAATGAAACAGAGGACTTAATCAGTGATTTGGGAGATGAAAGTAATAAAAAAACAAACAAACAAACAAACAAAAAACACCAAATGAGAACAGCAAAAAGAAAATAGAATCCAAGAAATAAAGGGTAGTTTAACGAGTCTCTGGGACAACATCAAATTTAACAACATTCACATCATAGGTAGCTCACTAGCACAGAAGAAGAAGAGAAAGAGCAAGAAATTGAAAACCTATTTGAAGAAATAATGATGGAAAACTTTCCTAACCTGGCAAAGGAAATAGACATACAAGTCCAGGAAGTACAGAGAATATGAAACAAGATGAACCCAAACAGGCCCACACCAAAACACATCATAATTAAAATGACAAAGATTAAAGACAAAGAGAAAGGCAGCTAGTTACTTATAAGGGAGCTCTCATGAGACTGTCAGCTGATTTCTCAACAGAAACATTGCAGTCCACAAAGAATTGGCACGATATTTTCAAAGCAATGAAAAGAAAAGACCTACAACCAAGATTACTCTACCCAGCAAAGCTATCATTTGGAATTGAAAGAGAGATAAAGAGCCTCCCAAACAAGAAAAAGCTAAAGGAGTTCATCACCAACAAACCAGTATTAAAAGAAATGTTAAAGGAACTTTTTTAAGAGGAAAAGGAGGGGGAGAATATGAATAATAAAATGGCAATAACTATGTACCTATCAATAATCACTTTAAATGTAAATGGATTAAAGCTTCAATCAAAAAACACAGGGTAGCTGAATGGATAAGAAAGCAAGACTCACATGTATGCTTTCTACAAGATACCCACTTCATATCAAAAGACACGCAGAGACTAAAAATAAAGGAAAGGAAAAAGCTATTTCATGTAAATGGAGCCAAAAAAAAAGCTAGGGTAGCAATATCTATATCAGACAAAATAGACTTTAAAACAAAGGCAATAATAAGAGATAAATAAGGATATTACAGAATAATAAAGGAAACAATCCAACAAGAGGACATCATGCTAGCAAATAGTTATGTACCCAATACAGGAGCAGTTAAATATATAAAGCAAATATTGACCAACATAAATAGAGAGATTGACAGTAATGCAGTCATAGTAGGGGACTTTAACACCCCACTGACACCAATGGACAGATCTTCCAGACAGAAAATCAATAAGGAAATAGTGGCCTTAAAAGACACATTAGACCGGATGGATTTAATTGATATTTTTAGAGCATTTTACCTCAAAGCAGCAGAATATACATTCTTTCCAAGTACACATGGAACATTTTCGAAAATAGACCACATGTTAGGCCAAGAGAAAGGTCTCAATAAATTCAAGATTTAAATTATAGCAAGCATCTTCTCTGACCGCAATGGTCTGAAACTAGAAATCGATTACAAGAAAAAAACTAAAAAACACAAACTCATGGAGGCTAAATAATGTACTACTAAGTAATGAATTAGTTAACAATGAGATCAAAGAAGAAATCAAAAGATACCCTGAGACAAATGAAAAGGAAAACACAAAGACCCAAAATTCTGTGGGACACAATGAAAGCTGTCCTAAGACAGAAATTCATAGCAATACAGGCCTACCTCAAAAAACAGGAAAAATCTCAAATAAACAATTTAACTTTACACTGAAAGGAAATAGAAAAGAACAGCAAAGCTCAAAGTGAGAAGGAAGGAAATAATAAAGATCAGAACATAAATAAACAAAATAGAATCTAAAAAACAATGCAAAAGATAAATAAAACGAAGAGCTTGTTCTTTGAAATGACAAACAGAGGACGTGGTTCCATAGTGTAGCGGTTAGCACATCTGCTTTACACACAGAAGGTCCTGGGTTTGTGCCCCAGTGGAGCCACAGTTCATAGTCCATGGTCTACGGCCATGCCACGCTGAACAAGCCTGCCATCTGATCTGGAAGCTAAGCAGGGTTGGGCCTGGTTAGTACTTGGATGGAAGACCACCTAGGGAGACCAAGTGACTGTAGGCATAAATAATAATAAGTAATAATAATTTTTTAAAAAGATAAACAGAATTGATAAACCTTTAACCAGACTTGTGAAAAAAAAGAGAGGATCCAAACAAACAAAAAAAAAAAACAAGAAGAGAAACAAGAGAAGCGACAACTAACACAACAGAAATACAAAATACTATGAACAGTTATATACCAACAAATTCAACAATCTATAAGCAATGAATAAATTCCTAAAAACATACAATCTTCTAAGACTGAATAAAGAAGAAACAGAAAATCTGAATAGACTGATTATTACAAATGAAATTGAATCAGTAATCAAAAAACTTCCAACAAACAAAAGTCTTGGAATTGATGGTTTCATAGGTGAAATTTACCAAACATTCAAAGAATTAACAGCTATTCTTCTCAAATTATTCAAAAAATTCAAGAGGAGGCAAGTCTTCCAAGCTCATTTTATGAGACCACCATCACGCTTAAATGCAAAACCAGGCAAAGACACTACTGAAAAAAAAACTACAGGCTGATATCCCTGATGAACATGGATGCAAAAATCCTCAACGAAATCTTAGCAAACAATTTTATTTATTTATTTATTTTTTAATTTTTTTATTTTTTTTATTTATTTGTTGCTGTTTTTAACATGATTGCATTTTAAATAAGAAATCCTGATAGTGTTTCTTGTTCAGCTGATCTGCTAGTGGAAAACTGTCAGATTTTGTTTATCTGCTAATGAGTTATTTCTCTTTCATTCACAAAGAATAATTTTGCTGGATATGTAGTTGAAATAATTTTGTTTTGAATATGACATTTAAAGCACAAGCAACAAAATCAAAAATAAAGTGAGACAACATCAAACTAAAAAGGTCTGCACAGCCAAATAAATGATCAATGAAATAAAAAGGCAATCTATAGAATGGGAGAAAATATTTGCTAACCACACATCTGATAAGGAGTTAATATCTAAAATATATAAGAAATTATTTAACTCAATAGCAAGAAAAACACCCATATAATCAAAAATGTCCATGCTTTGTAAATGTTTCTGGGTTCAGATAGCCCATAACATTTATTTATACATTTGGTTTACAGAATTAGTACATAAAAATATTATTATGTTTTATTGGCCCAGTAATTGTGTTGTGGCAAATATTGCCAATAATAATTCTGCTTTGCCTCAGTAGCCTACCTGGTCATGGCACATGGGGTTAGATGATGGGTTGGCACAGACCAAATGTCAAAGTTCTTAATTTCTCAGTCTTTTAGCTGCACTATCAAATGGCAAATTGCACAGGTGAAAAATGGTGTCAAATATCAGGTTAAGTTCCTGTGTTTTTCTTCCCTTATAGTCTTAGACCCACAGGTTCTTGCTGCCTTCGTAGTCTGACAGTGATTTTAAACAAGTTTTGAAAAAATGTTTTTCCTGATTCTCTGGTTGTTTACAACGTAAGATTTGGTTGAGAGAAATTACCGTGTCATTGCTGGAAACTATGTTGTTGTTTTTGTTTTATTAAAATATACAGAAGAAAGACACTTCATTCACCAACTTATGTATTGGGGCTTCATGTAACTGTAACCTTTTTAAAGTCATTTGAGTTTATTACCCTTGAAAGAGCAAAATCATTAAATTAAATATGATGGGCACTTAAAAGGAGCTTTGTGAAATAGCTATACAAGTGCTAAACTTGGGAGTAAGAAAATAGAAGTTTGCACGCAGAAGCTGTACACTGTAATGGCTAAGTTGCAGTTTAAAGGTTTCTTCTTAATGCAAATGGCTTTTATAGTATCATATCCAAGGCATTTTCATGGAAAAGACATGAGCAGTAACACACTTCTTAGTGCAGAGTAAAACCTGGGGGCAGTTCACTAGCATACAAAGAATGAATCAGATATGGGGATCAGAAAGGTCTCAAGCCACACTGAGCAATGTCAGATATGATTCTAAAAACTGTAAGTAACCAAGGATCCATTTGATAATCAGAGAAGCTGAATATTCTAGACAGCAGTTTAAATTGAAAGGCAAGTGGGCTGTAGCAGAAAGGGGAATTCTTCTGGGAGAGAGGGTGGAAGGAACAGACTCAGGCACTGTGAATAAGGCTGAGAGAAACTAGGTCAAGTGCCGGGAGTTTACTTAGGGTCGAGTACTTAGGGAGAGGACATCAGTGGTTCTAACAAAGAGGATTTAATGATGAGACAACGAGTGAAAGAATATTAACAACTAGTATTTTAAAAATAAAATAAAGAATAATAAGAGCCCTAGAAAGGTGGCAGTTTTCCCTAGACCAAAGCAAACTAAAGCGGGAAAATGTGCAGAGTTGGCTAGCCAAGCATTAGGTAAACATGTTGAGATGCAGAAGTCATTATTTGACAGAGAAACTACTGGGAAAGGGAAAATTGAAGAGAGAGAGAATGAGAGAGAGAGAGGCAGACAGACAGACAGACAGACAGACAGACAAACACTAAGAATCCAACATCCAGATTCCGGGTGACAGAAACTGATCTATCTTAGATAGCTATAGTAGTTTTCGGCTTCTTTCCATATGTCTTGACTACCCCTCAATATTTTAATTTATTTTTATTTTATATTTTTAATTTTTAATTAAGTTTATTCGGATAACATTGGTTAATACAAATATATAATTTTCAGGTGTACATTATCATTTGAAATCTGTATATTCTGTTGTGTGTTTACCACCCAAAGTCCAATTTCCTTCAGTTATCAAATATGTGATCCCCTTTACCCACTTCACCCTCCCCTTAAATCCTATATTTGACCCCTTTTACCCTGTCTACCTCCCCCCTCATACCCCATCTCACTAGTAACCACAAGTCCATAGTCCTCCGGTAACCACTAGCCTATAGTCCATGTCCATGAGTCTCTGTTTGTCCTGTTCATTTGTTGCTTTTAGGTTTATATCTCATATATAAGTGATATCATATGATTTTCAACTTTTTCTGTCTGTTTTTTTTCACTTAGCATGATTATCTCGAGGTCCATCCATGTTGTCGCAAATGGCAGTATTTCATCTCTTCTTATGGCTGAGTAATAGATAATTGACTGAAGAAGCTGTGGTACATATATACAGTGGAATATTCCTCAACATTTTAAACTCTGTACCTGTCATGTTCGAATTACTCTCCCATAAAAATTACTGTCTATAACTAAAATGAGGCTCCATATCATGACAATGCCCTGGCCCAGCTAACTTCCACTTTCCTACTTCTTCTGCAGGATGTCTTACACTATAGATTATTGTCTGTATTCCTAACAGAAGAAAGTGACTCTCTCTCTCGCTCATTTCTACATTCTCACATCTCCTTTTACAGCACTAGATACAGAGACAGTGTTCAAAAGTTGTTTATTGATGAGTAATTCAATAATTGCATGCCAATTCGCCTGTGGACAGGCTTAAGCAGACAAGAGCAATTGGACAGATGATTACTCCAAAAAGAAAATAATTAAATGTACTAATAAATTATGAGTTTCTAATGAAAAGAAATACTGCCATGTGTATACTCTTGGCCACAGAATGATCCTCTTCTATTGAGGAAAATTCTTCCTCACCTCACCTAGTAATCCAGGTCATGCAAATGGACTCTGACAACCAACGGGCAACAGATGTTACAGCCAGATGGCCAGTAACTTGGAACTTGTTAACTTGTACTCAGGTGATTATATTTCTTTAAAAGTGTTCTATAGTCAGTCTCCTTTTTTGATGAATGGGCAGTTAAATACTTTATGCTATTATTTTAATTAAGGGTGTACATTAATGAAAACTAAAGAGATAAATGAATACATTTCTGATGCTTTGGTATAATTAAAACAATTTAATCCAAGCCTTCAAACCTTAAATCTTATCGCTGACCTTGCAAAACCAAATTTATTAAGAAATAGTAAATATTGATTAGTGAGTATCTCAACTAAATATTTTTATTTGATACATACTCTGGTACAGAAAATAGAGAAGAAGTTTAAATATAAAATAGACATGTTAATTTGGGAATAAAAATTTCAAGGTTATTAGATAAAAAGGGAGGCTGCAGCGATTTTAAGAATGAATGCTATAATATAAGCCCTCTGAGGTTACTTTCCTAAGGTGTCTCTTACTTCCACTATGTGTCTTTTGCACTTTGAAGTACTGTTACAACAAACAAAACATTATCAGTAGAGAAGAAACAATAGCAGGCTACAAATTAGAGATAGTCTCTCATTTTGAAGAAACAGTAGGCTAAACCCAATGTTAAAAAAGGCAACCCTGCTGACTACAGCTACTAACTTTTGTACCTTTTATTAAAATAACCATCACTCAAACATTGAGTGACATTGTGTAAGATCATCCACATTTTGAATGTGTGACGTAATGCCTCAAATAATGACACCTGGATACATTCTGTGATTGTATCAATCTATAAAGTGATCTATATGGAATTTTTTAAAAATCTGGTCTTCGAAGACATTATCTCATTATCACTTACAGGAATACAAAGTCAAGGAAATACTTTCCAAAGAATATCAGATTTATTTTATTTTTAATTGTTTGGCTGAAAGTCTCAGCTTTTCTCCTGCAAAATATAAATAATAACGCAATGATATGGTAGAAGAGCAGTGGTTCTCAAATTGATTCCAGACGCAGTTCTGCAATTATGGACTAGATATTATTATGCCTATTTTATGAATGAGAAAAAAGAATTCCAAAGTCCTTTTTAAAAAAAAAAAAAAATAGGTGTGAGTTGGGTAAAAATTAGATGGTCTTTTAATTTGGGGTCTTTCCAATTGTCTTAGCATTAATCAACAGTACATGACCCATGGCATAAAGACAAAGGATCCTACACTCTCTGGCATTCTCATCTAACAATTCAAATCAACTATTCTTGCCAAGAGCACAAAAAAAATCTCTTTATGATTAAACCAAATTGATCCATTTAGTCCTTATTTCATACAACCTGCACTTTCAATTCTTAGTAATTTTTTAAAAATGGTCTCTTGGTAAAGTTTTTCTGGCATCTCACATTCCTGGTTTTCTTTTTGTCCCCCTAACGGCTTCCTCTTAGGTATGTTGTTGGATGGCTATCAAGATGGGCTTCATTCAGAAGATAAAATTTGAGTAAAGTCATCAACAAGGTAAAGATGTTAGCTAAGCAGGTATCTATAGGGAGAAGTTTCCAAGAAGAAGCAACAATGGGCGCAAAGTCTCTAAGATAAGAGTAGATCTCTATTTTCAAAGGATAGCAAACATATAAGAATTACTGGAGCTGCATCAAGGAGAGGAAGAATTGTGGAAGATGAGGCAGAGGGCTCCTAGGGTTACCATGTTATGCAGATCCCTGCTCCCTATGTGAGGTCTTTGACTTTACTCTGTGTGAAATAAGAAGCCACTGAAGAGCTTTGATCAGAGAAGTTTCACGACTGACTTACTTTAAAAATAAAAAAAAGATTCACTTTGGCTTTTTTTAAAGAGATTTTACAGGGGCAAATAAAAGAAGGGATTCCAGTCGGGATATAGCAATGCAGGTGAGAGATGAAGATCTAACTACCACAAATGTAGAAGTGGAGAGGGTGGAAAATAACAGAATTCTAGAAATATCTTAAGGATGGAACTAATAGGAATTGTTGATGCCTTAGATGTGAGGTATGAAAGCCAAAAACTATTTAAGAATGACTTCAGGGTTTCTGGTCTGGGCAACTGAGGCATTGAATTGACGTCAGCTGAGAGGAAGAAAGCTGTGACTGAAGAGTTTGAAGCAGCAGTGGGTTGTTGGAGTAAAAGACAGATCAAGAATTACATTTTGAATACTTTGAATTACAAGTGGCTTTTAAATTTGCATGTGGAAATACTGAGGCAATTGAATATGTGTCGAGTTCAGAAGAGAATTTTGGATTGAAGATATTAACAGGGAAAAAGTAGTATATGATGAGACCTGATGCCATGAGCCTCAGTGAAGTAATCAGGGATGTGAATATTAATTGAGGAAAGGACAAGGAACAGATCTTTGAGCAACATCAGCATTAGAAGGTGGAAAAGAGAAAATGATCAATAAAGGAGATAAGAAAGAGTGGTCAATGGGATAGGAGAAAACCAAGAGAATTTGGATTCCTAGAATCCAAATGAAGAAATATTATTGAAACAGAAGACATAATATGCTATGTCGAATGCTTCTGGTTGGTTCAGCCCAACAAAATAAAAAAAAATGGGACTTGATCATTGAACTTGGCAACTTAGAAATTATTAGTTTCATTGGTGAGCATAGTTTTGGTAGCGTTTTATCATGAGAGTTTTATTAGATCGTTTAAGGTAGGAAGGGAGAAAAGGAATTGAAAACAGAAAGAATAGATAATTATTTTTTGTTTGTTCACCCAGCCTCCCAACCCTCCTCCCATCTGGCAACCATCAGTTTGTTCCTTATATCTATGAATTCATTTCTGGGTTTTTTGTTTGTTTGTGTGTTCTCTTATTTTATTCTTTAGATTCCACATACAAATGAAATCATATGATATTTGTCTTTCTCTGTCTGACTTATTTCATTTAGCATAATACCCTCTAAGTTCATTCATGTTGCTGCAAATAGTAGATTCTATTCTTTTTTATGGCTGAGTAATATTCCATTGTATATATGTAACCACCTCTTCTTTATCCAAGTCTATTGCTGAGTGCTTAGATTGCTCCCAAGAATAGATAACTCTTTTCAGGATTTTGCTGCAAAGGGGATTAGTGAAAAGTAGTAGTAGTTTAAAGAATTGGTGTTAGAATTTCACTGTTTGCAATGTGTGAGAGAACATGCTTAAAACAGTAGTGTCATAAAAATTCCCAAGCTTCTTTCACCCATGTTATTTTGTCCTCACCTACCTCCTCACCACTAAACCCTGTTGTTTCTACCTCCTTAATATGCAAATCAAGTGATTTCTCTCAAATCCCCTAGTCACTATGATTTTTTTAGGATTACTGTAACACTATGAATAAAATATAATCTCTCCTTACATCTTTCAGTTTTGCCTTTCTCCCATTCACTATCCAAACCACCTCTGAATAAATTATTTTATTGCAATACAAATCTGATTACATTATTCTCTTATTTAAAATACTTTAGTCTGTGGCCATGCTACCTTAAACAAGCCTGATCCCAGAGTCTGATCTTGGAAGCTAATTTTCGTTGGGCCTGGTTAGTACTTGGATGGGAGACCACCTAGGAAGACCAGGTGCTGTAGGCATAAAAAATAAAAAAATAAAAAAATAAGGGATTGTAAACTGACAAGGTCCTTGCAATCTGTGAGGTCAACCAAGGATTGCCTCATCTATAAACAAATAAATAGATACATAAAGAAAGAAAGAAAGAAAATACTTTAAAGACTGTTTATCATCTACAAGATAGGTACAAGATTTTATCTTTCTCTAAGGAAAATCAAACTACGTGACTCCTTGTTTAAAAACTTATGATGACCATTCATCATCTGTTTGAAAAAATTTAATCCCTTCAGTTCAGCATGATGGGTCTTTTAAAATCTGGCTCCTGTTTATTCTCAGTTCACCCTTTACTTAATCTTATAAGCAACTTGAGAGTAGAAATTTTTCTGCTTTGTTCAGGATAGTATCTTGAGAATGTCAATATCTGGTTTGTATCAATTAATTTAGAAATAGATAACTGGATATCTTGATGGGTGGACTCTATTTCCTTGCTTTTCACAATGCCTAACACATGATGAGTACCCAATGTGACTGACTATGAAATGGAAAGGACTCCTTCCCATATGCCCATGTTCTTGAGTTTTCTGTTTGAATACAAAAACAACAACGACTAAGGGCACTGATTTTTTTCTCTTTCAGTTTCCTTTCTTCACTAATAACCTCACTGCCCCCTCCCTCCACTCCCCCCCCCACACACACACACCCACGCATATTGTGGGATTGTCTCTGTGCTCACTTTTATCGGATGCATGAGCCAAACTGGCCAATAGAAAATTATGTAAGCAATAAATGGAAATGAACTGTAGTGTGTTTTCCTCCTGAGCCCTTGGCTATAAGTATGAATATGTGCTGCTTATGGACTTTCACACAAGGTCAAGTTTATCGACTCATGTCAAGAGTTAAGTAATCTGTACAATAAAAATCAGAACTGAGATTCACCTCAGTTTTATACTCTTTCACAGTTACTGTAGCACGAAACTTCATCATTGCCATAATTTTTAATCAACTCTATTTTACTGGATACAAAGTTTTATATGGTATGATATCACAAATGAATGTCACTATTAAGGAAAGAACAATTATGAAGGAAGAATTAGGTATTGCCATCACATTTAATGCCTAAGGAGTTAGAGGTCCACTGGTAAGGAAGGGGGCCTGAGGCTAAAATACTCTGTGTGTCTCACAGTCGATTTCTGTTTCCACAAACGATTCGGGCAGCTGGTCAGCTGAAGCGTGCACACTGTTTTAACCAACATGTAAAGTAGAAATGGTGGATTTAAAAAAGCAGGCTGCCAATCTCTGCTTAATGAATACATACTATAACTTTCCAAAATATGTTTACATAGTCACAAAGAAATCTAAACCATGACTGGCTTTTTTTCCCTCACATAATATAATCCACTGTTAAGGGACAATTTACAAATATGAAAAACATTAATCTTCACATCCATGAAGCTCAACAGATCTCAAGTAAGATAAATCTTAAAATTCATATCTAGACAAATCAGTCGATGCTGAAAGCTAATGACAAAAAAATCTTAAAAACAAGAGAAAAACAGCTCATCCATGAGGGAATACCAAAAAAATTAAGCATTGATTTCTCATCAAAAACAATAGAGGCCAGAAAGTGGTGGGATGACATATTCAAGGTTCTTAAAGAGCTGTCAATCAAGAATCCTGTATGCAGAAGTAGGTGGCCCATATATTCATCACTATGGGTGATTAATCTAAGTAACTTAATCTGAACATTCATGGTCCTGAAAACTTTCAGTGTTTTGTGCAGAGATGAAGAATAGAGGAAATTAACTTTGTTTTAAATTTGCTATAATTGAATATTATACACTTATACATACATTGTTATTTCTTTCTGATAAAAACTTTGTGATGTAGATTTTTTTAAATTAATTTTGAGTGCAATTTACCCAAAAACACATATGTAAGGTCTTCATGAAGCTTCTAAGATTTTAAATTCTATGCTCTTTTCAACATTCCTTCATGTAAGAAAAAGTAATGTAAAATTCCCATATAAAGTAAGTTCATCAGAATTCTATGGTATAAAATAAATATAAAGTAAAATTTTGGAATGTGATAGTAACACTACTATATATAGCATTAAATATTTTAAGTATATAAAAACATGAATATTCACAAAATAAGAAAACGCACATACTACTTTAGAAACCAAGTTAGTTAAAATGTTCAGGTCGTATTCTCATTTCTTTTTGCAATATCTAGCCTCACCAGGATATCCTTTACAACAGAGAGAACTTTGAAGTTCACAAAATTTGATTCAATGTTGGCATATCAACCTGACTTCAAAGGGATCCGCACTGCTGAAGAATTTCACTGACTTCAAGAAAGAAAGGAGAATTTCAACTTCTCGTGAAATCTAACTTCAGAGTACCTGGTACCTTCAGCAAAATTAGTTACATCTGGGTGTCAAAAACAGGGATTTAAAAGTACAGCTCAATTCACACAGAAAATTTCAATTTCTTCTTCGGTGAGTATTTATTGTGATGGGACAATAGGAAAACTAAAAGTTAGAAGTTTATTTTCTTGGAGATAAAGTTTTGCTGAAACACATATTTAATTCTAGGTATGAAACAACATTGGCAAAAACTTTTTTCCTGAAATTCATGTGTACAGCACTGGTTTAGCAATCTCATTTTTGCCTTCCCCGTGAAGGCTTTTTCTAAAACTCCACTTATTTTTCATAAACAGAGTTTGGGGACTTGATTTCATTTATTTTAATGCTTAAATTTTCAGCCTAAAAATTATTTTGATTACTTTCAGAAGTTTCCTTCTGTGTGTCTTACACTTTTATTTTTCTTTTTCTTGTGGTCGTGGCCTTCTCTCCCACCCCACCACTCCTTCCCCTACCCCACTCCAATATAGCAGTGCTAAAACTTATAGCTATAGAAGTGTTAACCTTAAACACCCACTTAAATTTTCCACCTAGTTTGCAGTGTTTCTTGTTATTTCCAGGACTATATATTTTAGTATGAAAACATTCACCTGTATGAATGAAAGGCTGCAATTTATTTTTATCTCCCAATTAGTCCTTTTCTCTGATTCTAGTTAAAAAAAGAAATTAATTCTTTTTGAGTCAAACTCTTTCCAAAACTCTTCCCATGATATATCACGTATACACGAGATGAGCAGAAAATGATGACCTATTTTATAATTACTAAGGCCATTTTCTTGAGAAATAAATACTTTGCAATTAAAACAATACATATACCTTATTTTGTACATAATCATTTCAAATGCATTTTCCCTTTAACTCTCATAACAATCCTATTGAATTTCAGATTTTGCATAAATGAGGTATTTGAAAAAGTATTACTTTCTGAGAAGTTTGAGAGATTGATATCTGGTAATAGAAATTTTAATAACTAAATTTTATTCAGCTATTTTATAGGTGTGACAGTATGCTGACCTATGAGGAATGTGCTATTATTATCCCCATTTCGTTAATGAGGACATTAAGATTTAGAGAGATTAAATCACTCACCCATCCTCATAGAGTCAGTCAATATTCAAATCCAGTTCCTCTCTCTCCAGAGCAAAAGCTCTTAACTACTACGTTTATTAGAATTTAGAACTGACAGTACCTTAGAAACCATTTAGTCTGAACCTCTTATCTTGCAGATAAAGAAATTCAGAAGAAAATAGTTTTCTGTACAAATCCACAAACCTCGTAGCGGAAACCCACCCGTCAAACCTCTGTACTCTGTGTTTACCACCTAGCAAAGGCTGCTCCCCACTGTCACCCTCAGGAGAGATCCACAGATTTCACCTCCTTTCAATTAGTTTCTCTCTCTATTGTAATAAAAAAAAAAAATTATGAGACGTCTTTTCTCTGTGTTTATTTGACTTACACTGAATTTTAAGGAAGAATTGTTATTATCGAAAACTACTATTTCTACTGCATTAGTTTCATTTATCCTTATAAATGTACTATTTTTAATTTGAAAATTAATTTTATATGATTAACATTTCTTTCTACTTTATATTTTGGTGATTTTCTTCCATAATAAAACTTGCCACAATCATCATCATCATCATCTTCTCCATCATCATCATCATCATCATCATCATCATCATCATCTCAGCAAATCTTAATCGGAGAACAAAATACCAAAAAGTTACTATTATATGACTTGCCACAATCATCATCATCATCATCTTCTCCATCATCATCATCATCATCATCATCATCATCATCATCATCTCAGCAAATCTTAATCGGAGAACAAAATACCAAAAAGTTACATATTATATGATTTAATTTATGTAATATTTTGAAATGGCAAAAAATATAGCAATGGAAAATTGATCGATGGTTACTAAGGCTTAGAAGTTATGTAGGTGGGTATGATGATAAAAAGGCAATACAAAGCAATACAGAATCTTTTTGGTGATGCAACTATTCTGACTGTTGGTAGATATATGAACTTACACATTTAATAAAATTGTATAAAACCAAATACATAGACACAATGACATTTTCAAGCTGGGTAGAATACGAAATATTGAGAAACAGTGAGTCAGCCTTAGAAAATATGGTCAATCAAGAAATAAAGTAAGGAAAAGAAATGCTGTATGAAAAGCTTGATTTAGAGTAACAGATTTATTTAATGTACTGAATCCAACTCAATTTTTAAAATACATTAAAACATCGAAAGAAAAACTACCTTGTGCAAAAATATTTCTAGAAGTATAAAAGACCAAATCGTGATATCCAGAGCTAGTAAAAATAATAGATTGACGAGTACAAGCATAATGTTTCCATTATTTAGAGAAGGTAGTTAATGGAGACACCTCTATTGTGAAGGAGGTAGAAAAAGTGACAGATAAACAAGTTAATGCAGAAACCATTCATTAGGATGGGGATTATAGGAAAATAAACAGACTGATAAATAGGAAGATAATTATTATTTGGGCCATGTTAACTTAGAGGATCTCATAAGTAGAGGTGTCTACTAGGCAGGAAAAAAATTGCACTACAGCTCAAAGAAGTATAAGCTAGTGTTCGTGTTTAAATAACAACCACTAGAAACTCATATGAAAAAATTTTCCCATGTGTGTGCAGAGTGCTATTTAAAAAAAAAAAAAAAGGGAGCAAGAGCAAAATCTTAGAACACAGGAACATTTAGAGTACAAAGGAGAAGAAAAGACTGGGAAGAAATAACCCAAGATACCGAAGGGGACCTAGTAGAAGTAGTGTGATGGAAACCAAGAAGGAAGGGTTTTCAGAAAGGGAGTGATCAAAATTGTCAAACCTAAGAGAGGTCAAACATGACACACAATTAAAGAGAACTTCTTATAATAATTGATTGAGAAATTATTGTGGACTTTAGTTAAAACAGTTTCCATTTAATGATGTGGTCTGAGATAGGAATATGGGTATTAGGTAGACAGATAATTGTTTTCAGTCAAAGATGGAGTGGGAGGTGAGGAAGTGATGATAGTAAGTGGAAACTATATTTGAGACTTTCCTGTTAACAGTAGTTAAAAAGGCCCCACAGGATATAAGGAGGTAGATTTTAAACATAGAAGTGACTGAAGCACTTAAATATATATTGTGGGGAAGTAGGTAATAAAGAAAGAATTTACAAATATAAGAGCAAGAGCAGGAAGTAGGGGGAGAGAGAGAGAGAGAGAGAGAGAGAGAGAGAGAGAGAGAGAAGAGAAAATTAAAATGGAGCATAGTTCTATCCTTAAATATATAAAAGTGAATATAATCCAATTTATATTTTTACATATGCTTATATTTCTGGCAATGAAATTAAAAAGGATATACTGACTGATTTTAATTTACTTTTTTCCATGATTTATATGACTTCAGAATTAAAATGTAGATCAAATAAAGTAATCCAAAATAATTACACAATTGATGAGATTAATGGGCTATGACTATAGTGCAGCATAATTTTTTTAGTTCAACACTTTTAAACCTTGTCATCAATGTGACAGCACATACTTGTTCTTTCCAAATAACATTTGATTAAGGCATTTTACAATTCCAATCACTGTTGCTGTGTGACTTTCCATGGCCAGCAGTGTGTTATACTGTATTAATTCACACATAGATGCACTGATGGCACTTAGCCTTCGATGTGAATGGATAGTGTGCATTTCATGCTCTGTCATGTCTCATTGCATTAATAACCATGTGTGTGACGAGGTCCATCATCTATGGCTATTTCGCAAAATTTCCAAATGCACTTGTCACAAATAGAGTTGCCACGTACTTCATTAAGCAATCCTGTTTCCAGAAAGCGTCTGTCTCCAGGAGAAGGTTGGCATTTGAATTAATGTAAGTTGCTTTTATCTGTGTAAGGTTGAAAAGGCACATGTAGTTTTAGTAAATCTTGACTTATATCACATCTTTCTTTCAGAAGTCAAACAGCATTCTCATAAAACCTCTCATTTACCATTGTCACCTTTCTTTCTGTTGGGCGCATATGATCGGCTCTGCCACTAGCTATTTGTCACCTTAGGGCTAGCACTTAACTTCTGCAAGCTTCCATTTCTCATCTGTAAAATAGAGCTAAATAGTAGGCTTATTATGAAGCTTCTGTTATAAATGACAATACATATAAAGCCCTTAAAACCTGGAAAATAATATATTCTAAAATCTATATTTTATTTCCATAATATAAATGAAAAGTAGAAATAGTGATAATATTTTGAAACCACAAGGAACTAGTTACAAAGCTCTAACTGGTCATCTAAGTATCCGAGGCTCACTATAACTATGAAAATGTATTTTATTCTATTGAGAATGGGATTTTAGAGAGACTTGTGGAAAACTGTAGAAGTTGTATAGTTCCTTTTTTATTGATGATTGACTTTACTAAGGATTTCTTCCTAAATCTCTGGTTACCCCAGTTCCTAGAACATGTGATTGAGAGGGCAACATGTAGCAACAGCCCTGATAGTTAATACTTTCTGTCCATCTTTTATTTGTGGCTTTGATACACTTATTCTCAGAATTTGAAGCTATGCTAACATTTTATGTGGGAAATCACTTTATTGACAGAATCTAAAATTTTCTTGTTGTTTTTGCTCTGAGGCGAAAAATTCGAAACTTTAAATGCCTAATATTGGAGATGCAGGGGACCAACTTCCAGAATCCTTTAGGCAGATATTTTTTTTGAACAAGGCCAGGAAATCTGGTGTCCTATCAACATAGACAACAAGAGAATTGGCACTGGACTTTCTCCCTCAGGAACTAGACAAGTATTGGAGAACAAGACCCAGAAAACAGTGTCACCACGAAGGTGGGAGAAACAGGAAACATTCGAACTATAAAAAATCTTAGCAGAGATTAGAGAAATCCCTAGCAAAAAGCAGATATTGGCTTCCACATAAATGAGTGTGCGCTCACTGTCTCCCAGAAAGTCAGGGAAAGACTTTGTCTGCAATTTAAGCTTGACGAGTTCAAGGAGTCAAAGCATGAGAAGACATCCTCACCTGCTCTATCAGGTGACCACTTGTTCATACAACATAATTTTGCTGGGATAGAGGTCTCTTACCCTTCGTGCATCAGAAAGATTCTGTCTTTAATACTCCAATAACTAAACTCGAGTCAGAAAAATCAAAACAACAACAAAACTAACAGCTCTTCCAATGAACCCAAGCATCGAGATCAAAGAAAGTTTGGCAGAATAGTAATAATACACATTGGTGAAACAAAACTGCTAAAGACCTGGCTATGAAAAAAAGAGAGCTTAAGAATATTGAAATGCAACACACACACACACACACACACACACACATAGATTTAATGATTAAGGAATCCATGATTTTTCTACTTAAAATCTCAACAGGTAAATTTAAGGAGAGTCACTAACGAGAGGTGGATTAGCAGTCTGGACAATCCAGTGCAAGAATATCTCAAAGCACAGAGCAAAAATAGAGAAATGATAAGACAAAAATAAAGAGACTTGCAGATAGATTTAGAAGCCCTAATACACAGGAGCTTCAGAACAGCAACAACAGCAACAACAATAACAAAAACTAATAAATAATAGTACAACTATCAACCAAAAAAAACCAAAAAACCACACATTAGTTTATCTATTGAAAGAATTTCCTAAATTCCAGGTTAGGTATATAACAACGCAAATTGTGATAAAAAGTGTTAGATTGAAGAGAAAATATCACAAGCTTCTAGACAGAAAAAAAACAATGTATCTAGAAAGGAAATATAGGAAGATATTTGAGGGCATGAAAGAATTCTGAGCAGATGTACCACCATTCTATTCCAAACCTGAGAAAAATATTTGAAAAAATATTTTAATTAAACATCACTTAAAAAATAATGACTTCGAGATAAGGAACTGAGAAGAAAGGAAAGAAATGAGCAAAGAACCCTCAAAGATATTCAGTTTATCCGTGAGCAACACGGGTTCAAACTGCACGGGTCCACTTATACACGGATGTATTTCAATATGTTTCTAATAAATATATTAGAAAAATTTTAGATTTGTGACAGTTTGAAAAAAATGTGCAGATGAACTGTGTAACCTACAAATATCAAAAAATGAAGAAAAATGTAGATATGTCCTAAATGAATGAAATGTGTTAGTCTATTTTGTCATTTACACAACTCTATTTAAAAAATTGATATTTATCAAAACTTATGCACACAAATGCAGACCATACATACCAACATTCATAGATTAGAGAAATATAAATAAATGTAAAGATGCAGTAATAAATCATAACTGCATAAAATTAACTGTAGTATATACTGTACTATTATCATAATTTTATAGCCACCTCCTGTTACTATTATGATAAACTTAAGTGCTGCAAGTATTCGCTTAAAATGCTATGTGATACCAATAATCTCCATGTGAGCAGTTTGTCTCTCTAGCAAATTGCATATTGCAGTAAAAAGTGATCTCCCGTGGGTCTCGCATATTTTTCACCAGTTTAGCACAATACCGTAAATCTGGACTAACACCATGGGACACCCATGAAGTGTCACTAATGATGCCGGAAGTGCTCCCAAGAAGCAGAGAAAAGGCATGGTGAAAAAGTTGAATTGCTTAATATAATTGACCATAGATTGAGGTCTGCAGTTGTATTTGCCCACCATTTCAAGATGAATGAATCCAGCATAAGGACCAGTGTAAAAGAAGAAAAGGAAATTCATGAAGTCATCGCTGCAACTATGCCAGCAAGCATAAAAACCTTGCACTTTTTGTGAAATACTTTCTATCTCATATCGAATGCAGCTTTACATGGCTGCAGGATTGCTATAAGAAAGGCATACCTATAGACGAATATGATTCAAGAAAAAATGAAGTTATTATACGACAACTGAAAACAAAATGAAAGTGAAGGATTTAAAGCTGGAAAATTTAATGACAGCAAAGGATGGTTTAATAATTTTAGAAAGAGATTTAACTTAAAAAAATGTCAAGATAACAGGAGAAGCAGTTTCTGTCTACCAAGAAGCAGCAGAGAAGTTCCCAGATGGCATTTAGGAAAAAAAAAAAAAACACGGAGGAGAAAGGATGTCTGCCTGAACAGGTTTTTAATGCAGACAAAAGTACCCTAATCTGGGGAAATAAAATACCCCAAAGGACATTTATTAGTAAGGCAGAGAAGTGAGCACCAAGTTTTAAGGCAAGAAGGGATAGGCTAACTTTATTGTTTTGTGCAAATGCAAGAACTGTGTGAGACATTTTTGTGTCATCACCATCGTCATCACCTAAATATTCATTGTGTAGAATATCATGTCCAAGCCTTTCATTAAAGTGGATAGCCTATCCCTACATAGGCATAAGGTGAGCGATATTTCATGTAAAATTAATGTTACTTTGCTTACTGTTTTATAACTTTGCTTTCAAGAACTATATTACCATACAGTATGCCTCTCTCAAAATCAGAGAAACTGCATATCAGCCTGTCGTCATAGGTGTTATTTATTAAAAATGCAACAATGTATTCATTAGTGTATAGGCTAGCCTGCCATGAAACAATCATATGACAACAACAAAATATTAAGGGCGAGTGAAGAGAGGGAGAGAAACAAAATAATTACAATGGTATTTCCCGGATGGAGGAAGGGAGTAATAATAACAAAAGACAGGGGATAAGAGTCTAGCAAATAAGAACATTGGATCTATCTTATTTGTGTTCAGAGAAATAGAACAGAATTTGAGCATTTCACACACAGTGCTTAATTACAAGATTAGGGAAAAGAAATATAACCATTGATAGATGGAAATTGTCAGTAGAAATTCTTTATTAGCAAGGAAAAAAAAGTGAAATAAAGAACACCTTGAACTAAGAAGCAAAGATGGAGTAAAAAAGAGGAAACAATGAAGTAAAATCATAAACATGAAGTGAAATAAAATGAATAAAATCCAGTATATTATTTATTACATATAATGTTAAGAGACTTAACCTTTTCATTAAAATGCAAAAACTATCAAATTAAAGTTAAATGAAGTTTACAATAAACCCACCCTAAGCATGGTAAAAATTAAAAGTTAAAATTAAGAGATGAAGTAGGTATCAATCATATGTAAACAAAAGTGGTAATATTAACATTAGATCAGGTAGAATCTAAGATTAAAAGTAATAAACAGGATAAAAGAGAACACTGAGTAATAAAAAGTCATGCTTATAAAGAAGATATGAGTCACAAATCTGTGTACATAAAATGAAAAAGCAGATAAAAAAACAAAACATCTTAATAAGATATGAATAAAGTTGACAAAAGTACAGTAATATTAGGAATCATCACTTTGACTCTCTCAAAATTGGGTAGATATAATAAAGACTTAGATGGTTATAAATCAGGTCCAGAACTCAGATGTTCCTTATTTTCAAGAGGAAGTAAAATAAAACTTAAAATCAAGCACAATTAACAAAAGAAAATTGATGTGATTTGTTTCTGTTTACAGCCTTGCATTATATTATTCCAGAAAGGTTAATTTTAGTCTACTTTGAAACAGACAATAATTAAATTTAGAAAATATTTGGTCCAGAACCAATCTTGAGATTGTTTCCTGCTATCTTTCTTGCTTATAATTAAGCAAGCCATGAACCAAGAAAATGCAAACAAACAATAAGAATCAGTCTTTTATAATTACATATTTACAATAGTCATGCCTCCGATTTTATCAGTATTAAAAATGAAGCATATTATAAAGAGGGCAGAGTATAGTCATACTCTTTAATGAAAGAAACTAGGAAAAGAGTTAGAAAGTTGTTTACTATTCTTTTGACTTTGTCTTCAGTTTGTAAGGGATATATTTTCCCTGTTGAGAGAAAACTTGCAAAACCTCCAGTGTTTTGATGTACGATATCTGAACTCCAAAGAGAATGTAATCTTTGTGGCAAGCGATCCAAAAGAAGTCCTCATGGAATTTGAGCAAACTCTGAAAAAGATAACCACAGCAACAGGATGTTTCTCTAGAGATGAAACACTTCTAAGAGCAAACAATAAAGAGCACAGTCCTAGTTATTCAGTTTTTATGTTTAGTGTGTACTAATAATTTCTATATTTCTAACAATTTCAGGATGATCAGAGTGATTTCCTCCCAAAATATATAAAAACACAATTAGACAAATGTTTAACTTCAACTCCTGGAGTCAAATTATATGCCTGACATATTTAAATTTATGATATCTTATACCTAAGGGATTTTGATCATTTCCATACTAGAAAAAAAAAAATCAGAATACTCACTACAGAAGAAAAAACTATGTTTAGTATAAAGAGATATGCACACTTTTAACATCTAGCAATAAAGTTATATAATAATACTAAAATAGTTGTGAAGTTAATATATTTGAATATAACATTCTATTGCAAATTTCTTCAAGTAATATTATTAAAGGGAATGAATATTAATAGATGAGGTATTTATAATTTTTAGATATAATGTAAAATATTCAATATATTGAAAGCCATGCCTAATTATTTATCTATTTGATGACTATAAATTAAATGCTGATTAGATGACAGAATTTCTAGTTTAATGTGGCTTTATGGGGTCTGATTTTAAAAAATAAAAAAACTTTAGCAAAGAAATACTGATTTATATGTCTTCTAATAAATCGTCTTCATTCAGTTCAAATATAAAGATCAAACATCAAAGATAATTCAGTTATTAGTAATTCATTAAGCATTATGTAGAAATTTATATAAATTTTGAAACAATTTATATTTTCACAATGGGTCTCCTAGTGTTAGGTTGAATCCTTTTGGAAGCCAACATTGAGACATGGATTTGAGCACACACGGTTTATTTATAAGAGGATCTGATCCTGGGAACACCAGTGGAGTGACGGGAAAGTGCGACAGGGACAAGAAGAAAGCCTGCCGTGGATAAGGGTCCTGTCACCAGAGAAAGTTCTTAAGCAAAAAATAGTTCTATGGAGCATGTAATAGGAAGGACTCGGGTTAGCATGCAGATGAGCTATGGGTGCGGTGCCCTGATGCTTCTGTACGTTTTCAAGGCATAATGAAGTCCATGATATCTGTTTGTTTTCTACTAAAGAAAGCAAACAATGGTAAAATAAAACCACAGGATTATGTCAGCTAATTCACTAAAAATAAGTTTTACCTAAACTATCATAATAAAAGTTAGTATAATATAATTAAAAGTACATGGGTTTTATGTTTTACATAATCTTCAGCTGTGTGACCTTTAGAAAGTCTCTTAATCTTTTGAACCTCAGTTTCCTCAGTGAGAGAGAAAAGGCTATGTCACACAAATTACATTACAATGAAATGAAGTTAAATTATTTAAAATATCAAGAGAGCCTAATGTAGCCCAAGTAAGCCTTATGTACTTAAAGAATTAATTTCCTTCCTAGTAAAATCTGGAATTCTGGCTGAAGTTAAATCATTCTTTTACTATTTGTTATTTTAGGCCCAGTTTTAGATAAAGCAAAACCTTAGCATTTGCCTAGATTACTCTCCTTTGAGCATTTATTTTGTACCAAATTCTGTTCTATTTATCCATCTATATGGAAAGCAAGTTGTCATTATTGTGGGGGTTATTATTATCATTATTCTCATTTTATAGATAGGAAAATGAGGCACTGACTATTGGAATAAGTAATGAGCTGGAATATTAACCCAGAAAGCGCAAATAATATAAAATGACAAAAATCTGAGAAAATATTTACTCGAGCTAGATAAGACGGAAAATAAGAGTAACAGGCAGTCAAAAGGAGATGTCAGGGTGAGTAGAAAGAAAAATTATTAAAAGGAAACTAAAAAATATAAAATAAACCAAAACGATTAATGGGAGATGGTGAAGACAGAAAGGAAGAAGAGTTTGGGTATGAACAATAGACACAGGATAAGAAAGAGAGCGGAAACACTCTCCCAGAAGACAAGGGAAGGATACAATAATAAAATTATAAGAAGTCAGGAAAACTGTAAAATGTAAAAAGCAAAATTTTAAATTTCAAGTTTTAATTAAACCTAAAGGAGAGATCTGAAAAGTGGAAAAAGAAAACCAGTAATTCTATTTCCTATAAAGCATTTTATCTTCACAATAATCATATGAACAAGTAGACAAATATACTTGCATTTTGATGTCAAATGATATCGAATTGATGACATGTATAAGATTTCGAAATATGCTGAATTTTATATATCCACACAAAGACCTGCACAAGAGTGTTCTTGACAGCATTATTCATAAGTCAAAATTGGAAACAACCTAAATATCCATCAATGAGTGAATTCATAGACTTAACAGTGAAATACCCTATAATAGAGTACTTACTATTCAGTGGTAAAAAAATAAAATAAAATAACGATAATATTTTGAATGAACTATTGATATATGGTAAGTGAAAGAAGCCAAATGAAAGAAATAACATATTTCATGATTCTAATTCATGTGATATATCTAGAAAAGGCAAATCTATAGACAGCAAATAGATTAGTGCTTGTCTAGGGTAGGGGGTGATGGATGGCAGAGTAAAATTAACAGTTAATAGACCTTAGGGATCTTAATGATGTGATGAAAATATTTTAATATTGATTTCTGGTGATGTTTGTACAACCTGGTGAATTTCTTTTAAAAATTATTGACTTGTATAAATAATATGACATGTAATATATGCTTCAATAAAAATGTTACATTTTATATAAAACTAAGAAAAATATAAAAGCTCCAAAAAATGAAAACAAGTAAAAGACGTGCAATAAGAAGAAAGATATATTTGAGAATATATATTTCAAACATATTAATAAAAATGTAGCTTAAAATTGCTTACAAAATAATGCCTTGCAATTCTCCAGAGACCTTATTAGAAACAGGAAAGATCCCTAATCAAAGAGGAGAGGAAAGAATCACTGGGTTTCATTATTCCCAGCAAGCTATTGACATCTAGATAGTGAAGAAGAAGCCAGGCTGTCCTCTCTTGGCCAGAAGAATTGCAGTTTATCTGTGAGCTGCAATATCTAATTGCCTTGGTACACTAGAGAGAGAGAGCCGTACCTCAGAGTCAGCTCAGTGAGTCTGTGATTCAATAGGAACAGTCAAGCAAGCATGGACTGTGGAACCTGCTGCATCATGACCAACCAGGTGCTTTCATGATTGATGTACTGCAACATTTCAAGGGTCAGAAGACATTTTAAAACAACTATACCTGAAAGTCTATCACATATTCACATTTTTTGATATCATACTAATGCCTAAATTCTGCCATCTACTTTATAAACAAATTGCATGAGCAGTTTTCTAAGATATAGAGGTTTAAATCACTCTAGAGGAGGACAAAAGAAAGACAATGTCACACAAAATCACGTGTATGAAACTGACAGCCCTAGGATAGGTATTATCTCAGACCCCTTAAGCATTATAAAGACACCTTGAACGTATCCTTATCATATCCCTTAAAAGCTGATAATAACATGTACTGTTTGCGAATCTGTCTTGAGTACTAAATTCACCAAACTATAAGTCTTTGAGGGCAATTGTGTTTTATTTAATTTTGTCATTCCAACAACCAAAGCAGTGACATAGTAGGTTCTCAATAAATATTTGTTAAAATTAATTATTCCTTAATTTACTAGTATAGTTATAAAGCACCAAACTTTACTGTGAATGTGCATCTTGGGATTGGGGTATGTTGATAAACAGCCTGAACTCCTTTTTGTGTTTCCTTTTCTTGCAGGGTCATCTATCTTTTGCCAGCTATCCAATTACCAGTTATAACAAAGCAAGTTTACACAGTTTGCTTCCAGGAAAATATTTGTATGCTAACTCTGTGAACCAGGCAATATTTAGTCCCTACCAGCTTGTGATTAGTCTTTTAAACAAGAGAAATATAAATGTGCTTGAGTATTCTCACCAAACATTCATAAATTTAGGTGCTTTAAAATCTCATCCAGATAGTCATCAATTTATAAAGATAAGATCATCTGTTTTGGCAGAGTTCTGTAAATTCATAATGCATTGTACCTTTTGTATGTTTTTCTTGAGCTATCCTATGATTGCCTTTTTTTGAAGCTTGAAAAGCACTGTAAGAGGTGTCCTTCATCATGAATAGAAGTTACTCATTTATTCATCTATAACTTAGTATGAAAGCAAACATATTTTATTGATATTAAAACATTAAAATTTGCACTTTAGATAATCAAAGTTAAAATTTTTTTAACAAAATATTTTGAAATCTGGGTAGACTAAATGTAACTAATACCACAGTCTTATTAACATTTATGCGATGTATGGTATAAAATAATTATTATTTTGCTCCTTTTATGGTCTATTATTTAGATTTTCAAAAGTTTTATTAATCCTAGAAGTAAATAAATTAATTTGAAAGTTCTGATATATCAAATTTCTTACTTTTGTGAATATTTTTCTTTTAGTATTTTGAGATGTTGTATTAAAAAATGTGATAATTTTAGCAGCAATAGTAATTCTTTCAGTGATGATTGCTGCATTTTTATACATTGTTCAAAAACAATATGATAATGTTAAGCTCTGTAACATGAGAACTGAAATAGGAGGCTGATTTAAGTTGTGAAGTAGAATAACAAGAGTAAAAGCAATATGATAGTGGTTTGCAGAAAATGAGGAGAGGAAGTAAAGACTTTAAAAACTGTAAAAATGAAGCAAAGGATGATGCAGGTGTGGCTTATGGAGGAGGATGCAGTGTGGAGACCAGCATTTTAGGTTAAATGACAGGAGCTAGTGTAAATTTAACTCCCGATAACAAAGAGCACACATAGTACCCACATCCTGGATTATAAACAACATTATACACTAAAAGGAATGAAGGCTTCTCTGAGAAATGGCTGATTCCAGGAGTAGAGCAGGGAGGTTACAAGATGAGTCTGGAACATTTATTGTGCCAGAAAGCACGGAAATGCTTAAAGAAGAATGAAGACATGTTGAGAAGATAAAGTACCTTAAATGAAAGAGGCTTTCTCTTCCTGGCCAACTATGAGACAATGTCAATATTAAAATAAAATTAAAAATAGATCATTGTACACTGAATGAAATGACGATGCATGCATCTATACTGAAAGAAATAAATGAATAAATTGAGAGTTTGCTGAGTCATGCGTTATTCCAAAGCACCACTCCACAAATTACCTAATTACAAATGGCAAAAGAAATATTTTCACAATGGAGAAAGCCACAGAGACATGACTGTTAATGAAAGGCTCAAAATGCACAACACTGTAATAAGATACTTGTCTATTATTCTTGCCAGTGAATATAATCTAAATCTAATTATGAGAAAACATGAGACAAAACCAAAATGAGGGGCATTCTACAAAACAACTCATCTGTATCTTCAAATTTCAAAGTCGTGGAAGTCAAAGTAAGAGTGAAGAGCCATTTCTGACTGAAGGAGACTATTAAAGACCTTATGACTAAATAGCATGATTCAAATGTATCTTTTTGCCATAAAAGACATTAGGATTATCAACAACATTTGAGTGGGGTTGAAAGATTAGATGTGGTAATATATTAGTGTTAATTTTCTGATTTTGATAGTTGTATTGTGATTTTATAGGAAAATAACTTTGCTTTTAGGAATTATCTACAACATATTCATGATAATAAAGCATCAGTTTGGCAACTTATTTTCAAATGGTTTTGGAGAGAAAATTATTTATATTATACTTGTAACTTTCCTAATAAGTTGGAAATTGTTTCAAAATTACATTAAAAATAAAAATGGGCAGGAGGGAATTCTAGTGGTCATGGAACTATTATATATCTTGATTGTATATAAATACGTTAAAACTCAATGAACTATACACTTAAAATAGGTACATTTCATAGTATACAAACTACACTCATACAAAAAATACTATTGGTTAAAAAATACATAGTTGTGCTTGAAGATAAGAGAAATATCTTGATTGAAAATAACAATAAAACTCGCTATAGTGAGAAGGCCCGGATTCTGTGATTTAATGTGAGACACATCGCATAAGAACTAAGGGCCTTTTAAGGACAGAAAACAAACACCTTGAACGTGTCAGAAAATTCTAATCAGAATTCATTCATGAAGTCTAAATAAGGAATTGTGTGGTCCATGTGTAAAAGGAGTCTTAAAGAGCTTTATTGGGCTTTCCAAGTTGTGAATGCATGTGGCCAGAACCTAAAAGCATACCACTCGTAGTCACAAGCAAAACTTTTAACTAAAACTTATACAATCCACAGGACCAGGATTTAAGCAAACACTATATCACTATACAAGGTAGGATTTGCTCAAGAGATTGGTTTTTAAACATGAAATACCAAACACTTCCATGAAAGGCATGCAACAGATTGAACAAAATGTAAAATAATAATAATAATAATAGAATAATATGAAAAAGATTATGAGGCAACTCTATTTATAATCTTTACATAGATAAGTAGTGAAATATTTATTTAAAAAAGAATTTATTAAAAACTAAAGGACAGTTTTAAAACTAAAAACGAGGCAATTTTTAATTGAAACTTTAGAAATGTAAAAATATAGTAAAACTGCCAACATACAGGATAAACTTGATATAACTAAAAAAGAATTTAACAACTGGATAATGCTAAAGAAGAATTAATTGATTATAATATAATGAAGAAAATATCTAAGAATGCAGCACAGCAAGGTTAAATTATGAATGATAATAAAGAGACACTAAGAAACCTAGCAGTCAGAGCAAGAAATTTCAAAATGTTCTAATAAAGAAGTGGAGACAAGTTATATTTGATAAGATAATGAGAATGTGTTTGTGATATGTGTGCATTTCCCAGAATCTACCAGCAAAAAAATTCCACATGTTGAAAAATTTCAGGAGTCGAAAAATTTATAGAATATATAGCTGATTTTTTCAATTAATATCTAGACACATCATTGAGAAACTGCTGAACATGAGGAATTAAAGAAAATACCCAAATCATTAGAAAATAAAGGTAGATGCCACAAGAAAGTGCTGAAGGAATAGAATTATAAATACAAAATTATATGTACTATAAACTTATCGAGAGTATGTGCAAAATAAAGACATCTTAATATTATCAGACTCACAAATCATCCCTTCAACAAAAAGAAAAATGAAGCCAGAAGAAGAAGTGGGATCAAGAAGCACCACTGAAAAAATAATTTATTAAAACGGTGAGGAACAAAATAAGAAAGTCAAACCACACGTTAACAATGAATAAACATAGATTTTTAAAAGATGAATAAAATTGGTAAACTACTTCCAACACTAAAATTAAGCAGAGAGAATACTTAATGAAATAATATTAGTAATAAATAAACATTATAAGACATAGACAAAAGAGATTTTTCTTCAAAAAATAAATAATAGTACAATATACACTAGAAGAAATTATAAATCTAAATAGACTAAAAAAACTTCAGTTAAAGAAACGTAATCAATATTAAAACTTATCCCACCATATAAGGCACCAAGAATAAGATAATTTTATTTAATTCCTCACTGATTATCAATTATATTGTGTTCCCTATTTCCCTTCAGTGAATGTGAGAAAAGGCATAAGGAAAATGTATCCTTAACTTATAAAACAAGAAAGGTAAACCTACATCTTGTTTATCTTTTGAATCTTTAAATGTACTCCAATTATTAGAAGTTAAAAATGTCACTAAGCCAAAGCAGAAGTAAAAATAGTTTTTGAAATGACATCTATAATTAGATTCATAAGGGAAAATTATTAGTCTCTACCTGAAGTTCAATATTAAGCCCTGTTCTACTGTGCCAGAAATAATTTCTGTGTTTTATCATTCATGAATAAATAACTATTCTCCTTGGGAACTAATTCAGTTCATCAATTAATATCTAATGTTTTATCTAGTATTTTTCTAGGGGAAAAAAAAGAGAAAATAATTACCATTAATTAGTGACCATTTACTTGCACTTAAAAACAAAATATAATTCACAAGCAAAGATTTATGTTTTTAAAAGTATGTATGCTTTAAAAACTTTTTAAACCTTTGCAAATATTCTTTCTATTCAAAATCACAAACCTCTAGGATTAAGTGTTTAGAACAGTTAATCTGACATATAATTTTAAAATGCATTGATGTTCTAAGATTTCAATTATTAGAAGTGTTTCAAAAAATGGTATTCTACACATCTGGGAAAAAACTAATAAATCAGGTGTAATATTTTCTTTTCTTTTGTTCTTATATTCCTTCTTAAACATGTTTCTAAACACTACGATTGCAGGTTTGTCTTTGATAGTGGATGTAAGCATAAATCTGTTTTTCTCTCCAAAGAAAGAGCATCTAATCCAGCTAGTCATTTGAACAAATCGATTGCATGATTATCTCAGGCTTGTGTTTAATCTGGGGCTTTGCTGAATTAAGCACTCATCTCATCTTCTAACTAGAACCTCTCTTTCCTCTCAAAATAAAGAGCATCTTTAGGCCACAGGTTCCATCTTCTGTGGACTGTGGTTCCAAAGTCACTTTATTATTCAATCATTGAGGGACTATTTGGGTCTCTTCCACATGCACTCTTCCATTGGCAAGTCGATGGCCTGCTAGTTGTGTTCTTCAAGTCTTTGATATTCTAATGATGATCAGATCTACACATGTGCAGCCCAGGAGTGAGCCCAAGACATCATACACAACTTTGCAGGGTCTGTTTTCCCCCAAGTTAACCCCTCTTCACAATCTCTCTGGCAATTTCTGGTTCTAAGGCTCCCTTTTTCATCATTGCAATCAGAAAGATGAGGAGTCCTGGAGGGCAGAGAAGAAAAACACTGACAGAGGTTCACTATGCCCTCTTGGGGCCACAGTTCCACTGATCATAGAGGAAGTTCCCCTCCCGCAGAATGATGGCTCGTCAAGAGCCTGTTGACAGGGTTGCCGCTGCCACCACAGGATGGCTTGGGGCCTAGGGTGCAAGGGCATTAAGAAAAAGAGAGAATGGAAAAATGGGGGTTTTTCCAGGCCCCTAAAGCCAGAACTAGAATGCTTCTTTGGGTCCCTCCTTGTCTATGTCCTGGTAGCTACTTCTGTGCTTTGGACTACTGCTGATATTCAGTATAGTTTTTAAAATATCTACACGTGAATTTGACATTCTACCTGTTTTTCTTTGTCCCTAGTCCTGTGAATAATTTTTTCTCTCCCCATATCATTGTATCTTTTATACCTAGAAAACGTGTTTTTATTTTTCAAGACAAATTTTAACTTTCATACCTACCTGAGACACAATTCCTAAAAATTCTAAATGTCTGCCTAATCTGAGTTATGCGTATGTCCTAAGTCCTCCTCTTACCTCTGTCTTGGCTATGACTACATCTTTTTATTTGTCTTTATTCCACATATTCCTCAAATTCCCTGAGGGCAGGCACAACATCCAGTTCATTTGAACTCCAATGTGTAGCAGACTGCCTAACACTTGGTTGCACTCAAAAACTTTCAGTGATTGAAGGAAGAAAGGAAGACGTCCAAACTGAGTATTATCTATTACAAGCCTATGGCTAAGGAGAGAAGCCAGAGCTGCTGATACATATTTATAAGTCTTCTGTGTGGAATAAGTCATTGAAGCTTTAAGAGTGGATGAGATCACTCCAGAGAATGTAAATAGCACTGGTTCTCAAGTATGGCTACACTTTAAAATTACCTAGGGAGCTTTTTAAAAAAATAAAAATGCCCAAGATGCATCCCCAAGATTTTGAAACAACATCTCTGTGGATGGGGTCAAGCCATCCAGTTTTGTAAAATCTCCATGGGTGATTGTAATGTGAAATCAGAGTTAATAAACACTGGTAAAGTTAAAAAAAAAAAAAAAAAAAAAGAGAGAGAGACATCAGTTGAATGCAAAAGACTTTGAAATCAAAATATCTAAAGATCAAGATAAAAAGAGTTTAACCAAACAACAAACAGATAAATAAATAATAAACTTAGAAAGATGACTCAGAAAAGTAGAAGAAACTAAAGCTGTAATGCCACAGAAGCCAGTAATGGAGAGAGTCCTGTGAAGGAAGCTTGTATAGTAGAGTGTAAAATGCCAGACTGACTCCCTGGACTTAAAAACTAAAATAAAAGCGAAGAGAAAGTGACAGATTTGGGAGGTTATTGGCCATTTCTTATTAAAAGCTGGTTAGGTAGTGAGATGAAGAGAAATGAGTCCGAATTAGAGTGAGTTAAAGAATATATTAAATATAGGAACTACTAATTTCTCTATAAATCCTAACGAATATTTGTTACAAAGTTTTTTCAAGGAATTACTTCAATGTTTTCTTTATTTCTTTCTTAAGATATAGTCATTCTTTATTATTCCATAATATTACTCTATAAATGTCACAATAAAATATAATATTATCCTAAAAGTATAATGTATTCCCCCAAATAACATGAATCACTTTCTATGTAATCACATATTAATCTGCTTTATATTGTATATATGTAAACAGTTACAAAGGTGTAGGAATAAAGAGAATGATAATCTATTATTATTGTACTGTATGAGAGAAAAGCTGATTTGCATTTTTTTTTTTCAGAAAAAGGATATCTGTCATCTTCACCTTATTTCAGAATAACAAATACTAGAATTTTCCTGATCAGGGTATCTTGTTGCTATGATTGACTCTTAAAACCAAGATAATACAGGTGAGAAAGTGTAAATTGTCAACTTCTCCCAGCTGATGAAAAAGCAATTACAACATAAGTCAAGATAGGCTCTAAACTAATTTCTCTCCTGCAGAAAATAGATCATATCGGATCCCAATAAAATCCCATTTAAATAACTTCGAAAGCCTATTTTAAGGCTTTTAATGTTAATTAATAGTTGGGTTTTAATAGTTTTTAATGTTAATATTTTTTATTTGTGAGCATTGCATTGTACAAAATAGAAAGTAAAAGATATGCACATCTTACCATCCTAAATTATGGTTCCCCATCTTCCCAGTTTGGAGGGTATATCTATAACTTTACTTACGTCACACATTAAAGGTGCAGTGCCTTCATGTATCGATCTGCAAACAAACAATGCTTATACTAGATTTTGCAGATCTATTACTGAAACATCCAGGTCTGATGGCTCACAGATTGAGAAAATGTGCCGGAAGCCAATGAAATTCATTTCATTCTCTAATTAATGGACTCTGAAAGAACATTTTTGTTTGGCAAATATATCAATGAAACTTGAAAACCATTAAGACTTATTTCAATTTAAAAATTTTAATCACATACAATGCATTCGTGATATTTCTAAGAGTATAGCTACAGACATTTTTATGATTTTTTTTTTGACAATATCAATCTTTGTCTTCTGTTTTTTCTCACCTGCTTGGAATAAAAATTCACTTATGTGTAAACCACCCATCTATGAAAAACAAGGAGGGATTAAATAAGTAGTAAATAGAGTCTCAACTCCACAAACTAATTAGGTAGATGCTTCATGTAGACTTTGGATTCTCCATTTTAGAAAGGGAGGAAATACATCCATTCCTCTACAGACATCACTCCTTTCTTTATTCTTCTTCACAGCATAGCTCCTTGTTACTTCTTATTCATCTTTTTCCATTCTCTTAGATCTTACTCCAGTAGAATTGCAGTCTCTACTCATCCAAAACAAAGTTTGTCAAGGTCATTATGACAACAAATTGGTTTAATCAAGTACTCACTGTTCAGTTCTAACCATACTCAACCCCTCAGTACAATTTGATGGTTTCATTCTCTTGACTCACTTTCTTCAGTTGGTTTCTAAAATGCCACCCTGTCTGAGTGCTAGTCTCCTTTATGATTCTTTATGCTCTTCCAAATCTCTAAACCTCACAATGCCCAGGTTTGGTATATCAAATTGCTTAATTGATGTTTCACTGAATGTTTAGCTTGCCTAAAAAATGTAACAGATTCAAAACCAATTTCTTAATTCTCACCATCATTGATAAAAGACAGTATTTCCTAAAAATCTTTCTGTTACTTCAGGAGCTCAAGTCAAACATTTTGATATCATCATAATATTTCTTTCTTTCATATCTCACGTCCCATTCAGAAGCACATTATGTTAACTCTACTATCAAAATATATTCAGTATCTGATCTTTCCTCACCAACTCTACAATATTATTACAGTCCAAGGAGCCATTATTTCTTCTATTATTGCATTATCCTCTTGTTCTATTTCTCTATATTAACCTTTATTTCCTAAAGTATTTTTAAATGTTTTTTATTCATTTGAATCCCTCTAAAATCTTCTTACATCAAAGTAAAATCTAATGTCTTTATAATTGCCTGTAAAACCCTATGTGATCTGGTCTCCCATTCCTTTTCATGCCTTATATCCTTCTACACTTTCCCTGGCCACTCTGCTAAAACCACATACTCTTTCCTCTGCTGGCATTTTCCCCGTATACACACTTTCCTTCAAGCAAGGGTGAGTAGAAAATTACCTGGTCTTGAATGTCCATCATTTCTTTTAGATACTCAAATGGACTGGAATTGGTGAAGATATCAATTAAGAAGTTAAACTCAGAACAATATCTGGATCAATAAAACAACCTCCTTTTATTTGAAACTTACAGATTCTATGATTAAAATTATGTAGTGAAAGTTGAGATGTATAGTGACAAAATGAATCCCACCTGTCCTGTGTTGGCCACTCTTCAAACTGGCCCCAACGGGTCCCTATCTCCTGACATTCACATTGTTGTATAGTCTTCTCCCACATTGTATCGTGGTTGTTCGGTGTAACCTATAAAATAGGACAGATGTGATGATGTATGAGTTATGAAGCTAAGTCATAATGGAAATTGTGGCATCTGTTTCTCTTACTCTCTCTTAGATCACTCAGTCTGGGGGAAGCCAGCTACTATGTCATGAGGACATATAGTAGTCCTATGAAGAGGCCCACATTGCAGAGAATTGATGCTTCCTGCCAAAAGCCATGTGAGTGAGCCATCTTCTAAGCAGATTCCTCAGCTCCTGTCAAGCCAACATATTTCTGCGGCCCCTATCAGGTCTTGTATGAGAAGCTGTGAAATATAATCACTTCACTAAGTTATCCATGAAACCCTAACCATGGAAACTGTGAGATGCTAAATATTTATTTAGCCATTCATATCTGGGATTAATTTGTTGTACTATAATAGGTAACTAATATATTTCTCACAATTAATGTGCTAAATGCTAGTTTCGCATATATTTGAATAACCTTCTAATAATCAGAGGCCTCTCCAACATGGAAGTCTAGGTGATTGCCCTCCACTATAAAGGCCAAAAAGAGCAGACACTCATTTTTCCAACACCCAACATTGCAGCTTGGACACCTATATGTGATATAAGCTCATAAATTTCACCTAGGACTTTGTATTAAAAGTTAGTTATTCAATAAATCAAGGATAATGGAAAACATTACCCTAGTAGTACAGCAGAGACCTCAGCAACGCAGAGCCAGCAGCAATACTGAGTGTCCAATGCCAGACGCAGTCAGAATGACAGTTTTCAGTGTTCAGCTGTGAAAACAGAAGTGTCTTCACCCAAATGATTCAGCAGTGAGATTTGGCTGTGATTTTTACTTTTACTTTTTCGTTATTGCTGCCAGTTTTCCAGCCCTGATCATCTAGAATTCCAGCAAATCTACGCATATATCAGGTAAGGTAACTGTGGCTGATTTAATAAATCACTCAAAATATCAATGGTTTAAAATATAAAAGTTCATTTCTCGTCAGCTCAGTGACCTTCAAGGATGTTTTGGTCAGTGGGTAGAGCAGGCCATTTCCATCTTAATGCTCTACCACTGACTAAGATATTGTTAACATGTGTAATTAGAGCAAGAAAAATAAGAATGGAGAAGTTCTCCCATTTTTAAAGCCACACACATCACTTATGTTCACATGAAACCCAAACACCAAACCCATGTGGATTCACAGGTGAAGGAAGAGGTAGTCCATAGCTTGCAGTAATTTCTCAGCAACATTTTCAGTAGAATAGTAAGTACAAAATCTGTTTGTAGCTATCCATCTCTGTCACACGGAGCTATGAATATGTTACAATTAGTTTGTTTTGCTTAAACCAGCCAGAGGTAGCTTGCTTGCAACTGGGAACCCTGCCTATTATAGCTGTGTTCTCAGTTACTTGATCAAAATCAACATATAATTTGGCCAGTTAGCATAAGTTAAGTTGAATTAACTCTTTTTTGCATTATTAAATTTCTTATTTTTTGAGTAATAAGCTGTTTATCAATAAATAGTTTATGAAACCCACTCTCATCTGTAACCCTATGAAAAAGTCTCTAGCTTCTGCTTATGGTGTGCGTATTCAGAAACAAGGAAGGGCTCATGGTTATAAACTGTTCATTGATTATGGCAACCTTATATTCTAATAAAACCTAGAAGGATTCTTATTTCTTTTACCTCCATTAATCAACAACACCAATAGCCGACACTACTACTAAGCACATTTTTTTTTTTCAGAAATAATTTCAAATAATGGAAGCTAGTTTTCCATTAGGGATTAATAATAGCTACGGATTATTTATTAAATTTCCTTAGTAATTAATTAGTCAAATTATAAATAATGATATCACATAATTATAGTCACATATTTAATTGCTATGGAGACTCTATAAACTATGAATACAACTTAAAATTGCTGTATTGTTGGTCTTCAAATCTATTTTCTTGAAAAATAAGTCACTGTTAAGAGAATGAAAAGACAAGATATAGACTGGAAGAAAATATTTGCAAACATATAGCTGACAAAGTACTGGTATGCAAATGACATGGATGGATCTAGAGGTTATTATGCTGAGTGAAATAAATCAGACAGAGAAAGATAAATACCATATGATGTCACTTATATGCAGAATCTAAAAAACAAAAACTAATCAAGAACGGACTCACAAATATAGAAGACATTCTGGTGATGACTAGAGAGGAGGAGTACTGGGGGACTGGGAGAAAATGGTGAAGGGTTAAAGAAGTACAAATTAGTAGTTGATAGAGGGTCACAGCGATGGGAAGTATGACATAGGGACTGCAGTTAGCAGTAATGTAATGGCTACGTGTAGATCCAGAGGGAAGATAGAGTAATCACGGGGATCATTTTATAAACTGTATAAATGTTTAGCCAATGTACTGTATACTTGCAACTAATAATAAAATAAAATACAGAAAAGAAAAAAGATAAGAAAATAAACAATCCAATTAAGAAGTAGTCAAAAGTTCTGAGCAGACATCCCACCAGAGAAGACATACAGATGGCCAATAAGAACATGAAAACATGCTCAACATCTTATGGCATCAAGGAATTACAAATCAAAATAATGGATACCACTACACATCTATTAGAATGGCTAAAATTCAAAACACTGACACCACCAAGTGCAGGCCAGGATGGCAAACAACAGGAACTCCCATTCATGGCTAGTAGGAATGCAAAATGGTACAGCCACTTGGAAGACAGTTTGGCACTTCCTTACAAAACTAAGCATGTTCTTACTACATGATCCAGCAATTGGATGGTTTGTTATTTATCTGAAGGAGTTTGAAACGTATGTCCAAAAAGAATCTGCACACGTTGTTTATAGCAATTTATTTATAATTACCAAAACTTGGAAGCAACCAAAGATATCTTTTAGTAGGTGAATGGATAAACTGTAGTGTATCCAGACAATAGAATATTAATCGCACTAAAAAGAAATGAGCTAGCGAGGCTGAAAAGACATGGAGAAAACTTAAACGCATATTGCTAAGTAAAAGAAACCAATATGAAAAAACCTATATACTGTGTGATTCCAACTATATGACATCCTTTAAAAGGCAAAACTATAGAGACAGTAAAAAGATCAGTGGTTGCCAGGGTTTTGGAGGCAGAGGTAGAGAGGGATGAATAGGTAAAGCATAGGGAATTTGGGGGGTGTGAAACTATTCTGCATGTTAAAACAATATAGATCATTATATATTTGGAACATTTTCTAAGCCTCCCCACAACCTCTTGTAGCTGGTTATACTAACGATGAAGTTGTTCTAAATCCCCATTGTTCTGTATAGCTTAGCTCTTAGTCCTCATTTCCTATCAGGGAAGAAAATCTTGAGTTAATGGGAACTTTATGTTGTCCAGACTCTTAAAAGGTACTGTGACTTACTTATCTGATTTATTGACATTGGAAAAAGTCAAATGTGTTTTATACATAAATGTATATTGAAAGAATAAGAGAAAAAATAATGAATACTCATGTATTATATTATATGTGTTAGATATGTATTGACAAGCAACTATACATAGATACCATGAACATAAGAATAAATAAAACATGACCAGGTTCCTTAAATACTTCACAGTGTAGTAGGGAAGACAGACATGTAAATAGATAATTATAAGGCAAGGTGATCTATAGAATTTTGAAACTTTTAGCATACTATGTCATCTCCAATTGTATTTAAATATTATAAAGATTCTGGTTACATTGGTCTTAAACTGGAAACCTGGGCAAGACTAAAAGAAATCAAAAAGAAAAAGACTATATCAGGAACTAGTAGCAAAACTCGTGTCCTTGAAATGGTTGAGTTACTTTGGATATCATCTATCTATAAGAAGCTATTTTGAGGAAAAAAGCAATTGAGCGCAATTTTACAAGTTTTGTTCACATACTAATACATAAAGGAAAATTAATGCTCTAAAAATAATGATAATGTTAATGTTTTTTCAGAAACCTTTTTTTTCACTCTCTCAGTACAGATAGAAATGACTTCAATTTAAGAAACTGGCCCAGATTAAAGGAGGCTAACTAGACATGATAACTAAATGCAGTTTGTGATCTCAGATTAGATACTAGAAAAGTTAATGACCCTTAAATAAGGCTTGTAGATTATTTACCAGTAGTATTGTACTAGTATTCATTGTCTGGTTTAGATAACCACACTGTGATTGTGTAAGATTGACATTTTGAGAGGGTCAATGTCAGGTATATGAGAATGCTTTGGCCATTTCACAACTTTTTTTGAGCCTAAATTTATTTTGAAATAAATTTTTTAACTAAATATTAAAAATGTAATAGAAATTGCAAATTTAGTTTAATAATGTATTTTCTGGTACCCTAAGCCAATAATGTATTCTGTATTTATATAAATATTATAATTTACCTATACAGATATTTCTCTGTACATTATATATTTTAAGTCATAGGGTCAGAGTGAAAGAAAATGTAAGACAATCTTTGTCATTTTTAATTTTTAGTTTTTAATGGAAAAATAGAATTCTTCTAAGTCCAGCCATGAAGGCAGTCTTTTTACAGGAACCACCATTAACTTCCCATTTTCTTTGTATTTTTAACTCCAATAAAATACAGTATGCTCTCAATCCAGCACTGAGACCTTCTGATATGGTGCTTTTAGTTTTCTGTGGTTTCTATACTAACATTGTATTATAACATTTTAGGGATTCGAAGAGCTATTAACATTAAATTACCTTAGTAGACTCCTTAAGAATCTCAGGAAAAAAAAAAATGTCAAACTGGACACGAAAATATAGTCAATGATCTGAAACCATTCCGGCTTTTAATGATATGTGCTGATGACTAATGTGTTATCTGGGACCACTTTTTGAGATGCACAATCTGTAAGAAAACTCTGACTTTCATCCTCTTCAGTGGACAGGTGAAAGGATGAACAAAAATTAAAAGTTGTATAAATGATAGTACAAGTGTAGGAAGGGTGTTAATTATACTTGCTTAACACAGATCTGATAAAACATACTAATATTTGAAATATTCATCACTGAAAATAATGTTTTAGCCATCTGAGTGCAAATACATTGCAAAATGGAAAATCTTGCTTACTCATTTACATTAACTTTTAAAAGTCAAAAAGTCTAACTTCAAAATATCAGTTAGGTAGCCATTTGTTGAATGTCCAGGACTTTACTGAAAATAAAAAAGTTGATGTTTTTGATTGAAGATGACAGCAAAGTTTTGCCATTCCCCCTATCAAGAAATGGTATCTATTTCCATATTTCTCTTTGGCTGGACTTATTACTTGCTCTAACCAACATAACCTGTCGGAAGTGACACCACATTGCTTCTGAAGCTGTGCCTAAAGAGATTTGTGGTTTCTACTTTACACACTTGAAACACTCCATTTTGGAATCCAATTGTCACTGTATTAAAAACCAAAGCTATAGGGAGAGGTCCCCTCCACTAATACAGAGAGAGATACTGCTGTCCTTAAAGCTATCGAAAAAGGTTACAAAGATAAAAACTACAGCACTTTGATCAACAGCCTTGACTGAGTTCCCAGCCAACAGTCACTACTAAACCATCAGACACACAAGTCTGCCATCTTGAATATCTGAAGCTCGATGTAACTTGATAGCAGCTCATCAATGTGACATAGAACAGAAGATCCACCCAAATGTGTTCAGACAAGCCACAAAACCAAGAACTACGATAAATGGCTATTATTGGTTTAAGTTTTGAGGTTTGTTAAACAGCAGTATCTAACCAAAATGGAAGGTGCATTCATATTAACGTCTTCATTGGGATATACAATTTCTTTGATCACAAAGGCAGCTCCCAATGTAGTAGCCTCTATGATACTACAATGTCATTTTTATTTCACTTCGATCTTAAAGCATTTTTCATAAAGCTTTTGATAAGTTTTCTAGTATAAAATGCATTTATCACTATAAAATGCATTTTTCAAGGTACATTTATTTTAGTTCAAAGTATTTGTTGAATTTTGTGCTTACCACTCAGTTTAGTAAAATGAGGAATAATAAAAAAATTATAAGACATAGCCCTTCTCATTAAAATTCTCGTTACCATTATAGAGATATAAGATACACAGCATATTTATTTAAAAACAATTATGAAGCAGTAAGAAAGAGACCGTCAGTAAGTGCAAGAAGGCATTCAGAAATTTAAGTGGGACTGAAATGTTTCTGGAAGGGTTTGGGGAACAATAAAATAAGTGTTCCGTCTTCAGGAAAAAAAGGAAATGTGAATAGTAAAAAAGAAAAGTGAGGGTGCTTTATTTTGTGAAAGAACCATATGCAAAGATGAGAGACTAGTCATGGGCATTGGGAGGCAGTGAGGAAATGAAGGTGAGAAAACGCTAGGAGGAAATAACCAAAACATGCAACTGATTTATATTTTTAAAAGTATGCAATTTGATTTGTTTAAATATTCTTTGTTCATAATTAAATATCTTTTTTGAACATCGCTGAAGAGAAATGTAGCTGTTGGCCATAATCACGAATTTTCTTGCATGAAAGTGAGCATGCCAGATTTTGCATTTAAAATTCAGGGAACAAAATTCCATCATTTCACACAAGTCTGAGTCTGCAATGGCATAGATTCCTGATGGCAGAAATAGAGATTGCTAGTTAGAAATATATAGAAAGTGAAGCATGTAAATGATGATGAAATGCAAATTTGCTGAAATAGTATTACGAGGTTTTCTCCTTCCTTTTTAACTTCATTTTTTATATCCTTGACTGAAGACTACTTATTTTCTGTCTGGAGAAATCATCCTCTGATACTTCGTGGCAAAGCAAAGGGAACACTCCTGAGCACCGAGAGAGGGCATAGATACTCGTTAGCTAACCAGATTACCACTGGCAATCAGAAATATGGAATATGTTTCAGTTAAATTGCCCTTATATGCATTAAGTTGTGACATTGCTATCACTCTGAATCCTGGCAAAGAATTCTTGCTACTCTAGGAAAATACAATTAGTATATGAATAGATACATTCTTTGTCTTTTACCAAAGGTATTGATTTATATTGAGTGAGAGGCAAGGAAAGTAGTTTATTACATAATCAGAGATTTGATTAAAAAAATCAGTGTCTGCACACTCTGTATTTGCTATTTAACACTCTTAACTTCCAAAATAAGAAATAAGACTCCATGCTATTTCAGTCAAAACTATGTGTTCTTATTTTCTCAGTAATAAATGGTCACATTAATCAACTTTTTATCCATTATTCATTTACACCTATTGTTAATGTGGTAGGCACTGGGACATAAAAATTAGACATGATCCATATACATTATACCCATTAGTATTATTTCTAATAGTTCAGCTCTATCTCGTAACAGTTAAGAGGCATTAACACACCTCACTTTTTGATACAAAATGCAAGCACACAATTTCTTAAGTTGTCTGAACCCTCCAAAACCATATTCATATGGCTCATATACAGAGATTTGCTTCTCATACATTTATTCTTCAATTTAGTGAACATTTATTGAGTACTTATTTACCAAACATAGTGCTAAATACTGAAGATATAAAGATGAATAGGTTCTTATACTCGAGGAATTTTATGGTATATTAAAACAATTCAGTCACTCAAATAATACAGGCAATAGGATATCAAAGTGCAACAATAGAAAGCTTTGCACAGAAAAAAAGTGGCCATTGCTACCCTAAAAGAGTCAGAAGATGTTTTATAAAAAGGTGATACTTGATCTGAGATTTGAAAGTTGAACATGTATTCAGCAGGCAAACAAGTATGATAGAATGGTCTAAAACCAAAACAGGTTATTATCAGAGTGATTTGCAATTGCTTTTATGAGATGTAAAATTTTAAAATTGTTGTTCATGTACATGAACATGAATGCATAAATATGTACAAATGTCTGTGTCTCATTGAGTTTTGGGTTATCTTTTCAAATAGGAAGAAAACCAGAAACCATGAGATGCCGATATTCTTCTTTGTGGATATTGCTAAAAATATTGAATTTAATAATTTTTAAAAATCTTTATAGATTCACACATATGAACAATTAATCAGATGTACCTTGCTAATTTCTTATTTTCCTTTGTCTTATGTAATATTACTCCTAATTTTTCTTAAATTGCAGTCTTTGACATAAATCCATTATCTATCTCTATCACATTTTAATATCTGTAGAATAGTGATAAGGATACCCATTTCCTAAAAGTATTGAGAAAACTACTAGGAAAAATAATTTTTTGATCTGAATATTTGTAGATCTGATTCTAAAGGGAGAAATAAATCTAGATATATGCATAGAAAATGTATGTATTATACAAAATCTCACTAATGACCTAGGAATGGGAAGAAGAGGCTGTAAAACACAAAACGAAACAAACAAAATAAACAAAAAACCCTCAAAAAAAACCTAGTGATAAACAAAGTTTCTAGTAATTTATTTAAAAGTACAAGTAGAGAATCAGAAACAGTAATTATATCACCAGATGTCTATATAGCAATGCACAGACTATGGATGTTAAACATGAAATTATACAAAATTAAAAATAGGTGCTTTGACAGGTTTCAAAAGTAATCAAAAGCTATAAAGAATAATACCTAATTCAAAAGAAAAATTTATTAGCAAAAAGTAGTTCTAGTACTGTATGAAAAATAAATATACTCCATGAAAATCATAAGAAAGACAATTAAGGTAAAATGCTACATATTTAGATGAAATGAAAGGGAAATTAGAAATTACATTTTTGTAAAAATATGCTATTCAATATATAAATAATTAAAATTTTAAAATATACTCTAGAATAATACATATTAGTGTAATTGAACAATACTCTGAAGAAAGAAAGGAGATAGTGAATATAAGATATAAAATAGTAGTTACTTCAGATGAACTAGAAATAATCTGCATCTAATTACATGGTATTCACACCCTCTTATTGCGCTGTCTCATTAGTGGATGTACCATATTTTATTTGACTAATCCCTTCCAAATCCCTTTGCCAATTGGTTGTCTCTTGTGCTGCTTGTTAGTTGATAAGAAAATCTTTTTACTTAATAGGTGAATTAAGCTTATTTGCACATATTGATATGATTGATATGCTTGTCCTTTGTTCTGTACCTATAGCATATAAATATTTACTTTTGTATTAATAACTGCATAAAGTCAATAATCTTTTCTTTTCCTCTCTCATTATTTATTGTTACCCTACTATGAGCAATAGGAAATTAGCTATTAACCAGTTCTTTACTCTATCTTCTCTTTATATGGCATCTGATATGAAATAGTAAATATTACACTAAATTAATAACTATAAAGAAATCAAGTTTATTCTAACTTTCATGTGATCTTCTCACTTTATTCTTATTTTTTTTATTTTTATTAGTTTCAAGTATACAGTACATTGGTTAGACATCTATATAGTTAGTAAAAAGATGCCCTCAATTGCTCCCTCCCTCCCCTGACTCTCTGCCTAGCCAATGTATTAATGCTAATTGCATTCTTTATGCCATGTTCTCCATCACCGTGGCTATCCGTCAGTTACTAATTTGTACTTCTTTAATCTTTCACCCCATTCTCCCAGCCCCCCAAGTCCCCCTCCCTTCTGTCCATCACCAAATTGTCCACTATATTTGTGAGTCTGTTTTTGATTAGTTTGTTCTTTTTATTCCTTAAATTGCACATATAAGTGAAGTCATATAGTGTTTATCTCTCTGTGTCTGACTTAAATACCTTCTAGGTTCATCACAGCAATATCTTTTCCATCCCCTTTCTTTCCATATGTAGAAGTCTTATTTTCTTATCTTTTTAGCCACTCCATCCCTTGGTTGGAGCACTTAATTCTTTTCCCTTTAAGGTACTTATTGATAGGAATGTAGTTGTTACCATTCTTTATTCCTGTTTTTGATACATGTTTTTTCTTCTTAAAGAAGTCCCTTGAACATTTCCTGTAATACTGATTTGGTGGTGATAAATTCCTTGAGCTTATTTGTGTCTGGGAAGGTCTTTATCTGTCCTTCAACTCTAAATGATAGCTTTGCTGGATAAATTATTCTTGGTTGTAGATCCTGGGTCTTCATCCTGTCGAATATTTTTTGCCAATCCCTTCTGTCCTGCATAGTCTCTCTTGAGAAATCAGCTGCCAGTCATATGGGTATTCCTTTATTTGTAATTATTTGTTTTTCTTTTGCTGATTTTAAAATTTTTTCTTTGTGTTTAACCTTTGGCATTTTAATTATGATGTGTCTTGGTGTGGGCCTCTTTGGATCCCTGATTTTGAGAATCCTCTGAGCTTCCTGGGGTTTTATGTCCATTTCTTTCACCAGGTTAGGGAAGTTTTCCATCATTATTTCTTCAAACGGCTATCCAACATCTTGATTTTCTTCAGTTACGTCAATCAGACAAATATTTGGAGCTTTAATATCCTCTTTAAATCATCTTTATAGTCTGGGCCTCTTTTTTTTTTTTGCCATTCTGTTTGAGTATCCTGATTCCTGTCCTCTAAATAGGGCATGTGGTCCTCTTCTTTGTTCACTTTGTTTATTCCTTTGTTTATTCCATTTAATATACTTCCTATCTCAGATAATGTGTTCTCCATTTCAGACTGGTTCTCTTTTATAATTTCCACTTCCATTTTCATGTTTTTTATCTCTTTGTTGGAGTTCTCACTGAATTTATCTACACTTCCGAAAAGTTCATTGAGCATCCTGTGAGCAGAGTACAATCATTTCCATTGTTTCACATTCTTGCTGTTACTTGTAATTGTCAGCTTCTGTTAAGATTCTTCAAAGAATCCACAGATGATGTGCTTATAGTTGCCTCAAAAAGCCACACCAGAAACCGAGGCCAGCTGCCTCCAGTGCAAGTCTAGGTGCTGCTCAGCAAGGAGCACCTGACTCACTGAGGATACACCTGGATGTGGCTTAGGTGGGGGCCCGGGTAGGGGGAGGAAGGGTTTCAGGGAATCCTCTAGGCGGAGCGACCTCTGTCATCCAGTTTGATGACATCATGGCTACGGTGGCGCTGTGTCTGGTGCACTGGGAAAGGGGCGGGCTCAACAGGGAACAATGGATACTGCCGGCACTTTTGTACAGAGCAGGTCTCGCTTCAACCCTTTCTCTGACAATATCTCCCTGTAAATCTCTCATGCCCTCTGCACGCAGCCAAGCGGGGCAATGGTGCTCAGAGCGAGCAGGTCCGTCGCCACGAAAATCCGCTCACGGACGTGGCCCCTTTAAGAGGCGTTTGCCGCTGCCTCCATCTCACCCGCGTCCTCGCCCCGTCCTACCTTCTGTCATTGCAGGGTGCTTTCTTGGATTTCTCCCTAGTTGTATGGCTTGTTCGTCTAGATCCCAGGTGATTTTTCTTTGCTGCTGCTCCTTGTTTTTGTCACAACCTTGATTTGGTCGCCAGAGGGATGAATAGAGCCTCCATCATCTATGTCATTTTGAAGCACTCCCTTCTTATTTTTTGATGGTTATAATCTTCCCACATCATCAGAGCATATGGTTATGACACACTTTCTTTTATAACCATTATTATAATCACTTATCTCTTTTTTTATAACCATTATTTAGTCTTGATTCTGAAAGAAAATGTATTTTTATGTTCATCGCCAGTACTTATGTTGATGTCTATTCTGTCATTTAGTAATTTAATGTAATTCTTTAATAGATTCCTCAAGTGTGTATGGAAATAATATTTCTTGAGGAAGTTATTGTGGAAAAATCTATAGACTTGCATATTTATAGCAATGCACAGTCTTTTTTTTAATTATTAGTTTCAAGTATACAGTACATCAGTTAAACATTTATATAGTTTATGAAATGATCCCCCTGATTACTCTATCTTCCCTCTGGCTCTACACACAGCCATTACATTACTGCCAACTGCAGTCCCTGCACCGTGCTCCCCATCCCCGTGACCCTCTATCAACTACCAATTTGTACTTCTTTAACCCTCCACCCATTTCTCCCAGCTTCCCAGCCTCCCTCCCCTCTGGTGGTCACCAGATTGTTCTCTATATTCGTGAGTCTGTTTTTGATTAGTTTGTTCTTTTTGTTCCTTAGATTCCACAGGTAAGTGACATCATATGGTGTTTATCTTTTTCCATCTTATTTCACTCAGCAAAATAACCTCTAGGTCCATCCATGTCACTGCAAATGGTAGGATTTCATTTTTTTTTATGGCTGAGTAATGTTCCACATTGTATATATGAACCATCACTTCTTTATCTAATCATCTGTTGATGAGCATTTAGGTTGCTTCCATATCTTCTATTGTAAATTGTGCTGCCACAAACATAGAGATGTATAGATCTTTATGAATTATTGTTTTGGTTTTCTTGGAATAAATCCCCAGAAGTGCAATGTCAAAAGATAAATATATCTTTATATATACATCTTGCTGAGTCAAAAGATATATATATCCATTCTTAGTTTTTTGAGGAACCTCTAGACTGTATTCCACAACGGCTGTACCAATTTGCAATCCCACCAACAATGTATACACAGTCTTTTTATTTGAGAATTAGTTGGACATAAAATTATTGGCTCACATTTTCCTTTCCAGAGTATTAAAGGTGCTATTCATTGTCCTCTGATACAAGATGATTACTATTAAAAGGTCTCTTTATAATCTGATTTCCCTCACTTGTAAGTGACTTTTCTTAGAGGCCCAAAGGATATTTTACTTTTATTATAATCCAGTAGTTTCATTGGAATGTCTGTGTTTACTGTTCTATACACATTTTCCCATATATACAGTATGTTCCTTCAATATTTAAATTAGACCTATTTTTATAAGAAAATATTTAAATTCAATTTTTTAATTTGAAAAATTTCAGGAATTTATTTTAAATGCACATTTATTTTTATTTTAAAATTTAAATTTAAAAATTTTAATTTAATATTTCTTTTTTGAGGACTCCTAACAGAGCTAATTTTTCACTGGTAATTATAAATCAGTGTAAATTGATCCAACAGATAATGTGATATATAGAATAATTCAAAATAATAAGACATGGAAATTGCCTAGCAAATCTCTTCTCACTTTTCTACTGAAATTTTGTGTAAAATTCTCTAATGTCTTTCTCACCCCAATATTTAGTGGCTTCTTTTAAATTATCATTTTACATTATTTTATCTCTGACAAATTTGCTTCTGTTGACTCTCAGGCTTTGTTTTAATTTGGATTCCTTGCTCTTTGTTCATTCTTTTTCTATATTTCTCAATTATTCTTTTACTTCTTTTCTCTAGCACTTAAATGATTAAATCCTTAGGGTTTGGTTTTCATTCTTTTTTTTTTTGGTTACATATATCTCATCGGGATGTCATCTGTTCCTAAATCTTTAGCTGAATTCTATCTGTTGAAGATTTTCTAACCTCTATCTCATGCTCCAATATGTGTTTTCTACTGCTTACTGAGTACTGTTGTCTGGTGATACCTCAACCCTAATATATTCATAATAAATCCCATTACCTGCCTCAGATTCCAAACCTGCTTTTCTTACTCTATTTGCATCAGAGTTAATTTTGCGGTTAATCTTATGGATTATCATTTGGCTCCACTTTTCCACTTTTATTTACATCTAGTTTCTGTATTACCTTAAATGCATTTATTTAAACCTACACTACCACTGCCTTTAAGTGAGGCTTTTCCAAATTGCCTTCTTCTGCTTCCTTCAAACTGCACAAGATCATCAGAACAACATCTTACAATGCGTAACTCAGTATATCATCCCCCTTTCTTTAAAACTTGATAGCTCTCTATTGCATATAGCAGTGATCATCAATGTATTTTACCGTTATTTTAACAATGGTTCTTTATCATTTTCTCTGATATGAAGTCCATAGATAAAAAGCATTTCTCTGGCAAAAGCAGGCATGGGAGTGGTAGAGGGTAGTGGGTCCAGAGCTTTGCCCACTGAATCTTCTTATCCCCTACAACCTAGGGCACCCCCGATGAATCCTAAGAATTCAAGATATAGGGTCTGAAATCTGCTGGTCAAAAGCCTCAAACTTTTTAGCATGTTATTAAAGACCTTTGACAAACTGGTTCTACCTACGTACTTTTTTTTTTTTTACCACTCCACACCATCTATCCTAAACATTTGCCATTCCGACCTACTCGCAGTTCACTGAATATAGTATGCATTTCATGACTGTTTTCTTCCTATACACTATTCTCATTCTTCTTCCCTCTCTATGCTTAATAACTGAAGTTCTTCCTTCAAAGACCAGTGTAAATATCCCTTCCTCTTTGAAGTCATCCCTCAGGACAAAACGAATTTGCCTTCTATGCACTAATCCCTGAGAGCACTTTACATAAACATTTCCTATAGCACTGAGCATGTTGTACTAACTTGTATCTATGTGTATATCCCGCTATGAAAATGTAAACATTTTAAGTACAGGGTCCATGTCTTAGTCTTATCTATATATTCCCAATGTCTTACACAACCCCCAGAATTTAGAAGCTATTGATAAGTATGGGCACAAGAACTGACAGTGACTATGTAGAATAAAATATAAAATAATCATGGTCTAATATATGCTACACTGAGTCTTATTTTCTACTCTGATATCCAGACTCAGTGGTCATCTTGTCATATGCCTGAAGATCTCTTCCATATTTATTTTGTGGCATTTTGTATTTTCTAAAGATGGCTGAAACAATATCCTTCATCCCTCTTCTAGAACAGAAAGTGGCAAACTGCCAGATCAACCTAAATTTATATCAACTTTTTTTTTACTTCCCATGAGCTATGAACGGTTTTTACATTTTTAGATAATTATAAAGTAATAAAGAATATGAGATATTGTATTTGGCCCATGAAGCCTAAAATGTTTACTATTTGGTCTTTTGCATAAAGTTTGCCAAACTGTGCTCTAGAAACTTGATGCCCCCTTCAGGTATAGAATCAAATTTCTTTCTCCTTAAATCTGGGTGTGTTTATGACTTATTTGTAACCAATAGAATGTGATAGATGTGATATGATGTGGTCCAAAGGCAAAGTAAGAAAAGACTATGCCATGCTGACCTTGCTCACTGAAATGCTAATCGAGATGTTCTGGGGTTGAGAGGAAGCTCAAACTCTCTCCCACATGAGAAAAAGACATGGGAAAAGGTAATGAGTGGCTCGGTGGGGAGAGGACAAGAACATCCGGGTTGCTGGTAATGTTCTGTTTTTTTGATCTGAGTGATGGTTACATGATTCTGCACTTGTGAAAACTAAATTACATTCATACGACCTGTAAACTGTGTTTAATATTATACTTTAATTTTGAAAGGGCCTATTTTTAGATGTCAATTATCTGTAGTGACGTATTAATGTTAAGTGAACTATGCCTCTGCATCAAGAGGTAAAGAAGTAATATAAAAAGGTTAGAAAGAGAACAGACAGAACAGATCATGTAATGCAATCACTTCATATAAATGAAGCCATCTGACATCCCAAGATACATACAAAGTCATGGTGCAATTTTGGAGCTGAATTAAGTGGTTTTATGACTCTGTTGAGTGTTCGTTTTATGGCGCCTAGTGATGTGGTCATCAATAAAAACATTTTGCTTGTTCTTGAATATATTGCATTATGAAAATAGCCTATGAAGATTAATGTTTATTTCTTTACCACAATCTTTAGCTTGTGAACATACTTATAACTATATTTATGCTTCTGGTTCTTGTAAAAAGAGCTTGAGTCTTTTTTATTCATTGCTGACCCAGCAAGTTTCTGGCAGCTTTGACCTCCGAAGACGTTTTTGATCTTAGAGACCTTGTAAGTATATTTAAGAGATCCTCCAACTCTGCTGAAAAGTCACAGTCTCTGGGTTGTTTCCTATTAAAGAAGTGTAAAAGCTTAGATTTCAGCCTGTTCCCTCTCTGCAGGCATCGAGTCTTTATTAGGAATTTTTCCTAGCACACAAGACAGAACTTTACACTGCATCCTGCTGGGTACAAAGACTGTTCTTAGGTTTCCAGAGAGAAGTATCTTGTGCAATGACTCCTCTGTCCTTTTTCTCATTTCTAGGTCACTTTCAACTTATTCTTTACAATAATACATGGAGATTAATCAATCAGCTTCTCTGATGACCGTATACTGTTAATCAGAATGGTTCCAGTGTGCTTCTGCTCCACAGCTGTCTGCTAGCTGCTCACTATTCCTTTTGATTAGATACCATTCCTTATCATCACAAAGCTTCTTAGCATTTTATGATGTTTTTACATTAGAACTTGGCAGTTTAATTTTCCTTTATGATTTTTTATTTTGATTTCTTTCCAACTAAAGTTAACATATACACAGTATAAAAAAAAATGGAGAAACACAGGACATTTTCACAATAACAGTATCAAAATAACAATCATAATAGCTAAGATTTATATGCAGCTTACATGCATATTTATTTACACATATTAATTTATATGCAGCTTACATGCAAATTTATTTACACATATTAATACCTACATATTCATACCTTACCTAATCCCACAATATCCCAGTGACATAGACATAGATATGGTTAAAAGAAGAAAAGTTAAACCGTTTACTTCAAAATCATATGGCTGAACAGGGAATTGAATCTAGATCTTCAGAATACAAAGCCCAAAATCTCTCTTAAATCTGCTATTTAAAAATAACCATTGTTTACATTTTAGTGTTTTCCCCTTACATAATAAACACATATAGCTCTAAAGATATTTTTCCTATATAATTGGGATCATTTTGTACAAATTTTTACCCTAATGTTATCACTTAGAATTACATTATAACAATTTTCTCATTTTATTAAAGCTTCAAAGTGTTGAAATCTGAATTTTCTGGGTAATACGGCATTAAAATAATTTTTTTAAACCTCAGCGTTTAACAACTCTTCATTTCTCATACATGTTATATCAGGTTTTCAGGTCAATTAGGGCCCTGCTGAGCTCTGCTATGGATGAGCTAGACTTGACCTCACACGTTTTCTTGATCCAGAATCCTAGCTGGAGGAAGACCTTCTGTCTGGGAAAAGTGTTCATTAGGAAACACCAGAGCAAGAGAACCCCTGTCAAGTCATTTGGTGCAGTTAAACCTGTGTTCAGATTTGTCAAAAGTCACAAATGTTCATGTCAAACTGGCAAAAATGTGCCACATGGCCAAACCCCAAGTCAGTGGTACCAGGAAGCATGGCAAATGTGGGGAGGGAATGAATGATCCTTAACCAACACAACCTACCACGGTATTCATTTCGATCCTGCAGCAAAATGTACACTGACTCCCTCCTCAAAGCACTCAAATGTCTTTTCTAGAAGTAAAAATAGGCTCAAAGCCCAAGATCTTGCAATCTATATTAGAGGCTGTTAGAGCTTCTTTTGATTCGATAAACTTCAAATTAAAAAGATGAACTATTTGCCCCCTACTTACCCAGAGTACAGTGAGGAAACAGAGATGGGTGATCACAGTGAATATTCACATAGAAACAGAAAATAATATATTCACAGTAATCCTGCTTCTTAGAAAATCTGAGATCCCATGGGGCGAATGTGAGAGTGCCCCCAACCTAGGGAATACTTCTTGATCAGGCCCCCAGTTCTGTCCCATGGAATTAATAGCTCTGTCCATTGTACTCCAGGCACTCAGCTCTGTCTTTGGGGATATTGCCTCTGGCCGTTGGGGTGTGCCCTCCTTGTTACTGAACAGATTTTCCTGCCCGTAGAGAGCTGGGAGGAATAAGGGAAATTTTATGTCTAGAATATTTACAGTCTTTTTAATCAAGACATGTGGCACTTTGATGATACATCTTTCTCTCTCTGAAACCTTACTATTTTTTTTGTCTGCATGATTTTAGTTTTCTCTATGTGACAATAGCCAAACTCACATTTCTTCCTGATTTATATCTCTCTCGCTCTCTTTCTAGACTTAATTTAGGTTCTTTGAGTTTATCAGGCTTCCATCGAGGCTATAACAGTATGCTTTCATCTTTAAGAAATTTTGGCCAAATGAAAAGATTTACGGAGGACCACTCAATAAAATCAGATTTAAGGAAAGTTTTGACATTTATGCCTTTGATTTAGCCTTTGTCCCCAAGTTTTGTTTCTATGACCACATGCTTGATTCAGTTTTTACCTTTAGGTTTGACCTTAATTTGAGAATCATTTACCAGCCAGTGATAAAGAAAAATTCATTTTCAACTCTGCAAGTCTCTAAGTTTCTGTATTTTTCCTTCTTCCTCACTTGGAAATCATTTTTTTCTGAGCTCATTTCTCACTTGAAGTATCTTTCCAAATGGAGCGAATAATGACCCACTCAGGTTGCCATTATTTTGCTCAAAACTTAAAATTTTTTTTCTTTTAGCTATTTTATCCTTCAGCCTACAGTACAGACTTTTGGAAAGGAAAGTATTAAGGATGGATTATAATGTGCAAATCTTGATCAGTTCCATGGGCGGTTGTATTTCGATTTTCATAAATACTAAAGAGGACTAGAGGAATATTAAGATGTGTCATCACTGACCCACTTTAACTTTTTCACAAAGAGCCTGTTCCATTTATACAGCAGAAGCGGCTGCTGGGCGACTAACATAAAAGTAGATTTAACTCAAAGAGTAGCAAGAACTTCCCTTACTGTTTATTGCCACAGCTGCAATATAAACCGATAAATTCAGGGCTTCTACCCCACAGACACAAAGAGAAGTCCAAAAGGCAGTAGCCAGGAGATAAGCATTACCTTAGCAGGCTGAGCTGCAGGGCCCTTTCTGCATATCTTCCCACAGCTGAATGGCCTTTTCCTGCCAAAACTGGTGCAAACATTTGTCATGCAAATGATACATTTCTGAATGCCAGAAAATAAAAAGACAATGACACCTGGAACCACAGTGTACTCACCAAACGCTCATTATAAAATGAGATCATGTCGGAAAATATGCAGGTGTTATCTCCAACAGCTCTATTCAAGGAAATAAAATGTTCGGGCATGGAGCCACAGGTGTTTGTTTTAGCCTTTTTCTTTCTTTCTTTCTTTTTTTTTTTTTTTATCTAGTGGCATGGTAGGCTGAGACAGACTGTATTTTCAGGGTTTCATTGCCTTATAAATCCTCTTTTGCGGGACAATAAATTGCAGCAGAATGGAATTTTAACCATGCAAATACTGTAGAAGGATGTTATTTACAAAATGACTGATTTTTCACTTTCATGCTGTTAAATCCTCAAATGGTCAACTCAGTTGCAGTGATCTCCCACTTCTTTGAGAGATTTGAAGAGAAAATCAGACTAACCCTAAGTAAAATGAGCTTATTCTCTATAAACAGTATTTCTTTATTCCACACTCACTATTCTATGGGGTATGTGTAAGCCCACTTTAAACTACCGATCCATATTATGCCAATCCTTTTCCCCAATCGGCTGTCTTCAGCCCTCTGCCAAGTTCCCAGAAATCCTTCAAGCCATGCCTATACCCAACATTCCACCTCTGAAATGGAATGCTCCAATGTATCTGAACGGTCTGGTCTGGGAAGAAAAAAATCTAACAAGCGCGTCTGCATTTAACCCTATTTTTTAACTCCGTGATAACCCAAGAATAACATTCACTCCAGGAAACTTCCCTGTTTTCTCCCTGATGCACAGTATCCGAGGAGTGAAGGTGCTCATCCGCTCAGTGCTGTTACTAGTCCAGCTATTCTGCACCGGCAGGATCTCTCCTTTGGGGCCTCTCCGACACTTCGGACTGCTAAAGCTTCATGCTGGTCCATGTCATCCCATAGCAAGGACACAGGAGAAGAGAGAGTGGTGTCGAGAAGAAGAATATGATTCTCTTTGGTATTGTACTCTTTTAGACAGGGCCCCAGTGTGTTTCAAGACTAGATAAAACTTTTCTTTTCGTTTTTATTTACAGTTCTTTCTCTCCTCGGGACTCAGATGTAGGTCCAAGATAGCTAGCTTGGACTCTAATAGCAGCCATCATTCTTGTCAAGATCCTTCAATGAAGTCTCAATTTTGTTATGAGGTTAAGATCTTCATCTCTGACTCTTTCTTCTCTTCGCACAAATATCTTCATGAGATGCTTCTTATTTCCCTGAATATATGCTTCTCTTGAGCTATCCTATCAGTTTGTCAGTTCTACACCTAAAATCCAACATTGATTTATAAATTAGCAAATATTTATTGAATCTCCATCATTGACTAGACACTGGATTATATTCGCTGAAAAAGTATTGCCCTGTATGGACATTAGAAACAAAACCCAAAGATAAATTTTACTTAATTACTTTTTAGCAAAGAACTAATCATAGGAATGAAATAACGTTTGCTCCAAATATTGTATCTTAGTTCACTTGTAATTTTGTGCGTGTATGATAGTACATGTTGTTGACATTTTCCAAGTGTTAGCTTGTGTCAAAGCTTCTCTTAACCTCTTCAGTCTGCCAACTTGCCCTTCTCCAAAGAATGCGGAGCCTCACGCTACACTTTCTATACTCCCTAAACAGATTCTCTCAACAGCCTCATCAAAACTCCTATACATTCCATGTCATCTTTCTTATTGCAGGTGGTGAGTGATGAACTTTGACTTTCAGAACTGGTTTTACAATTTCTTTAAACATCTTTCATAGATAACCTGAAATTTCAGTTCAGTATGTGAGGGTACTTCCCGCCCACACAATTTTTTGAAGGATCTGCTAAAAATCTGAGACAAAGGGGAAGATTTTGTGTTATAAGCTATTAGAGTCACTTTTTTTCATCCTCTACTTTATTAGCATAACTCAGTTTAGACAGTTGCCTACAGGGCTAAGCTATGTGAGGCAAAATTGAGCCTTCTTTTTGCAGCTCATGCACTTAGAATTCACTGAGGAAAGTATAAAGTTTGACTAAATTTCTCAATAATTCTTTCTTATCATTTTTCTCTATTGTAACAGTTTCGCAGAATAATATTTAAGATGCCATTTTATCATCAATCAAATGAAATTTCCACTTCTTAGTTTCCTCATTTTCCTTTTTTTGCTTAGTAATGAGAAAAAGTACAGATTTTGGTTACAGAGTAAAGGAAAAGAGGAAAGGGAAAGCTGGAGACCAATGGCATTATAATATGACTTAAAAGCGAACTTGCGAACTACTCATACGATGGCTTAATACTTGCTATTCACCAGAATAGCAAGTGTTTAAATTTCATATTCTTTCAGATTTTTTCACATAAACGTTCCTTTTCCAACTCATCAGCTCAGTATGAAGGAATATTGTAGATGAAAACTTTCAAAACTATCTCATCCAGTTATAGCATAGATCTTCTGCTTTAGGAGCCCTTATGTTTTTATTTAAAATCTTTGTAATATTCTCAACTCCACACCTTTCATGTTAATAATCAGCCAAAATTTTAAAACTATACACCAGAGAAAACAGCATTTCACAGAAACCAGCAGGTATACAATGGTTCAAAAATCTATCCCTTCTTTAAATGAAGTGATTGTTCCATTAAACACCTTGTTAAACTCAGCATAAAGAAGAAATCTATGAAAATTATTCTCTTCACTAAAATATTTCAATAGTAGATCAGAATGAAAATTGTATCCAAGGGCTCCATATTTGGAGAGGACACGGAGTTAGAGGCCTAGACATCCATAAAAGCATTACTCACAGTGTAAAATCTTTTATAAAAGAAAAGATAAATCTCTAAAGCTTTAATTCAGGTATTTAGGTTGGATAAACTTTCAAAAGAGCAAACAGCTATTCTTGGATTTATTATGGAGTTAAAAATAGGGTTAAATGCAGACAAATTTGTTAGACTTTTTTTCCTTCACAGAGAGGTGTCATTCTCACAGCAATCTAGTTAATGGTATACTAGTGGGTTGGGGAAAAAAAAAAAATAGAAGCAATATATATCCACAGAGAAAAAAATATCATGAAAACCGCAATTCACTTTTAGATAGTGTTTGATAACTTAGAAAGCACTTTTACATTTTTAATCTTGCATTCTCAGAGTTTTCAGAGTTCATACCATTATCCTTACTTTACAAACAAAAAGAATACAGCACCAAGAGGTAAGATTTACCTAATATCACATAACTACTTAATGACATAGCTGGGACTCAAACCCAAATCTAACTCCAAACAGATGAATGAGAGCCTTTTCAATAGAAAGCAGACCATTTGCTAGTAAATCCTTCTAGAATTATCTTAATCTATAGGGGTCTGAGCCTTCTCTTGAATTAGGCCTTACAAATCCATAAATTGTGATTTACTGAGCTCTGTTTTTACCAATAGCATCCCCTACAGTACGCATGTGAGTGCATAATATATTCCAAAACTAACAAATATGAGTATGTTGGAGCAGTTTATATATTTCAGAAAATTGGTCAATCTATATGGTCTATAGATTATTATTTTGATGATGAATAAAAATCTCTTCATCAACAATCTATTGTCAGGCATTGGCAAATAACACAACACTATGACTGTTTTAGAGATTCTTAAAAGCAAGTGAATAATTTGGGGGAAAATATCCTAGTACATGCCAAATGAAGGGAATGTGAGATGCGAGGTAGCATTCAGAAGAATATGTGGTCTGACGGAAGCCTACAACCCATCATGGTAACAACCCAGGGAGTCCAGAGGGGAAAGCAAAGTGAAAATCGAGGGATTTATTTCATGTTCGATTGATTCAGGACTAGTATGACTGAGGAGAATGCTATGTTCATTGATGTAGAGAACTTAATTTGACCATTTAAAATAATTACCTGCTTTCCCTAAGTATTCTACAGGTTGGATTGTGTTCTCCAAAAAGAGACAATGAAGTTTTAAACCCTGGTAGCCGTGAATGTGACCTTATATGGAAATAGGGTCATTGCAGATATAATTAGTTAAGATGAGGTCATACAGGAGTAGGGCGCATCCTTAATCCAATGTGACCGATGTCTTTATAAGAAGAGGGAAATCTGGACACAAACGTAGAAGAAGACGTCCATGTGTCCTTGGAGACAGAGATTGGAATAATGCATCTACAAACCAAGGAATGTCTGGAACCACTGGCAGCTGGAAGGGGCAAGGAAGGAGTCTCCTCTAGAGTTTTTGGAGAGAGCCTGCTTCTGCCAACACCTTGAGTTCAGACTTCTGGCCTCCAGACTATGAGAGAATAAATTTCTGTTGTTTTAAGCCCCCTTGTCCATCATAATTTGCACAGCAACACTAAGAAACTAATACCAATTCCTTCCTAGGTACTAAAGTAACAAAGACTCCTGAAAGTGGTTGCTTTAATCTATTTACCTTGGTGATCACGACTGGACAATGTGTGGCATAATGTTATTAATATAGAAAAAGAAAACAACAAACTCTTGTAGTATGGTTGTCATAAACTCTATATAAAAATCTGGCTAATAATGGCAATGATTATCATGTACCTGATACATGATCTTTAATCTCCACAACCATAGGTGGTAGGCAGTATCATCCTTTTTATAGGAGAGGAAAATTAGGCACAAATAGGTTAGGATTTATCACAAGGTAAAAAGTCACAATTCAAATCAAGTCTATGTGACTCTATGCAATGTTCTTTGCATACTGCCTTTACTTTTCCTTATAAATCTACACAATAACAAACAATTTAACTGATTTTTCTTAATCGAATTGATTGCATGTTTGAATATTTAAAGTTGCATTTTTTAATGAATCAGTGGAAATGAACTGAGCCCAAACATTATTGTATTTATCTGAATCCTTTTAGTCCTGTCAATCAGCATAAGATAATTACCAGAAAATGAAATCTTCTCCTACTCACTAGTCCTTCATATGTCTACTGCCAAGTCTTACATGTTCCAAAAATCAAATGATTCTGACTTGACTCTTTAGGGAAATGGCATAATATATTGACTAAAATGGGAATGGACTGCTATGTTATAGTCCCTGTGTTTCAGTTTTAGTTCTGCCCCTTAGAAGCTGTGTAAATGTGGCTATTTCTTTGCACCCTCAGAGCCCCAGTTTCCTCATTATTAAATGAGTGTCATAATACTTATTTCATAGCATTACTGTTCGGGTTAGCCGCTTAGCATAATGGCAGGCACATATACTAAATTGTTATTACTATTATGCCTTCAATAATACACTTAGAACTAGGAAAACGTGTAGATTACATAAAATTGACCACCATGTATCGTGAGTTATGTAATTTAAACCATCAGCTTCCTTGTTTCTATCATCAAAAGGAATTTTTTAAAGACACGAAAATCAAAGAAGGCATTTTCTTTCCTGTATTATTTAAAGAATTTCCTACAAATCAAAATACAAAATAGTTTTGAAAAGTTAATCCTCACAATAAGAAGGAATCTGTAAAGGTTAAAATTCTATATAGAAAAAGATGACTTACATAAGCAGATTTAGCATCAAGCTGTTTCCAAATTCCCTCCGATAAAACATAATAGTCACATATTTCCCATCCAAACCACTTTTGCATCACAATAGAAATGAAATGGTAAAAATAAAACGAATTTACTGGGATTTTGTTATTTCAAATGTAGTCTTTCTGAATGATTGAATACTCACTCCCCAAAAAGTTTCAAAAGTAAAACGATGACAGTATTAAGGTATTAAGGGAAACAAAATATTTATATTTTCTTTTTTTAAATGCTATCTACTTTCAGGTTACTTACCTCTTAAAATTTTTTTTTGTCATCATTAGGATTAAGGACAGTGAGGCAGCAAAATGCAGTGGTTGAAAGTACAGTATTAAGGTATTAAGGGAAACAAAATATTTATATTTTCTTTTTTTAAATGCTATCTACTTTCAGGTTACTTACCTCTTAAAATTTTTTTTTTGTCATCATTAGGATTAAGGACAGTGAGGCAGCAAAATGCAGTGGTTGAAAGTGAGGCCTCTAGAATCAGAGTTTTGAGTTATTTATCCCATCTCTACTGCTTACCAGTTGTTAAAACTTGGGCAAGCCGGATATGTACCCATTCATTTCTCAGTTCTCTCGTGTGCAAAATATAAATATGAATAATATTAATCTCATAAAGTAACTGAAATAATTACATAGATGCACATAAAATGCTTTAAGACAGTGCCCAGCACAGAGATAGGAATGCATTTAATTTTACAATTATTGTTATTAAATCTTATGGCGTGTCTTATAAAGAAAAATTAACCTAATAGCTATTAAAAGTAAATAATAAGAATAGCTTCTATGTTCTAAACCCTTATTCTGAGCCAGGCTCTGGAATGAGTACTTTTTCCTAGATGTACCTCGCCTTATACACTATTACTGACCTGATTTTACAGATGATGGAGCTAAGATGTACATCGAAGCACTCTCTCTTGCAAACTGTAGCACCTGGGAGATCCAGAATTGTTTTCACCATCCCTCAACTGTGCACCAAACACTGAGGGGGTACTTAGAATACAATAACCTCTTCTGCCTCCAGGTGCAGATAGGATTTTCAAATTGGATTCTCTAAAAGAAGAGCCTGGAATAGCGACTTTAGTGAAATCACTTGTGAAAGTGATTTAGTGAGGGAGTATTTTTAGAAAAAGAGGAGAGAAGAAAGTAAGATACGGCAGGAAAAGAAAGCTAAGCAAGGGTTTGGTCTCAGCTGGAGACTAACTTTATCCTGGATTGTCAATGGCACACTACCCAGTTGGTCCCATTTGAAGCTAGGGAGCCAGCCTTTTGTACCTTCCATCGGTCAATCAGTAACCTCTGATGGCCCCAGAAGTTGGCGATCAGGTAGCACATGATCTCCTTAGCAAGGCAGCTCTCCTTCCTCCAAAGCCAATGCTCTATATAAGGGGCAGCTGTGAGCGCTTAGAAACCCCCCCTGGGGAAAGGCACATTGACCCAGTGAAGGGGCACCAACAGCATGTGCTGTCATCCATCTTTGATACAAGGTCTTCCTTCAAGGAGATCCAACTTCTCTTTTAGTCCAAAAGAGTTCTATGTCAGAGCAAAGGCTCAATCCAAGGAACTAGGCAAAGAATTTTGACTCTCCATTGGGCAGCTGATTTCAGCATCCTATTTATCCATTATATATACAATTTGCATTGTTCTATGTCAGTTTATATAAGGGTCTTGGGCATCTGTAGATTTTGCTATCCATGGGGAATTCTGGAACCAAACTCCCACAGATATGGAGGGAATGACTAAAGGTTTGGGGAGGCCAAAGTTGTCCACAGATTTTGAGTGTCTGGGGATCGGCACTCTATCCCCCGTGCTGTTTCAAGAGCAAAATGTTATTTATATTTTCAGTACCTTTTCTGGCTTCCTATGTATTTTGACCTAGGAACATCATGTTCTACTAGCATTTCCTTAGATCATAGTGAGCTAACTGCCCCTGGCTGCTATTCTGACCCCGCTGCCCATGTCAGTAATCACATCCACGTTATTTTCTGGCACTAAAGTGCTGCCACCTGGCTTATGCTGTTCTAGGTTCCTATCATCCCACTGATACAAGGGAGCATGTGTCTGTAATGGCATCTCACATCAGCCCTGTGGAGAGAGGACAAGTACTTCGAGTTCTCGGCAATGCTGGTGGCCTTATTACAGGAGCATTTTTTTGCATCTTGGGAAATAGTCATCTTGTGGGATTCTAATTTTTTATGGTAGAGCCAGTCTAATAGGCCCAATTCTTTGAGTTTTTATCCTTTACTCCAATCTGTTATAGATTTCTAATGTTTCTAAGATTATAAGAGCCAACTGAATGGTGTATTAGAAAGACTTTCCAAGCCCCTTGCCAAGGTGTTATATCCTATACATGAGAGAATGTTTTCATATTGAAAAACTCCATTTTTCAGCTCGTAGTCTATCGCCTTTGATCCAGCACCTTCAGAATACACTCCTGGGCACACTCTCCTTTTTCCT
>NW_006442103.1:7138597-7139696 GCF_000325575.1 Pteropus alecto | reverse complement strand
TTAGTCAGGTTTTGCAGCTCATTTGCCATATAACCCATCTCTTCCCTTAGAAGGCCAACTTCTTTCAATTATGTTTTGCTTAATGCTGGCCTGATTGACATGGTTCATACTAAATATAATAAGTAAGGGTCAGCATGGTGATTTTTACATTTTAAACATACATGTTATTTACTCAAATTATTATTTTTACAGGAAGCTTTCCAACCCTCTCACATAGATGTGAGTCTTTGGTGATTTTTACATTTTAAACATACATGTTATTTATTCAAATTATTATTTTTACTTGAACGTTTCTCTAGCTAGGAAAATGGTTTTACTTGAAAATGTTTCACGGTATTCTCTACTGATAAATGGCAAGGAGGGTAGGTGTGGGCAGATCCCAAGGAGAACAGCATTGTTTTGTAAGGCATCTGCCTCATTTGAGGCCTCTCCACAGCGGGAAGGGCAGAGTGGGCTAGTATTAAGATTAAGAGGTGAATCTGAGGGTTCAAGGTTCACAAGTGCATCAGCCTAGATCAACCTGGCGCAATCTGAAGTCTCACCATACACTCCTTTTTTATTAAGGCTGTTTTTGACATAAGGTACTTGCCTAGACTAAAATTCCACCTACTTTACAGATTTCCCAGTCTTACCTGTTGGTCCATGCCTGGTCTTCAGTTTTGTCTGCCCTCTGGCTATGGGGCAATAGGAGTATCTAAAAGAGCTGCCCAGGAAGCTTTCCAACCCTCTCACATAGCTGTGAGTCTCTAATTTTCTCTCTTTAATACATGGATGGCACTTAGCAACAACTATCAAATTCTACAGTCCTTATAATTACTATTTACATTATCCCTCTGGAACATTATGAATATTGCACCAGCTAGAGAATCTTCTTCCATCAATAGCCTGTTCTAGTTAATTGGTGAAAATCTGAACAGTCACCGTTACAGCATCCAGGCCCTATTGACATTTTACCTATACTACGGAGTTTTTAGTGCCATCCTGCTAGCAAGCGACTCACCTTAAAACTCTATCCTTATGGTCTTGTTCCAATAATAATTTCTGATGTCATCTTAGGTCAGAGTTCCAAAAGGTGGAGTCTTAAATAGTCATTATTTCA
>NW_006442103.1:7122444-7138558 GCF_000325575.1 Pteropus alecto | reverse complement strand
GGGAGGTAGGGACGGGGGGCTGTCTTTGTATCTCAGAGTCAGTCTGTCATTGATATCTTGCTGTGGGGCAATCTCCTTCAAGAGGCAGTTCCAGTGCAGGCGAAAGCAATGCTCTGGCAGAGGTGGAGGATTTGAGCCAATAGTCAATGGCTGGGGGAAGGTGCACTGGTCCAGTGAAGGGGACCTTGGGAGTACCTGGATAGCATCCACTATGTCATGTTTCTGAGACAAAATTTAAAGCAGCGCTTCCAAAACATAATGCCCGTGTTCTAACTTGGGGCCTTTTTCCTTGTTTGCTTGATACTTATTTTGCTCTACTAATCACCCATTCCCCCCACACCACCACCTCTATGCTTTTACTACATGTTACTCTGTATCTTTCTACACAGTCAACTCAGTTATGAACTTCTGTAGTGCAAAAGATTGTGTCTTATTTATTTTTATATATAAGAAATCAAATTATCTGGGGAAATCTACAGCTTCAAGTATGAATGTTGACACCCCCTAATTTCTCCTTATTTGGTTGTCAGGGTCATGGCTAAGGCCAGCTTTTCTGCTGTCAGCCTACATCACCAAAAACAAAGCCTTCCACATGTTATTCTCTGCTCATATATGAAGAGTTCTCAGTCGCTACATTCATTCCTGACTTGACTTTCTGAGAACACAAAATTAAAAAAAAATTTTTAAATAGCAAACAGATCCCTTGATAGGTTATCAATATTAATTACCTGAACCATTCATAAATAAATGTAAATTTCCATTCATATGTTTAGGAAAACCAAGTGCACAACAGGAATGATATCTGAAAGAGCAACAATCTGTTTCATCAACAGTGGGAACAGTGCAAGCAAGATTTGACCAGACACATCACTTAAGACTTGCAGGTTTTCAGAAGGCATTGATAGTTTAAAATGAGCAATATGAAGGGGAATCTCTTTAGACATTTATGCTGCAACGGTGATTCCAGGCCTCCATCTTTTGAACATGCAACAGCAACAAAGACTTTGTTATAGAGGATAACGCATCCGGTTTTGTAATCTACCACCGTCAAGGCACTACATATTAATAGCTGTCACCCATTCTACCTCCAGAAACATGGACATAGCAGAGAAGAGTCTGGGAGGTGGAGGAAGAAGACAAACTTATCTGTTAATCATAGTAGTTGAGGGCCTTAATATACATACTTTGAGAAGCTTCATTATTTTTCCTCCCAAATTGGAAACAACTCAGTTACCTATTTGTGTGTTATGACTGAAAACAAACCAGTGATTTGTTAGATTAGTAAATCTGAAGGAGAGAAAATATAAACTACTGTGTGAATTTGATCAGTAAAATTGTAGTAACAAAATGTATTAGCTCAGACGTGTGCAGGTTAATGCAAAGAAATACTACAGTATTTCAGAAGATTATAGTCTGAAACTACCTTACGATTGCTTTCAATGACATGTTAGAAATGTGATTCTCTGTTCTTGAAGAACGTGATTAGACTACTAACACCTGTGCATAAAGAAAATTCTTTTCTAAGAAATAACACAGAAATCATCAGTAGAGTGTTCCACATTATGGAATTATATTCTTGTTTGCTTAATATTTAACAGTCTCTAGGTAAATTTAATGAAAACATTTCAATAGTGTCCACACCTAAATTTAAAGGATATTATATGTTAAATTACGCTACGTATCAATAGAAATATATATCTATAGAAATATTACATATCAGAAGGACATTTTAGCATTTTAGCTTACATTTTTTTATGGTCAGTCAAGAAGGTACTTGTGTGCATTCCCTAATTCTCATATTTCCTTCTCTTTTTATCACACCTTGAAAAGTCCTTTTGTTTCTTTAAAATTTAGTTCAAATTTTATCTTCTCTGTGAAACTTTCTATGTTCCCACCAACTCATCCTCAAGCAGGATTGATCAGATTTTCTTCATTGTATTAATTCTATTTACATTATCTTTATTGTGGTACCTACAACAACCTGTTGCAAATATTTACTAATTTGGAATCTATATGAGTTGGTAATTTCCTTGAGGATGGATAGCTTTTCTTATTCTGTTTGCCAGCAACTTGCACAGTGTCAAGAACTTATTGGAGAGTACTCAACAATTATTTTTTGAATGAATAAACCTATGAATAGATTTTTTTCAGAAATTAACAGAGGAATATCTAACATGCTATCCATTGCTTGATGCCCAGGGTTCAACTGAGGCCAGTACGCAGAAAGGCAAAGTCTTGATACTACATTAGAATGTTATATTATGCCGTATTATGCCCTTCCTTTTAGTTCCCTCAATTTGGAAAGTCTTAAATTTTCTTTAGCATCTTCTCAGAATGCTCATTTGAAAAAAATTTGCAGACCAACTGAAAAGGTCACCATGACTTCCGATTACCACTGGGGGAAATAAAGGAAATAAGTAAACACATTGCCTTCCATAGAAGTTAAGCTATTTCAGTCAGCCCTTAGTTAACATTCAGAAGGATGGTTCTTCCTGAGGTGACTCCATTTATGCTAATTTTATCTCCCCTTAGTTCTTAACCAAAAATGTTGTTAGAAAAATGACTTTGAGCCTATTAGAAAATTTCAAGTGGTAAGTTTTTGCCTCATGTTTACAGACACTTGAAACAATTGTCAACATTGTTTCAAAATTTCACCTATTTTAGGCTTCACAGATCTTGCATTTAACTTTGTCATTAGCCTGAAAGTCTGCAGTATCATTGCCCAAGGATGTTGTGTAGACTCTTTTTTATGAAGCATCATCTGTATAGTAAGTGAGATTTTCAGCTACTAGGGGTTATTCAGCAACCAGGGAAGAAAAGCTAGACTTTCCATAGGGTGTGCACTGTAATAACGCAGTCAATTGTAGCTGATATATTTTTAGTGCTCTGAAATTTTCAACACACTTAATTGTTCAAATGAAAAATTTTCTTCCTTAGGCTGTAATATAAAAATTAGATGCCCTGGAAATTTTTATTTCTATTGTAATTGTATAACTTATCAACAAAATCATCTTCATTGTAAATGTTTTCTTGGCAATTTACATGTTATAAATGTATTGTACTGACAAACAACATGAAATAGTGGATGTTTATTCTCACATATTTATGAATTTGTAAAGAGATGTGGTGACAATAAAGATAAAAAAATTTATGATTTGCAACCCTCCAGATGGTGAAAATTTTTTTGTTCTAATTCTACATTCCAAGGTCTGAACTAAATCCAAACTTCAAAAAGAGAAATATGTTATAATTCTATCACACTGTGAGTACATAACTGATTTGGAATTAGTTGATCTCCCAAAAATTTATAGAAAAAAAATGTTGCTCTTTTGAGCGTGAAACAGAGTGAGTTGTGTGTGCTGAGAAGTATAAGTCAGTATAAAACAATTATTTTTTTGGTAGGACACCTCAAGAGAGATGGGGAAAACTTTTGGAAACAGAAGAGTTTGAATGTATACTGCCTTACATAGTTGCAAGAGGTGAAATAAAGATAAACTCAGAACTAATGCATATTCATATTTCATTTCAAAATTTTTAATTTCTTATAATTACTATGTTATCTAGTATGCTCAGCCTTTGTCATTATATGAAAATAACCTGTTATGTCAATCATAATATTATAGATTTTGGTCAAAGCAATCTATATTTCGAGAACTTTCATTTATTCATGAATCCATCAATGCATTCAGCGTATATTTATTGTATGCTTATTTTGTGCAAGTAGCTGTAAAAGAGATTTCCCCTCTTTTTTAAAATATTCTGTTGGAACTAATATTTGAGACTCTCTTTTCTCTGTTTTTTTTTTTTTTTACATTTTTTCGTTGATGCTTACAAGTGGCCCATGAAAAGTAATGACAAATGAAATATTGTCTATATCAAGTATAATCAATCAACCTTTCATTTGCTTAATGTGTGTTCAAAAATCATTTGTATGAAATTTGTTTATCTTAAAGAGGAGTGAGAAATGTTTTAAATTCATACTTTTATTCGCTCCGTTATTAAAATAATACCTGCCATTTTAATATTTTTATCTGATTTTTTTAAAACTTAAATAAAACCAGTGAACCATACTGCAATGTAACATATCTCACACATACTCGAAATTTAAGTCTTTTCATATTTAAACACCGTTCTTGCATGATATTGGCATAAAGAAAGACAAATAGATCTATCATACAGACTAGCAAGACTAAAATTAATCTACATTGATGAAATATCTATATTATCTATCTTTCTATTTACCTATCATCTATCTATCTATCTATCATCATCATCATCTATCATCTGTCTATCTCTGTATCTATCTCTCTCTCTATCTATAAAAATTGAAAGCAATACAATGGGGAAAGTTAAGTGCTTAGAGGGAAAAGTTACGCCTGAATAATCAATATCCATGTAGAAAAAATATGAGCCTTGATCCCTACCTCACATTATACATAGAAAGTAATTTGAGATTGATATAAACCTAAACACAAACCCCCAAGTAATCCCAATCTTCTTTGATATTTTCTGTTTGATACATTAAATATTTTACTTACGTATCAAATTGTATCTTTTAAATCTGCCTATTATCTGTTTCCTCCAACCACATGAGGATGAGGTTTTGTCTACTTTTGTTCTTTTATATATAGACCATATATAAGATACTCAGTAATATTTACTGAATAAATAAATGCCTTAGACGATTTTGCCTGTTTCAGGAAGTAACATGGACCACAATAGGGTGTAAAGTTCCTGATCAAATTCTCTAAAGAATTATGAACTTTTCAATTTTACCATAAAATCAAATTCTTACATATTAATAATACACACTCCTATTTATTATGTATGTCCTGAGTGTCAGAGCCCATGTGAGACATTTAACATTAATCATCATATTTTTCTTCATAATACTTCATAAAATAGTATCGGATTAGGAAATTAGAGCTCCTAGTAGCTAAATAACAGGCCAATAGTTACATAAGTAAATGATTGAGCATGATTTCATCTAGATCTGTTTGAAACAAATTTCAGTTGTTATGTTCACCAAGTGAAACCTATAGTAAATAATGTACTTAAATATACCAAATAACACATTAAGCGATATGAAATCATAAGACATTTTAGTCTTAATTCTAATGTACACCTAAGATAGTGTAAAAGTCATTGAATTATCTAGAATTAACTCAACCTGTGAAGATGTCATTTCCTATTTATGACCAATTAAGTCAAGAAGTTTACTGATAACGCTAAATCTGAGAAATAAAAGAAGTTTCTCAATAGCAGAGCTTTTTTTCCTCCAATAATTTTGGAACAGAAAATATTTCTTCATTTCATAAAAACTTAAAATCAGATAATTCTATAATAAACGTGCTTCAGTTTACTCGATTTAGTTAAAATTTTTGAATTAGTATTTACTTAATCAGTTCACAATAGTTATTTTAGAGCATATTCTATTTTGGGGAAAAGATCATGAATAATTCTGCAAAAAGATGCCTATGTCAGTAATGAAATAATCAAATAACATCATAGGGGAAAAAAATGGTCAGTATGGACTCCCAACATCTCTAGAACTAAATAATTGATCTATCAGTTACCATATTCTCAGGGAAAGTGGCAGAAAGCAAGGCGAAGAAGCAGTTACTTTGAATTTGTATGAGTTAGAGAAAAAAGGCATGAGAGGATGCTGGCTGCTTGAAGCTTAGAGATCACAAAGGTAGAGTAGTAAACAGAAAGAGTTTCAAAATTTTGTTGTGTTCTAACCTAAAGGAAAACTCAGAATTACAATACCAACTGTCTAACACAGTTTCTTACCATTGACACTATAAAAATTTTGGGCCGGGTGATATGTCGTGGAGTTCTACTCTGTACTTGCACATCGTGGGATGTTTGGCCACTGATTAGATGCCAGTGGCACCCTCCTCTAAGTCGTGACAACCAAAAATGTCTACAAGAATTGTTGATGTCTCCTGGTGGGCAAAGTCATCCCCAGTTTAGAATCCCTGACCTAATATGTTGGTTTGTATTCCTAAAATGCAAACGGTTTGGAACTAAATCTCATACATTAGTTGCTGAGGAACACTTAAATTTATCTCCCTAAAGTACCTCTGGCAAGAAGTTGAGTTTTCTTTACCTACTGATATTAACATTGCTGGATGTGTGCTGCATAACTTGTCATATTTATATGCTAAGATTTTATATTTATCAGAAATTGAAACTAATTTATTAATATTACATCCAACATTGTCATCTCTAGAGCCACAACATCCATCCTCTCAGCGAACTTAAAATGAATCATTCTCTTACTAATCATTATTTTTTATTGAAATGATAAGATACAAAATATGTATTCTTCAAATAAATATTAATATGTTAGCCCTAAACTTGAAATTAAAGATGAATCATGCAGCTTAATATATAACACAATTATTTACTGTCATCCAAGTAAGTTTTGCTATGTGATACTGAAATTAAAGGCTGTAGGCCTGGAGACTTGGTGATGTATCTGAGAAGGCAAGCCTATCACTGTTTACTCATTCATGTAGTTAGTCCATAAATACTTAATGAGCGTCTACTCAGCTAATGCATTGTTTCTGAGAAAACAAAGAATGATCTGCTAACCAAAATCCCTCACGGAGTTTTTGTCTTAATTGAGGGACAAAATAATATGCAAATAAACAAATATAGAAAAAAAGTATAATGCTAAGTTTATAAGTTATTTGTAGGAAATAAAACAGGTCAAGGACTAGAGAACTTTACATGGGACGGTCAAAGAAATCCTCTGTCCATAGGTGATACTACGAACAGAACTCAGAATAAAATATGAGAATGAGCTTTATGGAGAAATGGGAGAAGAGAATTCCAAGCAAAGAAGAAATTTAAAAAAATAAAAAAAAATAAAGTGTAAAATCTGAAGTCACAATCAGCTTAGCCTATTGAAAGATTAACAAGAAAATGACTGCGACCAAATGAAATGAGTAAACCAGAAATTCATAGGGAATGAGGTTGAAGGGATGGGCATGAGTTGGGTTATGCAGAACCATTGAGGTGAGGTCATATTTGGCTTGTACTCTGAGTGAATAACAAACCACAGCAGGATCTGAGCAGAGGAGTGTGTGATCTGATTTACATTTATACATGATCAGTTTGGCTGCAGTGTAGAAAAGTGTCCATTGACAGAAAAGAATTGAAACAGTGAGAATTATTAGGAAGACATTGCAACTGCATAGTCTGGGGAGCATGGGGGTAGTTTGGATAAGGACAGGGCACTGAAGGTGATGAAAAATGAGCAGATTCAGGAAACATTTTAAAGATGAAACCAACAGGACTTGTTGAAGAATTGAATATGTAGAGTAGTTGAAAGTATTCAAGATCAGCCTGAAGGATTTGAGCTTGAATGAAAATGTGAAAATTAGTGTCATTTTCTAAGATGGGGAAGACTGAAGAAGGAATAGATGTGGGATGAGAGTACAAGAGGGAGATCAAATGTCCTTTCCAACATGTTCAATTTGAGATAACTTTTAAATATTAAGCTGTACCATATTACCTAAAGAGCTAATCAGATATGTTTTTTTTTCTCCTTTTGTGTTACCTTTTAGTTCTGGTGTTTACATCGTTTTCTTGTAATAGTGGGGTATTAGTTATATCGGTTTTCCTTTTTATCCCCAATTTATTTATTTCTTATCTTCTAGCTGTGCCATGGAAAATTTGAATGTTTTTAGAGGTATTTATCACAATTAGTGATTTTTTCTTTAAATACAGTTTATCTAAGCCGAGGTAGCTCAAAAAATAAAGCTCACAAAAAAAATATATAAGTAAATTAAATTTCAAAAGTCTGTCTTTCTCAGACAACTGGTTAAATACTAGCAAACATTTGTTTTTAAAAAAAAAAAACACGCCAACATTTAATGTTAGAGTAGAACTTTTCAATCTTTAAAATTTTACTTAATTCTAACGTTTACATTGTATGTACAACTTGTGGGATCTCTTCTTAAAAACATATCATATGACGTAAGAATTCAAGATTTTTCCCTGAATATTTAAAGAAGCAATAAATCTAAGTTTGAGGATATTTGGTATGTAAATTCATTGGAAAAGAAAAAGTCTGTAACACATAGCTTCAGAGGAAAAGTACCAGCCATAATTTTTTACTATTATTAACTGATATCCCACATTAGCAGCTTTTGATCTTTTAAATGAAAACTGAACTGAACTCGAAGAGTGGTTTGCATTTCCCTCCAGGTCCACATAGGGGTCATCCTTTTTCTATATATATATGTTTAAATTATTTATTTAAATTAGTTTCAAGTATACAGTACATTGGTTAGACATCTATATAGTTCGTAAAATGATCCCCCCAATTGCTCTCTCCCTCCCCTGGCCCTCCACCTAGCCAAAGGGTCACCCTTTTTAAGATGGTACCTGAATTGCAAACATTATCTCAGCAAAGACAATTTTTTTCCTTATTATCCATTGACATTTTAGGAATAATAATCCGTTTCTGAGCAGATCCTGAGGACATATTAAGTAAACTAAATTGAGAAAAAGAAAAGGTCAGAAACTGAGGGATTCCTAAGTCAGGAGCTGCTATCGTGGGAAGTCCGAAGGCAGCTTTTTGTTCTATTAGACTTAGGCCAAAGAGGACGGGAGAATCGCAGAGAGGGTGGGACATAAAAGAACATTGTTCTCCTGCACTTTTGGTCTGGGGTCAGTCTTGTCTTCTACATTGCTATGGCTTCTTTTGAAAGGAACATTACATATAGTGTGAAAACACTTATTTCCAAGCTAGTTATTGTCCTTAGAAATTCACTTTCACGCTCATGATACAAAGAAAAGAAAAATATACATGAGATGAAGTTTTTTAATGAGTCAGATAAGTGAATTTTATCATATTCTAAGCAAGAAAAGTAAACTTTATTACTTTATTATGCTGAAAGAAACATTAGTGACTCCTAGGGTTTAGTAATAGGACGTAGTATGTTTTACCTCTAGGTCTCTTGATAATTTTAAGTGACCTGTGGAGACTAAAAATGTTTATTCTGTTTTTTATCGTGAAGACAGCAGGAAGAGAGGAAAGATGATTAAGAGCAGCTTTTATGTATATTAAAAAAAAAAACATAAATGAATGTAAAAGAGCAATTTATATTCACATCTAAAGAAACAGCTGACAAAATGTTTTGATTATAACGTTTAAAATTATGAAAATTAACTAAATCCACTAAATCCTTTAATATTGGACTCTGAAAATAGTGAACAGCTAAACTGTGGTCAAATAAAACTTGAAAAAGTAGCATATTTACTAAATCTTAGGTTAAAACATACAAATGAATGGTAAAATTCCTCAAAGTACAATAATAAAAATACCTTTAAAAAAACAGATCCAAAAAAATCTGGTGCACTTTATTATTTTAATAATTGAATATGAATTCTAACTCTAGTCCTTATTTAACCCAGAGGTAGAAATGTAACAAATTTACGTCAGGGAAAAGTCAGCCTATCTAATTTTTTTCATCTCTAGAACTTTTTTCATTGAGTTTCAGGAGTCTTTTTGGATTTGATCTGAGCTCCGGAGGGTTAATTAGCATCTATGAAGCTCTGATGGTGATGGTAGTAGTGGTGGTGTTGGGAGGTGGGAGCTTCTAGTCTTTTATCATCACTATCTTTATCTTTTAATTATGTGTCTTTCCTGCTGGACTCAGATGTCAGCAGATAACTCCTTGGAGTTCCCTGAGACACGCATGTCTGGCATCTTTTCTCTAGTTGCTCAGGTCTTCACATGTTTGACTTCTTCACCAAAACAGTGACATCTTCAGATAGGCCAGCTTTCTGTCAGGCAATTCTTAGCCCCTGCAGATTCGACAAGAGAAACCCATATACCCTTCCTCTCCATTTCAGAGCATTTATTCAGCAGCTAAAGAATGAGTAGGAGTTTTTCTGGTGTCCAATGAAAATGTCAAGGCTTCTGGAAAATTCCTTATGCCCAGTGACTTCCTACTTACTCAACTAAAACGCAGGTGCAGTTTAAATAAGCTTTTTTTAGGTCGTAATATAAGTGCCAGATATTAAGCTTTTGATTGCCAAGGCATCCATTTCAAATTGATCTATCTCAAATAGAATAAACTAATCGTGAGCTGTATTACACTACTACTAGCTAAATAAGTAAATATGGAATGAGGCCGCCCCTACCTGTACAGTTCTCCTTTGAGAAAGCCCTGGGTAACCTGGATAACTGACAGCTTGAGTGACCGCGCACCCTTATTCTCTCTCTTATTTTTTAAGTTTGCCATAAAGAGTGAACTCATGAAACCCTAGGCCCCCACCCTCAACTGTGTGGCCCCCAGCACGCTGTAGTGTGCAGGACTTGTGAGTAATAAACCTTGATAAGTCTTACAGTCACAGTAAGAGGCACAAGGGTCATCCAGTCACAACTGGCTCCAGTAGGGGAAACGTGTATGGAGGCTCCACGAGTAGTAAGCCTGGAAAGCTGTGGGTTGCAAACAACTAAGTCAGTGATTCTCTGCCTTGGTTGAGTATAAAAATCACCTGAGTTATTTCAAAACATCCCCATATTAAAGTCACATCCCAGACTATTAAATAATATCTGGAGGTGAAACAGTCATTTTTAAAATTCTTCCAGGTGATTCCAACACGTAGCTGAGGCTGAGAACCACTCATTGAATTCGTTGGTCCTTGATCAGCCAAAATAGGGTTCCAGTACAGCTGAGAGGTAAAAAGGGAATGCTTCCCAGGTACCCTATTGTGATGGCTAATTTCACGTATCAAACTGACTGGGTTAATGGATGCACAGGCAGCTGGTAAAACATTATTTCTGGGTGTGTCTATGAGGATGTTGCTAGAAGACATTAACATCTGAATCAGCAGAATGAGTTAAGAAGATGTGCCCTCATTAGCGCAGGTGGACATCCTCCAAACTGCCAGACTAGCACATGAATGCAGAGGAAGGACACATTCGTCTCTCCCCCTGAGCCCGGATCTCCATCTCCTTCTGCTGTTGGACCTCAGTGCTCTTTATTCTAAGGCTTTCAGGTTTGAACGGAATTACACCACCAGCGATCCTGGTTTTTCAGCTTGCAGATGGTAAATCATGGAACATCTCAGCCTGCATATTGCATGAGCCAGTTCTTATAATTAATTAATACCCTATTGGTTTGGTTCTCTGGAGAACCCTAATACAGCTATAAGTCTTACACGTGGCCTTCTAAACCAGATGCTGTTGGCCTGGACATTATTTTCATGTCACCTATCTGATAGCAGTAACCACTGAGCATAAATTAACTTTAAGATTAAAAAAAAAGTTTTGAAGAACTGGCTTTATTAAACTTCAGGGTGATAAAATCCTTTCACTATTTAACACTGAATTAATTTAAACACCATTTTCAATGCACACAAGTCTTTCCATTTCTTTTACTGAGCTACTATAATCCTCTTTTTGTTATGCGTTTATGGTTCTAACTGGAAAAGAAAAATCTGTATTTCACTTTTGGCCACATGTAATCCACTGTTTCGCAGCTAACTGCAAGCTCAGAACCCCCATTCCAGGTATCCACAGAGCCATGGTCCCCCAGAAGCCCTGGAGGAGAATCCACATCTTGTTTTTCATACCGTCTCATGACTGCCAGCACCCCTCGCCATTCCCAGACTTCCAGCTACGTCACCCTCATCTCTGTCACCGTCTTCATATTGTCTTCTCTGATACGTGTGTCTAAAATGCCTTTTGTTTCTTTTTGTAAGATACTTTGATAGCATTTAGGGCCTACCAAAATAATCCAAGCTAAGCGCCTCCTCTCAAGATCATTAACTTAATTAAACCCTTTGTCAGGTAAGGTAATACAGTGATCCCTCCTTATCTGTAGTTTTGCTTTCCACAGTTTCAATATGGTCATCCACAGTCCAAATATATTAAATGGAACATTCTGGAAATAAACAATTCATAAGATCCAAATTGTACGCTCTTCTGAGTAGCATGATTAAAATCTTACGCTATCCCTTTCAGTACCACCCAGGATGGGAATCATCCCTTTGATCAGCATATTCACACTGAATACACTATTCATACATTAGTCACTTAGCAGCCATCTCAGCCATCAGATTGGTTGTCATGGTATCATGGTGCTTGTGTTCAAGTAGCCCTTATTTTACTTAATGATGGCCCTAAAGTGCAACAGTAGTGATTCTGGCAATTCGGACATGCCAAAGAGAAGGTATAAAGTGCTTCCTTTAAGTGAATAGGTGAGTACAGTACAAGATATTTTGAGTGAGAGGCCACATTCACACAACTTTTATTATAGTAGATGGTTATAATGTATTTTATTATTAGCCATTTATCTCTTACTGTGCCTAATTTATAAATTAAACTTTATTATGGGTATAAATATATAGGAAAAAATATAGTATTTATAGGATTCAGTACTATCTGAAGTTTCAGCATCCATTGGGGATCTTGAAATAAGAGTGAGCCAGCATATTCATCTTTTGTCGAATAAGGTAGTATTCAGAGGTTCTGGGGATTAGAAAGGGAATATGTATTTGGAGCATCATTTTTTTTCCCGTCTAACACAGTCTATTCTCTGGCTCCTGAAGATTCGCGTTCGTTTCACACACAAAATGCGTTCGCCCTATTCCAACATCCCCCCAAATCTCCACCAACTGCTGCATTAGGTCTCAAAACTCAATTCTAAAACCTCCTCTAAGTATTATAAACTCAAAGGTCCCAAATCTCATCATCTAAATCAAGTTTACGCAAGGCTGGATATATGCAGTTCATCTTGGGATAAACTTCCTCTCTACCTGTAAAACTAAAAAACAAGTTATCTGCATTCACAATATAATGGTCTTACAGGCATAGAATAGCAGTTATAGATATTCCCATTCCAAAAGAGAGAAAATTGAAGGAATAAAGAGATCACTGGTCCAACACAAGTTCGGAATCTGGCAGGGCAAATTTCAATAGGTTTCAAAGCCTGAGAATAATTCTCTGATTTGAGCCACCTGGCTCCACCCTGAAATCTGCAACTTCGCTCTCTGCACTGACAGCTTGGGTCTCTGATTACACTCACAGCCCTGCCCTCTAGAAGCAATATGTAACTCTCAGAAGATTCTTCCTTTTTTTTTTTGAAAGGTAGCACATGTTTACCACTGAATAGTTTTATTATCATCTTTTCTGCCTGTAGAATTTTGGTAGTCTAACAACTTTCCTTAATTCTGCAGTTTCTATCCCTTTCAGTCCATACTGGTTTTGGTTATGTTAGTGTAGCATTCCCAAAAGGCATGTGGGTTTCCAGTGTATGTCATGGGGATTCATGAGACCCACAGATCTTTCCTACATAACCTATCTGTATTGCCAGCTTCTGCTAAAATGGTTGAGTGTATCCATGAGTTATATGCCTGATATCTTCAGCACTGGCTGTCCAGCCACACCCTTAGCCTTCTCTCCAGAGCAGCTTTTAATAGTGAATCTCCTAATTTTATCATCTTTAGAAACCTGGATAGTCTGAGACTTTCTTAAGTTACCAAGTGCTTGTTCTTTTTCTCTTTTTACTCACTTTACTTTTTTTGCTTATCTCTTTTCTCTAGGACTTTACTGTAAGCAACAAGAAAAAACCACGCTACATTTTGAGCATTTTGCTTGGAAACATTCTCAGCCAAATATCCAAGTTTATTATTTATAATTTCTGCTTTCTATGCACCTTTAGGACACAGTTCAGAAGAGTATTCTGCCACTATATAATAAGGACCTCCTTCTCTCCAGTTTTCAATCACATCTTCCTCATGTCTTTCCGAGCTCTCAACACAATCACTTTTATTATTTATATTTCCACCAATATTCTGTTTAAGACTATTTATGTATTATCTAAGGTGATAGGAGCTTTCTCTGCGATGCCCCACACTTCATTCTGAGCTCTTACCAGAAGCACCTTCAATGTCCATATTTCTACCAACAATCTTTAATTCAATCTAGCCTTTTACTATCATCTGTCTCAAAATTCTTCCAGGCCCTATTCGTTTTCCAATTGCAAGGTCACTTGCACATTTTTAAGTATTTGTTCAAGAAGCACTCCACTTCTCAGTATTAAATTCTGCAAGGGTTTCTTAGGGCTGCCACATCAAATTGCCACAGACCTGATGGCTGAAAACAAAATGAATTTATTCTCTCGCAGTTCTGGATGTCAGATGTCTGGAAGCAAGGTGTTGCAGAGCAGCACTGTCTCCAGAGGCTCTGGACAGAAAACATTATTTGGCTCTTGCAGTTTCTGGTGTTTGCCCAGGATTCCTCGTCATGTGGCTGCATCACTGCCTTTCTTTTATACGGATACTTGTCTTGGCATTTAGGACCTACCCAGAAATACAAAATTATCTCCTCATTGCAGAATCCTTAACTTAATCACATTTGCAAGATATTTTCTAAATAAGCTAACATTCACAAGTTTTAGGAATTAGACTGAGTATCTTTTATGGGACCATGTTTTAGCCCACCACCACATTCATGAAGAATATTGGTCTGTCATTTATATTTATTTATATTTTTTGTACTGATTTTGTCTGATTTGGGGGTAATACTAGCTTCATAAAATGAGTTGAAAATGTTTCCTCTTCTTCTGTTTTCTGGAAGATATTGTATTAAATTGATGTTAATTCTTCATTAAATGTTGGTTAAAATTCTCCAGTAAAACTGTCTGAGTTGGAGGATTGTTTGGGTTTTTTTCATAAGTTGTAAAAATGAATACAATTTCAGATTAGGTGAGTTGCAGTAGTTTTTTGAGGAATTAATTTATCTAAGCATCCAATTTATGTGTGTAGAGTTTTTTTGTAGGATTTTCTTATAATTTTTTGTTGTCTGCCAGGTCTGTAGTGATCCACTGTTTCGTTATAACATTAGAAGTTTGTATCTTCTATTTTTTTCTTTGTGATCTTGCTAGAGTTCTTTAAATTTTATTGATGTTTTTAAAAAACAAATATTTGTTTCATAATTTCTTGTGTTGTTTTGTTTTAAATTTCATATATTTTTAAATTCTTATTTCCTTCCTTCTGCTTGCTTTGTGTTTATTTTGTTCTTTTTCTAGATGATTAAGGAGGGAGTTTAGATTATATATTTGATATTTTTCTTCTTTTCTAATATATTCATTTGTACTATAATTTTCTCTATCATTAGTGCTTTAGCAATGTACCACAGATTTTTTTTATGTTGCATTTTCATTTCATTCAGTTCAGTGTATAATGTTATTTCTCTTGAGATGTCCTAAATGACCCATAAATCATTTAGAAATGTGTTACTTTGTTTCCAAGTACCTGGTTATTTTACTGTTATGTTGCCATTAATATTTTCTGATCTTATTCCATTGTTGTCAGAGAAGACATTCTGTGATTTCGATTATTTTAAGTTTGTTAAGGTTTCTTTTATGTGTGCGGATGTAGTTATCTTGGCATATATTCCATAGGCACTTGATAATAATATATCTCCTGCTCTTCTTGGGTGAAGTGTTCTATAAATGTCAGTTGGACTCTGTTGGTCGATGATGTTGAAATCATCTATGTTACTGCTTATTTAATGGCCATTAGTTCCTGGCAGGGATGAAAATCCTGGCTCCCTACTTGGCTTCTCTAACAGTTCTTGTTAAACTTGGTGAGAGTGGAAGTCTAGGTTCTATACTTGGCCTTTGCTCATGTGGGCGATAGTGTGGACGTGTATGTTTTTTCTGTTTAGGTACGATAGAGCCATTGTATTTTAGAAGTTTTGTGTCTTACCAGGCTTCTCTTTTCTTTGTCCTCTGGCTAGAGAAAGTGAGCTTTTGCTAGAGCTTTTTTCTGTTTGCACCCATTGGTGTTTCTAGTTTGCCATCTTCTCCAACATCCTGTCTGGGATATATGAAGCAAAAAGAAAACCCAGGGCACTAATCATCATGTCATTTTCATGTCCTGAAATCCCTCCCAACCAGTCTTCCTTTTTCTCTCCACTTTTCAGAGTCCTTTTATGTCTGTTTTATATGTAACTTCCATAGTTTTTATTTCTTAAATTAGCCAGATCACTCACTTTAGAAAATGAAATAGCAAAAATGATATATGCCAGTTCAAAGATGAAGCTTTTAGAGCAATCAAGCAATTTCTTTTTCTTTTCTTT
>NW_006442103.1:7083438-7121394 GCF_000325575.1 Pteropus alecto | reverse complement strand
AAAGTATCATTCAAAAATTTTGTATAGTTTCCTCAGTGTGCACAGATTTATTTGTACAGATAACTTGATAAGACTATCACTTTTAACTAATAACTTTGTCACTTTTAACTAGATTCTTTCACAATAACGTATTCAAATATTTTGTTGCTCGTGATACCCCTTCCAAAAGAACACATTGGCCAAAAGACATCATCATTTTCTAGAAGCTTCTAAAGTGATCAAAGAGCCCTAAATCAAGAACTTTATCTTAGTTTTCTATTGAATTATATTTAGAAGTGTATTAAAGATTTTTCAGAGAGTAAGTCTTTGTTGTTGTTCTGAAAAAAGTTAAATTCCTACCCAAGGATGAAGTAGCTTTACCAAGCTGACTTCTGGAAATGCAGTAAATTTTTTTATATAAAAAAAAATCTTGAAATGCTATATCCAATTTTTAACAAAACTTTTTGAACAGGACCTGATTATAGTGAAAAAGAGGACTTCTGTATAGATAAATACGACTTATTCCAGGGCTGGCAGCAACCTCTGATGCTACCACTTGCTAAAATCAAACTTAGAAGCAAAGAACAAGTCATGAGTCATCATCACCAAAGTAGAAAAACAAGATGTTTATCAAATATTGGAGTTTTTCAACTTGTGCAAAGTGTTCCAAATTTTTCTAATCACTGTTTTTTGGGGATTTGGTTTTGTTTTTGTCATTAGAGAAACATAAAATTTGAAGGCCACGTTTGACAAGGAAAGGAGCTTACAAAATAAGAATTATTTTTTAACAGTCAGAACATAAATAACAGATGACAGACATGACCCACATGTTCTAAGATGTCAGTAGACTTATCCAATTTTATATTGAAAGGAGGTATTATATTCTTTCATAGGATGCTTCAAAATTCTGTAAGTTTTAAAGATTTTACAGTAAACAGTAACTTCTTTACAAAGGTACCACTTCAAATTTCATTATCTGTCTCAAGTGATATATGTCCATTTTGACCCAGATCGGTATGACCATTTTCAATTACAGGGATTTGGCACCCACTCTCTCAGGAAGGAATGTTAGAAAATAAATAAATAAAATACAACAAAGTTAAAAAAATCAAAACTCAAACAAAACAGAGGGAAAGCATCTTTTCAGAGATTCTATTTTTCAAAACCTGGGCCCCAAAATAAAAAGTATCCATAACATAAATGAAAGATATGGAAAAATCTCAAGCTGAAATTGAATAAGAGAAAATTTCTCCCTTTCTTAGAGTACTTTGGCATATTATCTCTTTCTATGCACGTGAGCATGAGAAACTAGCAAAGAAACAAAGGTGTGACCAGTGAGATAAGAAAAGCATTAGTAAAATGCAAATTCAAACCACACTAGGATCTCGCTTCACACCTTGTACATTAATATTTCAAGCAGCTAATAGCCAAAAACTGGAAAGAACCCAAATGGCCATTAACCCATTTCCCATTTGCCCTAAGAATACTCACCGGCGGCAGCGTTTACCCCAAAAGAACTTACCCATTTCCCATTTGCCCTGAGAATACTCACTGGCGGCAGCGTTTACCCCAAAATAACTCGCAATAAAAGCCCTAACCAAAGTTTACCAACTATATCCTATGTTTTTTCAGAAAATTACATCAAAACAGGACTGATGCAGTTGAGACAGCTTGTTTGAATAGAAAACAGATGCTAAAATATCTGGGGGGAAAAAAAAGATTGCAAAAGGGACGATGATTCTGTGGTGAACTTATGGTGCTGAAATGGTGTCACGAAAAGGAAGTAACATTGTTGTCAACATTCCAAAGTGATACTGTGATTGGGTAGACAACAGTAATAGAAAGAAAAATAGAAAACCATGAGTCATTGTGGGTTATAACGAGAATATGGGAGCAGTGAACTCGGCTGATCAGATGCTCACAAGTTTTGGTATAGGAAATTCTTCCTAAAAATTACAGTGCTGAACTCCTACATTTTGTTCTAGAAGGACCATCCTGAGCTCATGATCAGCCATGTGAACTTCAGACTGATGTTGACTGAAAGAATGAGGGAGAAGCATCACAAGCCAGGGTAGCGACGTCTTCGAGGTCGTCTGTGCTCTGATGATGTCACAACTCCGCCTGTCTGGAAGACATTTCCCCAATATCAGGGGAACAGAATTCAACTGGTCACTGCAAAGTTTGGGGCTTGCACAATGTCAAGGGTGGCAAGAACAGCTGGAGAGAAATGCGACATTTTTGTGCGAAATGTGATGTTTCGTTTTGTGTTGTTCTGTGCTTTGAAATTTACCACACACACACAAAATTATTAAATATTGATCATCACATACATTTCTGTTACATTAGGATTAGGGACAAGTTCTGTTTAGAAATAACTTCAAGAAAAGTTTTTATATTTTATTTTTACATTGAAAACAAGTGATATTTGCTTCGGTCTCAAAGAGCATGTTTATGTAAAATTAAATTAATGCTGGTGTCAAACTGCACTTTTTTTCTAAATGGGAAATGGGTTAAATATGTCAAACTTCATCTTGTCCTACATCTACTCATCTAAGCAATATTATCCTCAGTGACAATAGGAGACCTTATATCTAGCATGCTCAAGTAGGCTATCTATTCTGATTTGGGGGGAACTTAGATCTTTTTAAGGTAATCATACAAATGAATCCAAGATGTCTACCATCTTTAGAAATTTCCAAGGTAGTTTTCTGATACTTAACTAACCTATAGTGGAAGAAAGCACAGTGATTTCTTGGGGACGGAGAATAAGGCATGGAGAGGGCCAGGAGGGAGTGATTCTGAAGGTTATAGAATGCTTCTGGAGGTAAACGATATGTTATTTTAAATGTGATGATAGACAAATACATACAAAAGTCAAAATTTATCAAATTATATACTTTATGTATGTGCAATTTATTATACGGCAATTATACTCCAACAAAGTCGATAAAAAAAAAAAAATAAACCAAATAAAGTTAAGGTGTAGTTGTCAAAATAGCAAAACAAAATTCTCCTTAAGGCCTAAACTTTTTATTGCAGCATTTAAATTCCTTCCATCACTTTGGAATGTTGGGTTCATGTTCAATTTTTAATTGCCGAAAAATGTTCCTTACAATCTCTATTCATATGAGATTGCAGCACACTTAAAAATAATGTGCAAACCAAATTACAGAAAAAACTTCATCATTTTGTCAATATCACAACATAAAACACAAAATGCAAGCTGGTGGAAAAGGTGTTAATGTGTTTTTATAAAATACAGGTATAAAAATAACCTTAAAGCTTTATTATTATCAACATTATAGAGGTACAAACATTTATACCTCTGTATCAGAATGCAGTATGTTGTTCATTTACATCTTAACAGTATTGAATATGTTTACTCTTTACTTTAACCTTCTTCAGAGATTTTTCTCTGGCATTTTTTCCCCCACATTAACATATGGGAATGTACATTTAAAATTTTATGTTAAAATCTGAAAAATTTGCACATAAAGCAAACTACAGTATCAATTTACTGAATGAGTCTCCTGAAATGCATAATTGAGAATTTTTGGAATATATTACCGAAAGCCTTTCTGGTGATCAATCTGGGTGATTTTTTAATGCCAGATGACCATGCTATTTCAGGATTTATAAGCAGCACTTAGTTGACGTCGATTCTTTCCCTGATGTCATTTCACTTGGCATGTGAAAAATAAAAGAACCCCAAACTCTGCTTGTTGAAAATAAGTATTGCTCATAAGTTTTGGGAATTTGAGTTAAAAACGTTTTCCTTGAATATCTTAATTAAAATGTATTAATATCAGAAATTCATTTACTCATCATCGCTAGTGCTTATTATGTGCCAGCCTTTTGTTCTAAGTGCTATTTAGATATTAAATCTCTCAATTCTCATAAAAACACCATGAGATAGATAATAGTGTTATTCCGATTTTAACAGATGCAAAACTTTGCTCAGAGAGGTTAATGTAGGAGATTGTTACAGGTCGAACTGTGTTGCCCACTCCTAATTCTAATGTTGATGTTTGAACCCCCAATACCCTAGAATGTGAAGTTATTTAGAAATAGGGTTGTTGCAGAAGTAATTAGTTAATTAAATATGAGGTCATCCTGGGCCCTTACTCTTATATGACTGGTATCCTTATAAAAAAGGAAATTTGGAGGAAAACACATACACACTGCTAGAATGCCATGTGAAGACGAAGGCAGAGATCTATATGGTGTAGCAGAACTGAAAGATAGCCCAAGATGGCTGTCAAACCACTGGAAACCAGGAGAGAGGCATGGAATACAGTTGCCTTCATAGCCTGCCAAAGGAACTAACCCTAGTTCCAAGAACTATAAGACAAAAAAATCTCTGTTGTTTAAACCTACCAGTTTGTGGTACTTTGTTATGACAGCTCTCTCGAACTAATACTGGGGATGGGATCCAGATATCTGGCTTCCGAGTATACACTGTGCGATGTATTCTCAGAAGACATTTAGTTACGTTGTAATTCTGTGTGAGACAGGAAAAGATCTTAGTTCAAAGAAGGGGACATGAAAACAAATCAGAGAAATATATTTATTAGTGCTTTTCGACTCAAAAGACAACTAAATATTTAATTATTTTCCTATACCAAATTTCAGAAAGGAATTGTTATGATAGTCACTTAACGATGGTGAAAGTTGACTTTTTCTTTTTCTTTTTTTAAATGTCAATGTGGACACAAATATTCTTGTTTACGTAATATTTAATAATTATGCAATGTTTTGCATTAATTGCTCCTACTATTTCTGTTTTGTTTTGCTACTCAAATCGTCTCAAACATAGCTGTTAAAAATTCCCTCCAACTAGGTTATATTTCTTTTGACTCTCCCCATTAAGCCCTAAGTGCTTCTTTGTTTCAGCACAATAGGCTTACCTTTATTTTCCCTGATCTAGTCTTGAAATCTAGATCAGGGAAACAAGGTATATAATATATAGTATACATCTTTTTGCAAAAGAAAAGAAGATACATAGGAATCTTATACATAAGTATCTTCTTAGATATGCAAAAATAAGAACTGTGAAGAGAATAAAAAATGATAGGGAGTCCAAACATTCTGAACGCAGGTCTAGCTGGAGGTTTTGCGTGTACTGGAGATGGGGTAAGAGAAAGGGGGAAAGGAGAACCTACTGGAAAGTAAGGAAGATTGCACTGAAAGAGGGGTAAAATCAACTTTAAAAACTTTGTTTTCCAAACGTGCCTGAAGTTTGGCTGTGCCTAAATCCTGGTATGATGAGAAATCCAAGAAACACATAAAACAACAACAACAACAACAACAACAAAAAACAATATTCATTGCAAAACAAAGAGGGTGGAGAGAATTACAGCAGATTGCCTGTATATAACCTCAAATGTGGCTGATTTAAAATTTCAGACCAATCAACCTCAATGGAAGTCGACGACCTCCTCTAAAAACTTTTTACATCCAGCAAATAAGTTGCTTGTAGAAACTCTGATATGTCCAAACAAAATAAAACAAAACTCCATTAACATTTAGTGTTGCCCAAGAGAAATCTAAACCTAACGTAACTACTTTGTTGCTTTCATTTTTGTTTTATTTTGGTGGAGTAGCTATTATATTCTTGCTAGGATCCTTATGTTCTTGTTGTCCTTGTTGCTTTGTTTTGCAGGATAAGTCAATATCTGATCTAAATGTTTTGTGGCACAATTCTGACAGGTACTTGGAGAGTCAACCCACTACGGTCGCATAACGTCGAGTTCAGGAATGTTCTTGCACAAGTTAGTATTACAGTGTGGAGTCTTAGGATGATGATTAGGTTGTTGATCATGGACTATAATATCGTTCAATGTGTAAGCCCAAGTGCATGGGGCCCAAGTCAGGTGGTCTCCAACACATCTCTGAATAAACATATGTGGTGGACTCCTCCAGCCTTATGTAACTGTCTATCTATCTCTGGATCAGGCAGGAGACAGTTATGCTCCTAATAGTTCTTTTGTGACCTTCACATACCAAGATTTTATAGTTTGAAATCATGAATTCATTAGTAAGAATTTTGGAGGGCAGGAAGCTCTTCCCTCTCTTGGAGAATATTGTGACTCTCCATGCTGTGCATCCTGATTGCAAAATAAAATCCTTCCTTTCACACTCTAAATGAAGTAAAATCTTTTCCTCACTTTTCCATACATCTGAATTTAATAGTGACATTTATCCATACAGTTGTATTACACTCCTCATCCAGGGTAGAGTAAATTTCACAAGGTTTTAGCATCTATCTACTATAGCTAGCTAGCTAGCTAGCTAGCTATCTATCTATCTATCTATCTATCTATCTATCTATCTATCTATCTATCTATCTTCATCTATGTATCATCTATCATCTACCTACTTACTTGTCTTTTATTTTGCTCGGTACTCAGTGAGATAATTCAGTTCAAGGGTAAATACTATTCTTTAGCTTTGGAAAAATTTTAGTGTTATTTCTTTGAGTATTACCTCTACAACTCTTTCTGGAATTGCTTTTAGACTGGATCTATTCTTTTCGGATCTTTTTGGATACATCCTTTGTATTTTAGGTTTTTAAAATATTTTCCATTCTTTTGACTTTTTATAATAAGAAAAAGGTCTAGGTCCAGATTAATACACATTAATAATTTATTGAGACTTAGTATTCTTCAGAGCTTATTCCATGGAGTGATTTTCCCACAAAGCGCTAGTGGTTTTACTGTTGTTGTTATTTCTAATATGGTTTCCAAGAGCAAATATATTTTGAAATATGTCTTATCTAATAGAGCTACTTCTGTTTTGTTTTTTACTGTAGAAATTATCGAAACCATTACTACGATGAAGAACAGAAAGAGATGCACTTCCTATTCCTTTCCTTGACTAAAAAATCAAAACTTCTTGCATACAAAGCTGGCAATGGTTTAACAGTGAATAAAGGAAAATGGTATCTATACTAGCTAATTATTCAGTCTTAAATTATAGCTCTGTTGCAAATCCTCTAATTACTTATAGTGTCTTCTCCCACAGCAAGAAAAAGATTATTATTGAGTGCAATTTAAAAGCTGCCTCTCAAAGTAGAAAAAAAGGGATTATGACGAGCTAAGTTTACTTAAACCAACTTCCACATTATTGCCTACAGAGAGAAACTTTAGATTTTGTTCTATAATTGTACCAATACACGGCTTTTTATTTGAACTTCTATTTCTAGTTTTATATAATAAAAAATTTATAAATTGCTATATCTGCTCAGTAAAATAACTCTTAAACACACCTATGTATATCTTTTTTTTTGTTTTTTAAAAAAAAGCATTTCTGAGTGCTCTAAGTAATTATTTTTAGTAGCTCTGAAATTAGTAACTCTGACTTTGAGGAACTGTCATTTGCATTTCAATAGTCTAAGACAAACGAAAAAAGGACTTTTTATGAAGTTAAATTTTCTAGATGGAAAAACACATGTGTGAAAATAGCTGCAAATATGAAATTAAATTTCTATTTAGAATTGCCTAATATAACAATAAATAATGAGTTCTTCAAAATTAAACCATAATAAAGAAATCTCTCAATGTGTGTAATATGAAACATGATGAATTAGAACTAATATTTATTTATGATCAAGTTTTCTATATTGGATGACACATAGGGAAAATGAGACTGTTTCTTTTAAGACTATTAGCACATTGATGCAAATTACTCATGGAAGCCACGTTGGAAATGCATGATTAATGAGAATTGGTTTCAAATGGTTTCATATGATTACATTAAGTGAATAGAATGCGGATGGTGGGAGTGTTTTAGACATACAAAAAAATGAAAGAAATAAGAAGAAGATCATGAGCAAAATAACAGGCATCCATCACTCAGCTGGTAAAGTTTTGACTAAAAACAACAACATAAAATGAAGATGAGAATAATTAAACACGTCCCATTTTTCCTTGCTGTATGGATTCTGTAAGTCCTTAGGGTCATTTTGTCCATATCTATTAGATGATAGAGCCTTTAATTCATAACATATATATATTAGCCAAAGGATGAGGGGATGTGACTGTAGATGAGAAACTCACGTAATGGTCAGAGAATACTAAATAGGAGAGGAGCTCATTTTACTTTCTCAAACTACCAAATACTACACATATTCTTCTTTTAATGTAGTGTGGGTGAGGAGATCTTTGAGTGTCTACTCAAAATAATATTTAATGCTCCTTGCACCACTGAAGTCTAGAGTAACCCCTAGACGTTTTCAAAGCTGGGAGCTAACAGAATAGAGGCAATACATGTCTATTGTCCCGTAGGAACTACAGTGATAAGAATGTAAAGGCAACCTCCTATGGATATCCAAAGTGGTGCTGGCTTTCCTCTCACGCCAGCCTGCATTCATTTCCTTGGCTGTCAATAGGCTCTGGTGGAGCTTTTAGACAGTTACCGATATTCGATTGTATTTTCCATTGACTCAAAATTATAGTCATTGATTTAAAATTGATCATAATTTAGTTAATATTTTCATCTTGCTCACAAACTAGTATAACCAAATAATAAAATGTAACTTTATTTGTCTCTCCATTATTTTTTACTTTTGTTGGTGATGTTGTTTTGGGATTCTACACTGTTATCACTATTACCAGTGATAGGGAAAATGGTGTATTCCAACATATTGTTTTAATATGATATTACCTAAACTTAAACTTTTGCCAGCACATCCACACGTGAGCTTGGACAATTTAGAACTGCAAAGTAACTGAGGGATCACCAATAAAAATATAGATGTGAAGTTTTGTTATAAAAATAGGGTATAAATTTGGAGATAATGATAAAATGTTTATCAAGTATGAGTAGAAATTTAGCTTTTGTGATGTGAAAAGCACTCATTTATTCAGAAAATTAAATCAGCTAGCTGCTGGATGTGAATCTTTGGCAAATCACTAACCTCTGTGGTTAAGTTTAACTTTCTGCAAAAATGGAGATAATGTGCTTGTGCCTGACTTTTCCGTGCTATTAGGATAATCAATGGAGGAAACGAATGCAGTCACTTAATAAATTCTAAAGATATATAAGCTACAAGTTGTTATGAGCTTTGATTAATGCTTTTGATAATCAGCTATATTGTTTTCTTATGCAAAAAGGTCTGAGACATATTAAAAAAAAATTGACATGACAAGTGAGATGGATCTTTATATTTAGCCCAGAGAATGTCTCAATAATTCAAGCCATAAATGGGAAATGATGGAGTTTATTCCAGTGTGATAACAATTTCCTTTAGATTGTTGGTTTTTGAAAAGCAATTTACTACTCTTTAGGTACAAGATGGAGTTGAGATTTTGGAACCATCTCCCTAATTACATAAGCATACCAGGTTCATGAGGGTGATGTAGTTAGTGCACATAATTTTCATTTCATTTTGTTTCATTTAGGGAAAAGTCTTAAAACTTGTGTTGCTTTCCTTCAAAAAAAAAAATCTAAAATATGTGGAGGAAATAAGAAGATGTAGATCAGATGTAATCTTTTTAAGAGCACTTTAACCATTTAACGGAAACTAGCAACTCTTGAAACTAATTCACCATAGATATCTCTTCCCAATGAGGAAAGGTGCTTCTAATAAATAAAATTAATTTTCAGTATGTATAAACATTTTAAAGTTTTAAAGATAAATTGGTATGTTTGAACTTTATTTGAAATGACATTGCAAATGTCATTTTAGCTAAACTAAAATACCTCATATTTAAAACATAACATTTTATCATGACATAGAAAAAATATCAGAAAGGAATCATTGTACTCTTGCTGAAAGTAAATTCTGGAATATCAAATAACAATTTTAAAAATGGAAGCAATGTCAGACCTTATTTCTTTATTATACTATTAATCTCTAGAGTTGCTATTTTATGCTGCCACTCATGGCAATTATTACTTAATGCAATATATTTGATCATTTAACCATTATTTTTAAAGTATTTCTTGCTATGTAAACAATATTCATTATGGTAGTTAATTAAAATATTAAAATTGTGACTTGTTTTACATGAAAGATCAAATGAATGTTTAGGTGATTAAACTGGAATAATCAGAAGTACTTTGTTAAAATACATTTAATTCAGAAGAATTTATAAACCTAAATGAATGCATTATGCTTTAACTGAATAAATATCTGAAACATAGCAGTTCTAATTTACCAGAAAGTATCAAAGACATCCTTTTATTATAACTGGAAGAAAATAAAGAAGAGAAATCAACTTAAAAAGACATTCATAGCAAGATTCTTAGAACATTAGCTGAATACTAAAAGATTTTTCCCTAACTTTTGATTATTATGATGTAGAAATAGTAAGGTTTGCTTTGAAATGACCTAACTAGTAATCAACTCTTTTGCACATGACATTGTATACCTGACCTTATCAAAAATAGTAAATAAAAATGTGGCTCCTGCACTTCTGATTTTATTTTTCAATATGGACCAAATTAACTTGAACAGATTTTGTATTAGTAACCTAAATTTTAAAAATATTTACTAATACTTAAAAAATTAGAAATTAATTATTTTAATATATATGTGTATTGTAACAGTTACACGCAAAGCAATATACATATGATGTATTATTCAATTGTACACTTGAAACCTATATAGTTTTATTAACCAAGTCACACCATAAATTTAATTAAAAAATAAAATGTGGAGCCAGGACAAACAATACTAGAAACCTCTGGCACAGACATAAGGCATAAATGATCTCATGCAGAGGTGTTCTTGGGCTTATATTGCTGGATGCAAAGTGGGTCACCCCCAATACAGTGACTCCAAATCCTTTGCTGCTTTACAATTATAAGAAATTTACAAGGGGATGAGAAGCACCAAAGTGATTATAATAATAGCTTGGTGGCCAGGGCAGTGGTTTGAGAGTCAAAGGAGCCCTTATGCACAATTACTCCAGCCCTAGGTGAATTCACACACCAGCACAGTGTCAGCCAGAGGCTGACTCTCTAAGCCAACACTGTTATGCTAAGCCGACTGCTTGATCTGCTTGATAGGCAACTGACGTGGGCATGGGACTATCCAGTAGGCAGTGGTTATATCCCCTAGGGAGATTTTTAAATTTTTTAATGAAGAATGATGATAAAATTATTTCACTTCTGAAAAAGGGACATGACAGAGGATCAAGAGTCATGATTCTTCCATCAGGATTTGTAGTAACACAACAAAAACTTAGAGACCCAAATGGAGCAATAATATACCCAGTTGGGATTGACACAGCCTCTAAAATAAAGCGCACAGGATGCTTAACTTAGCAGAAATTGGCTCCAGGACCATTTTTGGTTTTTTGGCAGTAAATAAAATTTTGTTTTTTTCTGTTCAGTTAATATCAACATTTAAACAAACATTTAAATTTTATTTACTATTATGTCAGCATTATGAATTATTTTAAAGCATTATAATTTGATTCAACAAGAAAAAGAATAAATTTATTCAATATTGATTCTCCAGCTTCACAAGCTCCTGGCTTCATTCTTAGACTCTTTTCTAGTATACATTTTCCTTGCACATCCAAAAACTTAAGTATCAATCCATGACCAATTTAATTCCAGTGATGAAACATATGACCTTTACTGTCATCATTTTCTCTTCATTCAAAGAATACAAATAAAGGTATGCTCTCAATTTATTTTGTCTATCCCAAACCTCAGGATGTAGTTCCAGTATGAGTCAGTATGCTAGAACATACCAGAGCACACAAGTGCAAAAAAATGTAGCATTGACCTTAATATATAAGGAATTGAATATTTCCATACTTGTTGATTTGTGAAGTCAAATTTCAAATGTCAAATACAGATATTCTTTTGCGTTTCCAAAGTTCACTTTTCACCACTTTGTTTTCACAGAAGACCTACTTTTGTATCTCTATTTGCTAACTGAAGGAAATATGAAGAGGATTTTTAGGTTTACAAAAAAAAAAAAAATGAAAATAGCCTTCAGCCTTTGTTTTTCAGCAAGCCATTACAGAGGCAAGTGTGCACTGCTAAGTGAAATTACACCACACATACATTATTTCTACTTTATATAAGCTGTGTATTTATCATATCATTTCTGCTTTTACTGTGTTTGTGGTATCTTTGGTTTTAAGTGTTATTTGGTATGATTTGGTTGGTTACTTTCCGGGTCTGGGGACACTCAAAAATTTTTCCCATATAAATTAATAATGATTGTGTCTTCACTTTACGCCATTTCAGTTTACAAAAGGTGTCATAGAAACGCTCTCCTTTCAGATAGTGAGGGAAGTTTGTTTTGCAAACTACTAAGCTACATACAATCTGCTTGACACAGAATCTTATGCAAATAGAAACACTGAAGCAGGCGTTTGTTTAACTTGATCAAATATTGGAAGCATGACACTGCAGCACATATAAAACAAAGTATAAGCCCCATGGTGGAACAGGCATCCCAACGTGTGTAGAAATATCAAGTGTGAAAAGAAGTTCATGTCAAGCCCGTTCCCTGGAAGAGTCTTTATTCCACATTCCTGGCTAACTTTTACTCACCATTCAATTGTAAGATGAAATATGTCTTTTACAGAAAACCTTCCTAGTCCTCTTTAGCCCCTCCTAAAGCCTCTTCTGTTTTTTGTTAATAATACTCATCCTAATTTTTGTAGGCCTTTTTATATTTATCGTCAATAAATGTAAGCTCCATATGGTCAGCTTAATATATACATGTTCATTGTAGTAAATTCAGCTCTTAGCAAGAGCCATGCACATTATAAACAGAAAATACATATTATTGAACAAATAATTGCAGCTTTTTAGTGCTATACTGACCATTTAGGTGGCCTTAACCAGAATTTCAAGAGCCAGAATTAACTTGCTATACAGTGAAGCCATATCTCAAATTAAAAGTTTTTAACACTCAGAATTCTTTCTTCAATAACAATTATTTCCTTGATTGATTTAATATATTATTTAAGAGCCTTGACACAGGTGTGTCAACATATAGATGCTGACTTCAATGGGTTAAGTTGAAAAATATCGTAGAATTCTAATATTAGATGAGCCATCTGTCTCTTTGTGAGAGACAAAGGTTGATCCAGAGTGTGAAAATGTGACCGGCATATCCCTCTGAAAGGCCGACTTTTTTATTTGACTTAGCAGACAAAGCAGATCATGTCCTTCAAATGAAGTGAAAAACCAAGCCCGAGAGAATGGTGCCATTCTCATTTAGCCTTGTACTCTGCCCTCTTTTTATTCTTGGAAACAGGAATATTTGAGATCGTAAAAGAATACGACTATACGAGTCTTTGCTGAATTCAAAGGGATATCTTTAGATTTCTAAGAATAGAAGGCTTCAACAGAACACTTATTTATTATTGTGTCAGTATTCAAAACCAGCAAACTTCTACCAACTGTACTACTTGGACTTTAGTGTAACATAAAAGCTATTTTGCATGACAAATTACACTGTTGTAACCAATATTATAATTAGGATAGAAAGCAGATATATTAGATTCACATTTAGGAAAAAGCTACAGAAGATTAATTATAGTCTCTTAAAATTCTATGTTCATCATCATTTAACTTTTTTTTTTTTCATTTAGTGCCAGAATGGAAGGATTCCAATACATTGGTGGGATGAATCTAGCATGCACTAATCCACCACGCTAAATGCATTCAAACTTAAGGACCCAAATGTGTTATAAAGCATAATCACTTGAGAGATAAATCTTTAGTAAGATAGAATTCCAAATTAAAATTGCCAAGGATCATATGTAGAGAGAGAGTATAATCAAGGAAAATCTATATAAATAAGGCCTTGTCTTTAAGTAGTCCAAAATTACAAAATTATATGATTCATGTTGCTTACTATATAGTTTAACTTGGCTTCTTCTGAATTAATTGTTAAAGCATTGAAAGGCATACCCATTTTCATGTGTTTAAACTTCCTCATTTTATTTTAGCTTTTCTATTAGCTGGCAGATGTCACAATAGAGTGTCATCTGAATCTTCCATCTAATTATGTATGCAAATGCAGAGAATCCAGCAAGAATATTTTTAATAATATGAGTACTTAATGCCAGTTTTTTATTAGACTAATTAATATAATTGCATACAATACCATTTGTGGCATAAATTCCAAATAACAAGCTGTCAATCATTTAAACATAATGTGATAGTACATTTTGGTTGATCTCATCTAAAACTACAATTTTAGATTTCATTTAGAGCTCCATTTGCCTTTTTTTAAACAATAAATAAGCACTTTTTCAGAATTAATTATGAAAATCTTCTATGTGAAATATGATGAAAACAAGTGGCGTCAAAGTTGAAAGTGAGAAATGATACTTCACCATTAAGAAAGCTGTCATGATATAAAACCTTCAGCTAAACCTCTCAGGTTAGGTTTTGGAAATTCTGATTTGCTTTCCTTGTGCAGAGGATGGGGGTGAATGAAACATATTCTGCCCTTCTTTGCTAAATGTACTGCATTAAGAAAAAACTGTAACATAAGAACTTTATTACTTTTCTTACTTTTCTTTAATACTCATAGCCTAATTTATCCTGGAGTAATTATAGTACAATGATCAGCTAATTAGGAATAGTCATTATCATTTTCATAGGCTGTTTGTAGGGTATTATGTCTGAGTGATTTAATATACTTTGTTTCGTGAGCCCCTCTTGCAAGTAACACAAACAGAGCCATAGGAAGATGAAAGCAAAGGTCGTTTTATGACCATGAAAATCACTTTATTTTTTAAGCAGTTATGAATCTGAGTAAAGTCACACATGTTAGAGCAAAAATAATAAAAAGCAGCCTTAATCTTCAAAAACACATTATTTGCATTAATGTATAATTTTCTGGTTTCTCACATAGTCTTACTACATGAGCTCTGTGTTTTTCTGAATGTTAGAAACTTATGACTTGTACTTAATGTATTAAATCAAACAAAGAAATAATAGTTATTGAAGAAAGAATTCTGAGTGTTAGGAAAATTTAATTTCAGATATAGCTTCACTGTATAGCAACTAGGCAACTTTAGGTAAAATGCCTAATAACTCTGCACTCAATAACCTCATCTTAAAATGTGTCTAATCATTTTTCCTCTGTCTCAGCATGGATGATTTTAAATTTCAAAAGGAAAATGTAGATCTAGAATGCACTCTGTAAATGCACTCTATACATATTATATCATTTAGCCCTAACTTTAAAATTCAAGCTAATAGTGTTATATATAAAAGAATCAATACAACATTTATCTATTAGTATGATTGGTGTTATCTTAGATCCCGGAAGAATATATTTAAAGTAGATGCTAAAGTAAAAATTTCAATGGAGGATTTGGTTAAATTAGATGACAGAGAATGAAATCACATTTGCTTTAATTTTGATCTGAGATTCAAAATCTATTTTTTTCCAATAGACATGGATTTTTAAAAATAAAGATAGATATAAAAATTCAAACACTGAGATGTGCCCCCAATATTTTTTGTAACTCAAATAAGATTAGGTCTCCATGGTCAATCTTTGATTTCACCTGGAGGCAATGCTCAGCTCATCACAATAATAAGATATACATGTTCACGTGTACCGATGGCATTTTAAAGCACTGAGTACCAATATTACTGAAGGTTTTGTGAGATGAAAGAGAAAATTATATCAAACACCGGATATCCAAATAGTCTAAAATATTTTTAAAGATAATTAATAATTCTCTCTATGGCTCTCTCCCCCTGACTATACCATCAATAAAAAATATATATTATTTTTTGTAATTAAAATATTATCAAAATTTTTCTTTACCCATGATTTCCCACTGTGTAATGATCCCATCCTCCTCTCCTGTTTCTCTTTCTTTCAACTCCTCTAGTTTGCATCTTTCTTCCCAGAATAAAACCACCAAACAAAAGATCTCTCTGGAACTACCAGATTTGAAGTCTGAGAGAATTAAAAATAAATTAATTATGGCTTTTGGATAAAGACGACAGAAAGAGTATATACAATTTTCTCCTTGCCCAGCACTAATTCATACAAATCACATAAATGAAAGTAGCTAAAGCAATATTAATGCCAGACAAAAAGAGTTGAAGGTGAAAAGCATTAACAGAAAGGAAGGGCTAAAGAAGCAACCCCCAAGGTAGAATAGTCACTAATCTTTAAGTAACTAATAACAATTTTGAAATAAACCAAAAACATTTAGAAATAAAAAACAAATTGATAAAGCTATAAACATAATTGGAGATTTTAACATAACTCATAAATTAATATGTTAAATACATATGTTAACAATTTTGAAATAAACCAAAAACATTCAGAAATAAAAAACAAATTGATAAAGCTATAAACATAATTGGAGATTTTAACATAACTCATAAATTAATAGGTTAAATACATATGTAATAGGTACTTATATATAAAAATGAAATACATATGTAATAGGTACATATGGTACAATAGGTACATATGTATTTAAATGAAATACATATGTAATAGGTACATATGTATTTAAATTAAAATGAAATATATAAGATTTAAATGAAACAAGATTGTCATAATTGAACTATATAGATTTTTATGCCAAACAAAAGAAAAGCAGCACAATCATGATAAATTTGCATGGAAAAGATTCAAGATATTACTAAAAACAAGCATATAAAACCCATCTTCACTCCCTCGAATATATTTGAAATGAAATATATTAACACAAATTTTAGTATATATCAAAGCAATATTTCAGTAAACAGAAGAGTAAAACCTACAAGTTACAAATAAATTACAATTAAAGCACTATATATCAGGCCATGTAAGTTGAGATAAACTGAAGCTCAGAAAAATGCATAGCTTTAAATGAATCTATTAAAAAAAAGGTACTCAAAGTGCATAAATCAAGCTTTCAAGAAGCTTAAGAACATTAAATTAACATGAATTAATATTTAAAACATGGTGTAGCTTTTGAAATAAATAGTATAGCTTAAAGTATAAATTAATGGTATGAAAAACTCTCTCTAAACTAGAATTAATAAATAAATCAAATAGCTCTTTTTTATTGTGATAAAAAAACACACAAAATGAAATTTACCATTTTAACCATTTTTGAGTGTACAGTTCAGTAATGTTAAGCATATTAACATGGCCATGAAACATCTCCAGAGTGTTCTACATAAATCTTTTAGGTCCAGTTGGTATATAGTATTAGTCAAGTTCTCAGTTTTTAAATTTATATTATGTATGGCTGTTCTGTCCATTATTGAAAGTAATGAAGTCTCTTACTATGATAGTGTGGATATCTATATCTATGTTTGTACCAATGTCCTTCAATCCTGTCAAAATCTGTTTTAGGAATTTAGAAACTCCGATGTGTTGTGCATACATATTTTAATTGCTATATCTTCTTGATAAATTGACTCTTTTATTATTATACAGTGTTCTTCTTTGTCTCTCATAATAGTTTTTGACTCAGTCTGTCTTGTCTGACATTACTGTAGCTACCCCTGTTCTTCTTTTTCCTTTTTCCATTCTTTTACATTCAGCCTATATGTGTCCTTAGATCTAAGGTGAGCCACTTGTAGATAACATAGAGTTGGTTTTTAATCTATTCAGCAATAGTTGGCTTTTGATTGTTAAGCTTATGCATTTACATTTGAAGAACTTACTGATAGAAAAATTTACTTGCTATTACCATTTTGCTAATTGTTTTTTGTAAATCTTATAGTTTTTTTGTTTCTCATTTTCTTTCTTACTGACTTTGTGTTTTTCTGACTACTTTGTAGTGAGAAGCTTTGAGTTCCTTCTCATTTTATTTTTTGTATACTCAGTAGATGTTTTCTTTGTGTTTTTTTTTTATAATTACATAAAATATCCTAAAAGTATAACATTCTATTTTAAACTAATAACAACTTCAAGCACATACAAAAATTCTATTTTCTTATAGCTCTACAATCCCCTATTTTATATTATTGATATTACAACTTATGTCTTTATATACTGTATACCTATCAAAATACATATATAGTTATTTGTATGTTTTTGTCATTTAAATGCTACATAATAATTGAAAGCAATTTATGCACAAAATTAGCATAATAAAGAATATTATATTTTGTCCATGTATTTACCTTTTGCTATGTTGGTGTATTCTTAATCTCTTTTTATTTCATGGAAGATATTCCAGTCACTGAAAAGTGTCATTTTTCCATGTGTTCTTATAAGTTTCTTCTAACTGAAATACTCTGAACTTGCATTTCACCCTTAAAAATTAAGAGTACAACAAATTCCAAGGGCTTTAAATCTTTTTTTTTCAAATATTAATTTTTTCCTGATAGACTGGCTTAAAAAAGAAAAAACAATGAATAACATAAATACACAAAAGTTTTATTTTCGTATAATTGTCATAGCCAAAATTAAATTTTGTCCTAATTTTAAAGCTTAAGCTATTAAAAGCATCACAAGCTTTTGAGAAGGAATTGAAGTAGGAAACTCCTGGTTTAGAAATTTAACTAATAGAAATACAAACAAAATGGTCAATATTGACATTCAAGAAAGTAAAATTTGGAAAGGGAAATTCTTGGTATACTGCAGCTTTGATTTTTTTTCTTCTAGATATATTCTCTCATAACTGTCAAACTTTGGGTCAGAGGGGGATAAAAAGAGAACTAAGAAATGCTTTAATCTTAGTGACTAATTTTAGAAATAGGAGAATAAGAATGCACTGTGGGACATAAGGCTGGTAGGGGGAGGTAAATCTACAGAAGAAAATTAATTCTGTACAACCAGGTTTTCATTTGTGAGTTTTTATTTTTGTTTTTATAGTCTTCTCTGAAGAAGAAAAATGCCCTTGGAGCCCTGTAATCTGTGTAAGTTAATTGGATTTTTTTCAACATAGTAGTCAGAAGACAGTGTCTTTAAAATAAATTTTTACTCAGAATAGACATCTTTTAAGTGGAAAATTAAAAGTAGGTAATCGAGATATAAAACTGTCATGAATAAACCAAAATACTCACAGGAAAAAAGTTATTATTATTTTTTGAGTGTGTGAATTTCTGCTTTAAAAATGAATGGGCATAACTTTGATCTGGACTCATAGAGTGTCTACATGTTTGGTCCAAGTGTCTAATTTTTTTCTTAATTTAAAAATTCCATTATTTTCAGGTGGTCCAAAATACACTGAATGGGTCTTGAGATAACTCCATGAAAGTGTAAAATAATTGACATCTGTGTTTTAGACATGTTTAGAGAAGAATTTAACCTTAATGAAATGGGTCAACTGAAATTAAAGAGAGAGGTTAGCAATAAACCAAGGGAGAGGATGGCAATAAACCCAGATTCTCTAAGGCTACAAGTCTCATAAAAAGAAAATCTTTTCTTTAGCGTGACTTAAAGTCATGCTTCTCTTGTTTATAAGCTGAAAAGGTGAGAGTGGGAAAAGGGAAAGTCCCAAACTTTTAAATAAAATTAGTTATTTAAAATATTACTGATTGTAAATGTTTTCTTTTTTTTTTTTAGTTTTTGTAGATCTGAAGAGTGTGTAATTATATCTTATGTGGTTTCAATGTGGACTTTCCTGATTATCAATGTGTGTTTTCCTGATAATCAATGAAAATGAGTATCATTTGATATGTTTATAGAACATTGGCATTCAGTTTTAGTAAAGTATTTATAGAAATATACTATCATTTTTCCAATGTATTTTTTCATTAATTTATAGGAATCCATTAAATATAATGTGGGATTTTTATCAGTGATATATGTTATGAATATATTATCAATCAATGTTTTGTTTTGACTCATCTTTTAATTTTTTTATGGCATCTTTTTATGAACAGAATTTTTTTTAATATAGTCAAACTCATTATTTATTGCCTTGTGGTTAGTGCTTTTCTGAGCTCTATTTGATATTCTATTTGATATTACCTTGATTACTTCAGATCTATAACTTTTGACAACTAGTAAGGCAAGCCCACTCAACCAACCTCCCCTTTTCTGACGTTTACTGGCTTTGTATTAATTCTTAATTGCTAAAGCTCTTACTTGGAAGCAGCACTTTTGGATTCTTCAGAGGTACCTATCAAGAATTTTCCCTGTTCCACTCTCTGACACAATTAACCAACTGATTCCCTGTGACTTCTCTCACTGTTCTTCCTTATAACACTAACCCTCGCTCTGCCAGGCCTAAAATTATGGGTAGGGTCTATTCAAGATGATCCAGGCCCGAACACCCCAATACTTCCACAATATTCAGTCTAGCCCATGAGAAAACATGGCATTTTTTTTTTTTCTGTCGAAACCTTAAAGCTCAGTCTTGCCCTCCTGTTCTTCTATTGGGACAGTTCCAACCATTTCTAGCTGTAGCGCAGGAGGCCCAGGCCTGGAACTTGCACCTAGGTTTGAATATTCCTGGGAGAACCACCAGGAGAACCAGAGGGCTGAGAAATGCCATTTATTACTCACAAGGCAGGGAAGCTTCAGCAGAGGCCAGTTGGAGCTGTAGGAATAAAACTACTGACCAAGAGCAAGCAGAATGTTTTATGCACACAAGCAGAGGGAGGGGTTATCTCACTGGAAGAGCAACCACCTTCACCTTCTCAGACAGATGAGAACATGTGCTGGTGGTTACAGGAGCAGATAACGTTCACGGGAGCAACAGCAATCGTCCTTGGGAGTAGGCACTGCTGAAAGCTCTGCATACTACCTTCCTCGGCTGCTTGGGGCAGCTGTCAGTCTTCTGAGAATGTGGAGGAGGGCTATGTTCTTAGTTAACCCTTCACTAGCCTTTCGACTTTTCTACTGAGAGTCCAGTCCGTTCTATGCTTCTGTTTCCTCTGAATTTCAGAGAACAAATTTTATACACTCCAAAAACTTCTCTTCAACCTCTTGCCCCATTTGCTTTGAGATGAAGGCCGAGTGGGAAATAGATCCACATCACTAAACTCATATATCCCAACCCAATTCTCCAAAGAAATTCTCTCAATATTTCTTTGATTATTCTCTGTCTCTTTATATAAGCTAGAGGTAGGTACAGGGTTATAGGTCTCAGAAGCAGTTTAGCATCACTCTGATTGAGTAGAATATTTGGGACTTCTCTTTGGCATGTGAGAACATTCAACCCCACTCCTCTGGAATCTATATCATAAAAATCATATTTAGCAATATGTTTCTCTGTATCATTTGAGATTTTTAAAACCAATAACAAATTACTTGAGATATAGTCAATTAAAATGAATTAAGACTATCAATATAATAGTACAAAAGTCAAAACTTTATAAAGATGTTTACTGAGAAAAGTTTACTCCCATGACTATATCTTATACCATATATTCTCCATCTTTCTAGTAAAACAGTAAAAACAGTTATTTTTAGTTTCATTTTTTATTCTCTTCACAGTTCTTATTTTTGCATATCTAAGAAGATACTTATGTATAAGATTCCTATGTATCTTCTTTTCTTTTCAAAAAAGATGTATACTATATATTATATACCTTATTTCCCTGATCTAGATTTCAAGACTAGATCCGGGAAAATAAAGGTAAGCCTATTGTACCAAAACAAGGAAGCACTTAGGGTTTAATGGGAAGAGTCAAAAGAAATACAACCTAGTTGGAAGGAATTTTTAACAGCTGTATTTGAGATGATTTGAGTAGCAAAACAAAACAGAAATAGTAGGAACAATCAATATAAAATATTACATAATTATTAAATATTACATAAACAAGAATATTTGTGTCCACATTGACATTTAAAAAAAGAAAAAGTAAAAGTCAACTTTCACCATTGTTAAGTGACTATCATAACAATTCCTTTCTGAAATTTGGTATAGGAAAATTAAATATTTAGTTGCCTCTTGAGTCAAAAAACACTAATAGATATATTATGTAAAATATAGGCAATGGGATATTCAGACAGTGTTTGAATGATCAAAATTTACATCGATTACAGTGAGGCAGTCTCCAATATGTGCCTACTTTGAAATACATAGCATCAACTAGAGCCATTCTTGCCAAAAATATTTAACCCTAATCTAAGCACAGCTTTAGATGTAATTTCTTTTAGAGGAAATATAGTAGATAGAGAAACAAGTTAAATAGTACCACAAGAAAACAATAAGACACACTTAGAATATGGGATATTTTAGCCTTATTAGTCTTATTTTGTCAAAACAATTAATGTCATTATAAAAGAAAAGTTTAGAGAAATACAAATGAATGCAATGAATGAAAGCTGATTGGGTCCTAGTTCAAAACAAAACTATATATATGACATTATTGAGACAATTGAAGAAAGTTAATATGTATAATATTAAGAAACTTAAGTTTTGTATGTATGATAATGAATGTGTGGTTATGTTAAATATGCTTTTATTTTGGAGCAACATTTTCTGAAATGTTGAGGAATACAAAGTTTTGATGTCTGCAACTACTTTCAAATGAATCAGCAAAGATAGATGAAAGAGAGAGAAGGCAATAGATTAATAGTTGCCAAATGGAAGTGATATACAGAGGTGTATTAGTTACTCATTCGTTTTCCTGTATCTTTGAATCTTTGCATTATAAAGTTGAGAGGGAAAAAAAGGACAAAGTTAAGGAAAAAATAACCTAGATAATTTTCATGTCATTATTTTATGTTTTTTTTTCCTGTTCAGACATAGTATAAGTTTATAAATATAAGGAAGTAAATTAAAATTTGAATGCTATTGTTCTGATTTCATTATATCTTATGAATTTGGATCATTCCATTATTCATTATAAATATTGAACATTTGATGTCTGTTCAGGATGTTGCCAGCATTAATGTGTTAATGTCTCCATAAGTCTCTGAACTACTTAGATGAGAAGTGCAATGCAATTGAGAAGTATTATTGTAATGGTGATCATCATTATTAACCATGTATGGGACTTTATATTTAAAAGTACTTGGTAACCATATTTATTAGCAATTATTAACAATTTTTTCCAGAGTGCACTTTAGATTAATTAAATCACATTCCTGACCTGACAATTCAATTTATGTTCAAGATTAACTTCTATGTTGTTACAATTCATTGTTTTAAGCTTTCCATTTGTTTTTAAACCCAGAGCTTTTCAAAAGTTATCTTTGAGATCAAAGTACTTTCAAATAACTTCATTTTGTTCTCTAATGGATTTTTGAACATAAAGTTACTATTTTTAGTTGAAGCAATGGTTCTATAGAGGTTACATGATCCTATTTGTGAAAAAAAGCCAAATTATTTCACATTTTATCCATATCTTTTTAATCCATTGTCCTTTTTGCTATCCATAAGGTGTTAGGTTTAGGTCTTTCATTTATTAAGTTCTTGATTATCGCTCTTACAAAAAGTCGAATAGAAGAGTGTGTCTTTGGTATAAGAGAGTTGAATGTTATTCCTGAACCCACCATTACTTGACCATAGGTCTATTAATGAGTCTCAGTTTTCTTATATGTAAAAAGGAGAAAATTACCACTTTATAATTTGTTGTGATGATCTAATGAAGTGTCCATTATAAATTACTGTTAAAGTATCTGACACAGGATAAGTACTTAATAAATTAGCACACAAATAATTTACAATGTTTATAGCTTTTTTAAAATCCAAATTTGTGGTAGAACAATCTTTCCAAAGTGCAAATTTGAGAATATCACTTTTACTAATTAAAAGTAAGTTTTATTTTCTCTTTAGAACAGTACATAAAATCTATATGGTCTTATGTGAACCTCGTATTCTACAATTTCTGCTTGTGCTCATTTATTTTCAAAGGATTCTAAACTATATGGAACTAAATGATACTGGCAACCCTCCTGGGAAGTCATACTAAAAACTGTACGTTTTCTTAAGCACTATCTTGTAAAAGCTTTGCACATGCCAAGTGTACAGAACTCCCATAATGCCCTTGGCAAAACCCTATTTATTGAACAAAGTTTAACTCAAATGTCACCCTTCAGCAAAAGCTTTTCCTGATAATTTCTCTCTTCGTTGTGTTCTCACGACAACCTGACCCTGTTCACCCTTTGAATTTTTATAAACGTCTCTCTTCTCCTTTCTTTCTCTCTTCCATTGAGTATGAGCTCCTCAAAACTAAGGCTATTTATTGCAAACTTCATTTACCACATATATGTTTCAGTAGCTGTCGATATCTAAATTCCCCAGTCCTTATCTAAAAGATATAATTTAAATAGCATCACTGGTCTCCACTTGTCTCAAAATACCTACTTCATCCGACTGAAATGATAATATTTTCTTTTTCATGTTACCTGGGATTTCTAACGATGATCCCAATAACCGAAATGAGGTTATTTGCTTATTAAGACATGCTTAAGAATGTGCTCCATGATGCCAAAAGATCTATTTAATTTCTTCCTTTTTTTTTCCAACCGGAAATTAGTTTATCAGATTAGCCAGTTGTAACCTTAGAAGATATAGAGAACTATCTCTAAATGTGGAACAAGATATAGAGCAAACAATTTTTAATTGAAGGTAAAGAAGGAATATAAGAGAAAATTCAGTGCATGTGCTTGTGTACAGCAAGCTAAAGGACTTCTCAGGGCAGCGGGTCAATGTTCATAAAAAGCTCACATTTCTATATTTCTTTAGTGAGTTTTCATTGTGTACAGGATAGTGGTTGCAAGTAAACTAATCTAGATTAGAGTTACACGTCTAATGCTTACTATATCTGTGACTTGAGACAATGTAATTAACCTACGAGTGTCAGTATTGTGTAAAAAGATGCCAATCGCATATAATTGTTTTGAGCTTTCAATAAGATATGCGTAAAGTATTTATTACCACAGAGATAGCACATAAGAGTTCAGTCAATGGCAACTATAAGTAATAATGTAATTATTATCATCGATCCATTCAAAATTCATAAAGCAAGTATTATCCCTTACAGGTAAGGATATCAAATCTCAATAAATGTAAATAACTTGCCTGTAATGTAAAGCTGATATCAATCAAAGGACATAAGATTCAAACAAGGTATCTGATTATTTTTACAGCACGCTTTACAATATACCATGCTGCTTCTAGTTTGCAAAGGTCTCAGGCAAGAGATGAAATATCATTAATAGATGCCCAAGGCCAAGTATCTGAGACGAAGAAGAAGGAAAGAATAACCCTAAAACAAAATTCATCTGTTTTCTAGATACGCCCTTTGTGACATTATCTAAAATTTGATGCTACCTAAAGAATCATCAGTTGTGGGGTACCATGCTAAGTGTGGACGTAGAAAAATAAAAAAATAAAAAAATAATCAACTTTTTCTCTAACTTATGACTAGGTTAAGAAATAACAAAGCTCAAATGATGTATTAATAGAATAACTCCATAACTAAAAAATAATCATAATTGAAGATAGTCTTATAAAGTGAATAAAATTATTTTGAGTTAACATGTAAAAAAAATTTTATGGAAAAAAATATTTTGAACTGAGTTTCTCAATTGTTATAAGAAAAGATGAGGAGAATATTCTAAGGAATATGACTGTTCTTCCACTTCACTTTTTTTTAACGTGGGTTACTACCAACCATCTATCTTCACTCACATCCTGTCAATATTCACAGTTGCTTCTTAAAATCCTTGAAACACATGTCCTGTTCATTTTATTCTTTTAGCTATGAAGACAGGTGATAGCATCCTTTTAGATATGACCAGATAATTCTTTTGAAAAAGAACAATTACAACAATCACTTTCAATATACTAGCTAAATACATTTATTGATGCTACAGTATAATAAGAATATTTTGTAGGTGTATAGGTTTTCATTTCAGTTGAGAAAATTAAAGCATTATATGAGTAGTTCATTAACTTGCAGTGTTTTCTTATGATGAAAAAGAAGGAAAATTATTATCTTAAATAGTCAGGTTTGGTAATAAAGAATGAAGATTAAATTACTTGCCCCTAGTCAGAGCATAAATTAGGACAGAGCCAGTCAGGTAATCTCAAATATAGTAAGCCTACAAAATAGTTTGAACCCTTAGGAGAAAAGTATGAATAAGTTGAGGTAATATATTACACTATTAAATTATGCTAATTTACAATAATTACTTTAGCTAACATTCTGTTTTAAAGCAGAATTGTAATAATTCTGTGCAATTTACTAATTTTCTTTTTCATTCTCCACCTAAGATTTTGTTGAAGAAAAGAAAAATCACATTGTTAGACTCAAAAACGTTGCCATTTTAATTCCATATTTAGTATGGCTTTGGCGAATATTTTCTTTGAATAATCTTAAATTCAAGTCAGTCTGATTCACTGATGAGATTATCATGCACCAATCATTCTTCTAAACCCAAAAGACAGAAAACCTGTTTCATTCAATGAGAATTTTACAATCTACTGGAGAGGAAAAATATACATATAATTGAAATCCAATGTGTTAGGTGTCAAAGTATATATAAAATGCACTAGTTTAAATCTCATTGTTATTCATATGGAAAACTGCTAGAGTATAATAATTGTTCTTCCTGCCCCTAGTCTCCTCCCACCCACCAAATGTTTAATGTTTTTTCCATATTACTGCCAGAATGGCCCGTATGATACAGATCTGATTTTGTTACTCTAGATGTAAAGACCTTTGGTGTCTCTCCATTACACACGCTATAGCTTGAGTTCCTCAGCAGGATGTGATGCAGGAAATTTTCCTAGCTTCGGCCTCACCTCCATCATCTATTACTAATTTTCTGGCAATAGATTACAATCATCATGCTGTTCTGTACTTTTCCTGGTACTTCTTTCTGGGATACTAACTCACCTTAATTTTACTTTTCCTTCATGATTCAGCCAGTGTTTATTTCTTCTGAAAAAACCTGCCAAACTAAGAGCCCTTTTTTTGCCTTTTTATAACACACTGTGCCAATCTCTATTTTATCACCTTCTATAATATTTTTGGTTATGTTACAGACAAAAGTATAAAATCCTTGCTGAGAATATAGTCCTTTTCCACTCCCTCCAGTGTGTCTTTCTTCCTTTCAGATTCTCTTTTAGGTATGTTTCTGGCTTCAAATTAGATTCTGTCACTAAGCTGCGCTTTTATGAAAGTCCAAGGCAGATGAAGTAGAAGCCATCTTTATGCTTCTTTCATTATTTACTCTTAGCAAGCAAGGAGTTTTTATGCAGCAGTGTTCCCATGTCCAGTCTTTATCTTTGCAAGTGTTGAAATATAGTTCTGGCAGAGGCAGAAGCCAGACTTTAAATTCTACTGTGGCACTAGCTCCATGGGATTGAAATGCAGTTACAACAGGGTTACAGTGGCTTCCTGATCTCAAATTCTTGATCTCTGGGTCATGACCACTGCCACCCATTCCTCCATCCTTTCCAATAACTTTATAAGTGCCCAATTCTCTATAATAATTCTTTTTTTTTTTTTTTTTTTTTTGCATAAACTACCTAGAGTTGTTTCTGTTTCTGGTACTACTATGTGCTGACAGAGTTTTATACCAGAACTGTTTGCAGACTACATATCCTCAAGGAAGGGACTCTTGGATTGGGTATCTGGCTACATTAAATTAAAAGGCAGTGAAGATGTGAGTATGACTGGAGAATGGATGCCAGTGGCCCAAAGAAGACTAAGTACCTGAAGCCATTTGAAATGAAAAACCTACTGAAGATAAGAGCTATTGTTTCCTTGTACACTCTCCTAACGGCAAAGGCTGTTGTTGCTAACTTATATCCATAGCCCTTAGAACAGAGCCTGGCAACCAAGTCATGTAGCCTGTAAGGGTACAGAAATTAAATGAGTGTTATTTTCTGTCCAGGTTATCATAAACATCTCTGTGAATGAACGTATATTTACAATATTGATATTGTAAATATTTCAGACAAAAGAGAAAGCATTTCAGAGGAATAAAGTCTCTGAAAGACAAAGCATTCTTGGGAAATAGCAAATAGTTCAGGGTAACTATATCAGCAAGTCTTTGAAAAATGTCATGAGAGAGAATGTTAAAAAAATTCTGAAGGAATTTTTTGGAAAAAAAGAAATTCTGAAGGACATAGTATACCACCTAAATCCACTGAAGAGGAATTTTCCACTCAAATGGCTAACCTTGTAACCTCAGCTCTTTGTTCTGTAGACTTGTTTGTCACATAAGCCGAAGGGCAGGGTGACCTTGAGATCAACTGAAGACTCAACCTCCCCTTTGCTTGTTCTATCTAGATAATAGGTATATTGCCTTTGCTCATTCTATCTAGATAACAGATGTATCCCCTTTCCTTGTTCACAGATAAACTCTATAAAAGTAAGGTTACCCCTGAGCTCGGGGCCCAGAACTTCTGAGACTGCCAGTATACTAAACCTGATTTCTCCAACTCTCCGAGTGGTACTTGGTTTCTCAACGGTCTGCTTTTTCTGTAACACCACCACCATACTTAACCATTTTCATTATTTTTCCCAGAAATTTTACCCCATGTTTTCTAACTAACTTTTATAAATCTCCTACTGTATTTCCAATCTTATACTAGGAATAAAATTGTAATAATTGTAATTATACATTTTGGAACATTGCTTTTTTCCTCCTGTTGTCATTATATTTCAATATATATAAACCAAAAAAAATTGAAAATGGACCTTTTCTCTTAAAATAAATCTTATTTAGCGATCATTTATAATTTCTCTTTCTTAGATTAAAGTACCTATGTCTCTCTTCACTCTATCCTTTTGAATTATTAAATCAGAAATGACCACTTCCTTCTACGACTTTGATCTTTTCTCAAATGTACCTTCAACATGATTATTTTAAAACTTAGACAAGGAGGGTTTTTCACCTATTAATCAAAACACCCAACATTTTTACAGATTAAAAGATTGATCTAAATTTAAATAAAATTATTTTTTTTTACTGTAGGATGATTATTTTACAAAAAGATCTAGGAATGAATATTCTTTTTCTACAAACAAAAGTGCAACAAAGCAAGTGAAGGGTTGTATGTTTCTAGTTTTTCAATATGTAAAATACTAGATGTGGTAGAAAATAGGAGAAGCCTTATCATTACTACATCAAATCAATACTATCCAGAGAAGAAATCTATCATTTAGTATTTCTTAGATAATACAATTCACTATTTAGGTACAGAGCTGATAAAATTTTAATGTACACTCTCTTTGGAACTGATTTCATGCCACTTTCCTTATACATTTATTCATTTACTCAATAAATTTCTGTTAAGTGCTTACTATGCACTTGGAAGTATCATCAAACAAAACATACAAAGATCCCTGCCCTGGGATCTAACGTTCTAACGTGGAGCTAACGTTCTAATGTGAGTAGACCAAAAATAATAATAATAATAAAATAATTTGCTACTAATCTTTTTAACCACTGGCTGGGATTAAGTGACAGTCTATGAAAATTGTCTTAGTTCATAGAGATTAAAATATGATATCTCTTCAAGTTGGAAATATAATTGCCCCCGACTGCTGAGCTATAAATTCAACATATAAATGATATTTATAGTAATGATCAGAGGTTAACAGAAAGAATCAGAATGGCTCAGAATTAACTGGAGTCTAATAAACTTTATATCTCCTCGATAGCAGTCATCTTTATCAGATAGGCACTATGTTAACCACTTTATATGTATTCCTTTATGTAACGAAACATTTTTACAAACATATATATGTCCAATTACTACATCCAATTTATAAAAAACGAAACTGAGGAACAGAGAAGATTCCCATAAAACGGAGCTTAAGAAGTGGTTTAGGTGAGACTAGAACCCAGGTTATGTACTCCTAGAAGTGCTAGATTTAAGTGTGAGTAGAATTCAATAATATATCTATTAAAAAACAATAAGAAAATCAATCAACTGTGATCATCATAAATTGATGCTGGGAGCTATGGAGGCATGAAAAAAAATGAAGGAACTCTTGCAGTGCACATTTAAATTCTATTTAGGAGAGAGCAAGCCTTAGACAAAGAGATTAAAGTTTCATTTACAAGACCATTCTAATGCATAGATGATGCCTCAGGCTACTGGCATGTGATAAGAAATATTTGCTTTCTCCAATTAACTCTTCTTGGTCTTATTTGTTTATCAATCAACTTTCTGATTATTATTAGGAGTTCCAAGTTTAACACCAAGAAAGAAGGTATTGGCTTTGTCAATGTGAGTTTTATGATGCATATGATATCTATAGTTCCTCTGAAATATGACAAATTTGACTGGTTTTATTCATCTGTCTCATGAGCTTGGCTAAAAACTAATAGTATTCATGAACTCTTTGATGTGTAAAACAGTATGCTAAATATCTTACATGCCTTAAATATTTTTTGCCACAAATATTTGTTGAGTGAATCTATTCTCTCAAATGTTGAATAAATCAACTTCTATAATTAAACTTCGCAATAATCTTACAAGTTAAGAACTATTATTATACTCAATTTGCAGATAAGAATACTGAAGCATAATGAATCAGTTAATAAACCCATGGATATACAGAATTAGAACTTATACTCAGGTCTGTCTGACCCCGAAGCCAATATTTTTGCTTTTCAAACTGTAGGACTCTAGTTTATCATTAATATGCCTAATTCCTGAATACCCATGTTAAAAAAGAAAGTTTTTGTTTTATTTCATTCAGTTAATAATTATTCCTGAGGGTTGAAATAGACCATCTGTGCAAGCAACATGAAAGGACGTTTCTGCTCAAACTAAAATGAATTGTACCTGAATGTCAATCCAAAGCTGTTTTAGTCGCAGAAAACAGAGCATCTTGATTTCAGTGTTGAAAATAACTGAAAGGTATGAGCATCAGGTACTGATATCTAATTGTAAAGTATTTGAGTGGTCCAAGTCACAAGTCACACTCGCTGTCAAAGAGGAAAAGGTTCAGACATATTTTAGATGAAATCTTTCTTAACATTTATTTCTAGTAAAGACCTCATCTATGATTTTAATTGGCTTGATAAAGTAGCATACCTCAGCATGCTACTTGGATAGACTAAATTATTATTTTAGGTTCAAAACACTCTCCTAAGCATTGTTTTTTAAAACTTTTTATTTTAATTGAAGACTTTCATGAATTTTAATTCAGAGAAACAAATATCAGAAATTAATTCTCTCTGAATTCATGATACTCCCCCCACCTGGAATATTTTTCTCCCAGACTTCTGTTTTGCTTATATACTCAGATTAACTATAATAATGAGAGTTTTTGGACCCGGCTTATAAAATAGCACATATCATAAGGCATATAATATCTACTTTACCCTGCCTATTTTTTTTGTACAGTAGTCATCACTACTGATAATTATATCTTTATTTTGGTCTGTCTTCCCTGACTTTTTGTGTGTTTGTTTAGTGCTATATTCCCAAGGCCCAGAAAAATGAATGAGGTGCTGTACTATCATTGGATCCATGAGAGTAACGTCAGCCTCTTGAAACTGTATATCTTTATGGGCATATTTATTGCCAAGATTAAGAACACCACACTGATTCTTGAAAATCAGGTAAGTTAACTATTCTGTCTCTTTCAATGGTTGCTACAAGCATCTTGCTTCTCTAAACTTCCACACAACTTCCTTTAAATGTTATCACTTCTTCAGGTAGAAAGCCAAGTTTTAAAGACTGTAATTAAAGATAAATGCTGTTAGACAATAATTGACTGTGTTTTGCTAGAATTTAGATTTACATTATACATTTATTTCCCTGTCAGATATTAGTTTCAAAAGAGTTCAGAATAAAGCAAGATCAGTAGATATTATAGAAAAAGAAAAGAGACTTTTTAAAAGGTTTATTCTTTTATCAGATAGTTCAGTGAGTCTCACTGTGCTTGACAGATTAAAACAAAAAAAAACTCACTGACAGATCAACAAAACACTACAGGTGAAGATTTTTTCAGTTAACTAAGAAATACTCAGTAAACAAAATGATTTTATCAAATATCTTGAAGTGCTCTGTTTCCTAGTTATGTTCTAACTCATAAATGAAAGTTTCTGAAGAGGAAATTTATTTTGCCAATGACACACAATTTTGATGGAAATTTTCATTTTGAAAAGCAGTTTACCATACCTTTGTTAAAACTTACACTTAGGGTGAGCACTAAAACTGTTCAAAATAAATTTGTTTTATACCTTTTGTATTAGTTTCTTGTGACTGCTAGAACAAATGACCACAAACTTGGGGACTTAAAACAGAAGAAATTTATTCTCTCATAGTTCTGGAGTCCAGACCACTGGAATCAGGACCACTGGGCCTAATCAAAGTGTCAGCAGGGGCCTCATGCCCCTGGGGGCTGCAGGGGAAACTCTGTTTTTTGCCTCTTCCAGTTTCTAGGAGCTGCCTCCATTCCTTGGTTCATTCTTCTGATGAACAAGGTTCATATGTAATATACAGATCATTGCTTTTTCCAAAGGCGTATATAGAGTCTATAAATTTTCCAATACCACTCTGTAAATTACATTTCAGACTTTATAATATTTGAAAAGAGGTAGTATGTTTTCAACTTTAATATTAATGTTGTTGTTATTACCTATTTGAATAAGGTAAAATATTTTTGGATATTTAATGCCTTTATTTTTGTAAAATAAATATGCATTGCCTTAAAACACTGTCATTCCCTGATATTTAAAAGCAAATATTAGATTTGTTTTTGTGGTAGCAATGAAAACACAATGCTCAGATCTCCTGCTGTGGGAAACATAACTGACTGGTGATGACCTCAGCTGCAGCCCTTATGGGTTCAATACTGTGCGCCAATGCCATGCTTCCCAGGGACTGCTCCCAGGCAAAGATCAAGCAGGATAGGGAGATTAGTGCCAGCCCATTTCTGTCCAACAGAGAACTGCTCAAGTACTTTGGCTCCTCATTGGTCTGGATGAAGTTTTCTGGAAACTTGTTTTGGGCTAAACTGTGTTCCCCCCAAAACTCATATGTTGAACCCACAATACTTCAGAATGTGGTTGTATTTGGAGATAGGGTCTTTAATTAAGGTAAAATGAGATCATATGGGTGGTCCCTAATCCAATCTGATTGGAAACCTTATATGAAGAGGAAATTATCAAAGAAGATATTCAAAGAGTCAATAACCACATGAAAAGATAGTTAATATCACTAATCATTTGAGAAATGCAAATCAAAACTACAATGAGATACTACTTCTTCATACTCTAGAATGGCTGATATCAAAATAAATAAACAAACAAAACAGAAACTAACAAGTGTTAGAGAAAATACACAGTTTGGAACTCTAGTGTACTGTTGGTGGGAATTTAAAACAGTATAGGCAGTGTGAAAACAGTGTAGTGGTTACACACACACACACACACACACACACACACAAACACACACACACACACACACAAAGTAGAATTACCTTATTATTCAGCAATTTTACTTCCGGGTATACACTCAAAAGAACTGACAGCAAGATCTCAAGGGGTCATTGATGAATGAATGGATAAGCAAATATGATATATGCATACAATGGAATATTAGCCTTAAAAACGAAGGAAATTCTGACATGTGAACTCATGGGTGAAACTTGAGGACATTATGCTAAATGAAATCAGGCGGTTACAAAAAGACAAATACTGCCTGATTCTACTTATCTGTGGCACTTAGAATAGTCAAAACTATAGAGGCAGAAAGCAGAATGATGGTTGTCAGGGACTAGAGGAAGAGAGAATGGCGAGTTATTGTGTAATGGGTATAAAATTTCAGTTTTGCAAAATGAAGAGTTCTGAGGATGGATGATGATGATGATGGCTGCACAATAATATCATTTTACTTAATGACTCTGAACTATGTATTTAAAAATGACTAAGGTAGTAAAATTTATATTATGTATATTATATCACCATAAAAAAGTTGGGAACAGATACTAGGCAATTATTATAAATAACTTTATACCAGTGATTTGAACATTAAATAAAATAGAAAAATTCTTTGAAAAATGCAAGTACACAAAATTGACACAAAATAAAGTAGACAATCATACAGTCCCATGTCTATTAAAGAAAGTATATTCTTTTGCAAGAAACTTCCCATCAAGAAAACTCTAGGTCTAGATTGTTTTACTGGTAAATTCTACCATACATTCAAAGAAGAAATATGCAAAACATATAAACTATTTCAGAACATAGGGGATGAGGGAATACTTTCCATCTGTTTTTTAAGTCAGCATTATATGGTACCAAAATCAGGTAAAAGTATCACAAAAAATTAACAATTATTTTCCCTGAACATAGATGCAAAAATTCTTAGCAAAATAATAAATCAGACCTAAGATATTAAAAGGATAATGTGTCAAAACCAAGTAGGGCATCCTCTACAATGCAAAGTAATTTTCTATATCAACAAGAAAGACAAAGACATTATGATCATTTTTATAAGTGAAGAGAAAAGCATTTAACAAAATTCCATTGCCATTCACAATAAGAACTCTCAGCAAACCCAAATTAGAAGAAAAGTCATTAACTTAATAAGGGTGTGTATGAAGAACCTGGAGTGGACAAATTTAATGGTAAAATATTGGCCACTTTTAACCTTAAAAAAAGAAAAAAAAGCAAGATGCCTGAACTCACCACTTCTACTCAATATTGCACCTAAGAGCCAAACTAGAGCAATAAGACAAGCAAAAAAAAGTTATATAGATTACCGAGGAAGAATTAAAACTGTCTATATTTTAAATAACATAATTACTAAATATGAAAGTCTAAGAAATCAACAAAATTATTATGAGAATTAATAAGCAAATTTAGTAAGTTGAAAGATATGTCTTACATACAAATATCAATGTATTTCTACATATTAGCAAATACTGGAAAAATCAAACTTAAATATATCACATTTATATTAACTTTTATAATAAAGACAACGAACATATAATTTTTGGAATAAATATATTAAAAAAAGAAAGATATCCAAGACCACTTCACTGAAAATTCCAAGACAATAATGAGATTAAAATATTCAATATTGTTAAAATGTCAATTTTCACTAACGATTTATAGAAGCAACACACTCTCAACTAAAATTTCAAGTGATTTTCTATAGAAATTGACAAATCATTTAAAAATTTATATGGAAATGCAAGTGATCTGGAATGACCCAAGCCAATTTAAAAGGGAATAAGATTGAAGAAATCACAATACTAGATTTCCAGACTAACTATAAAGCTACAATAATCAAGACGCTGTCATTTAAGTTTAAAAGCAGACATATAGATTAATAGAATAGATTTTCAAGAAATATAAGGATGTGATTGTGTGTATGAGTGTGTTGATTTTTATGACAGATTGTCTGATTTTTGACAAGTTTACAAATCAATTCATTGTTGAAAGAAAAGTTTTCAATAAATGGTGTTGGGACACTGGATGTCCATATTGAAAAATGTACATTAATCTCTATCTGACTAACAGATAAAAATAAATCGAAAGTGTCATAAATCAAAATGTAAAAGCTAAAAGTATAATTATCTCTAAAATAAAACATAGAAAAAAAATCTTTGCAACTCGAAGTAAGCATTGTTCTTAGGTAAGACACAATATATAAACCATAAAATATTAATAAATTTGATTTCATTAATATTAAAAATGCCTTTTAAAGACACTATTAAGAAAATTAAAATGCAAGCAACAAGATGGAGAAAATATTCCCCAAACTTTTATCTAGCAAATAACTCGTACCTAGAATATATAAAGAATTCTTATAGTTAATAACAAAAGAAAACAACCAGTGAAAAATGGGATTAAGATTTGATTTATAAAGACAGTTCACACACACACAGAAAATGATATAAACAGTTGTCCAATAAGAAAATAATGACTCATTAAAGGACAAGAAACTGTGAATTTGGTAGTTTTATCTACTTACCTCATTCAAATGCACACACACACATATCCCTAAACACAGTGTTTACAGACCATGTATGTGCAGCCTACTCATTATATACTTACTAAAATCATTGAAAAAAATTTTTTAAAAGACCAATGTAACAAGTGTTGGTGAGAATATGGAGTAAATAAAACTGCTGTTTCATATCTCACTTCGATATATCCCACTCCTGGTGGGAATTAAAAATAATACAACTGTTTGGTGAACTATTTGGCAGTTTTTTAAAAATCTAGACATACACCGTTCTTATACCCAGTCATTCCCTCTAAGTATCTATCCAAGAGAAATGAAAATGTATGTGCACTTGGAGTGAAAGGAATGTTTATAACATAGAATGAAATATTACTCAGTAACAAAAATAACAGATTACTTATATCTGCACTGATTCGTACAGCATGGATGTATCTTAATAAGACTGATTGAAGGAATCCAGGCACAGGGAGTCCATATTATATTATTCCATTTTTAGAAAATTCTAGAAAGTATAACACAATCTTCAGTAACAGAAAGCAAATCAGTGGGTGTTTAGAACCAGGAGCAGAGGGGAAGGCAGATGCAATTGGGCTTGAGAAACGTGTTGAGGGTAATGTGTGTTCTGTATCTTGACTGAGGAGGTGGTTTCTCAGGTGTCTACAACTGTTGAAAGTCATTAAATGATTCATTTTATTGTATGTGACCTACTGTGTGTAAATTAGATCACAATAACATTAAATTAAGACATGTACACTGTAAAACCTAAAAGGATGAGGAAACATAGCATTAAGAATACAGATGAAGATGCTTAGAAACCCCCAAAATAACTTAATATTTTGAAATAGACAGAATAGAATTATTATAAATATTCAGTTGGTAAAAGAACTTAAAATTCCCTTGTTTGCCTAACTAACCACAAAGATTTTAGGATGAAACATTGATATAGTAAGCCAAAGACCACAAAAATGCTCTGCCTTACTTTAATAAAAGTTTTTTTTAATCACAGAGAGTGGGATGATATAATTCAATGAATAAATTTTGTGATTCATTTTTTATTAACAGAGGAGAATTGGCTGAGAATATAAAGGGTAGAAAGTGTTGTGCAAATGGCCACACGTTCCTCAGGAACGGATTTTTTAAAGTATAGAACCTACTTCCCCAAAAGGGTCAAAAGCAACAAAATGTAAATAAATTAAAAAATCAAGCTCTACCATACACTACTACAACAGTTTATATTGCAATTGTATAGTCTATATATTTTTACAGTGTGTATAAGTTAACTATATGGAATATAAATCTCTGAAACAATAGAATGCTACATTATAGGCCTTGCAAATCTTACAATATCTAAATCATATCTCAGTGACAAATTTGTTCATTATTTCATTTTTGCAGAAAGCATTTTTTCCTCCCTTTATCTCTATGTTCTTTCCTTTACCATGTATCATTTATTACTGATATTTGAAAAAGGCTGCCCTATGAACAGCCTCAGCATTAGCAAGAAGCCACTATTGTCTTCTTGCTGTGGAGGTAGGTGATCTATTTTTTGGTTCTAAATCCCTGCTACTTTCTAAGCCATTCAATTGTCAAAGAAATAATTCTTTGTTCCACTCTGGAAGAGAGTACCTATGTTCGGTCATGAATCATTTAAAATATAAAAAAAAATCTTCACAGGAAACATAGAAAATGATAGGTTTTCTCCAATGTAAAAGTATATATAATTTAGCAAGAAGTTTGTTTTCAAAAAATTTCACCTTAGTACTATTAAAATACAACATACATAGTAAAGATTTATATACTTTTTTGTTAAAATATAATTAGCAGGTACATTTGACATATGTAAAGAATATTTACAATTTACTTTTTATATATACTTACACGTGATGTGTATTACATATTGTATTATAAATAATATAAAAATTATGCTTTATTTTTTCATAATAACTAAAAAATCTGATTTTTAAAGTAGTTTATTTTTAACATTTATATATGGATAAGAATGGTTAACAAAAAAAATGCATAGGTAATGGAGAACATCATAGAACAAGTATTTTTTGATTCCATAGAAAAAGAGACTGATTTAATATAGACTAAAAAAATAATGTGCTCAATTTGAAAGATGAAGAAAACATAAACCACCTGAATTTTGGAGCTTCTCTTTTATAATAGAGATATCTCCACTATGGTTCTGCTAAGCCAGAGAAAGTATATAGCGGTT
>NW_006442103.1:7069797-7083000 GCF_000325575.1 Pteropus alecto | reverse complement strand
GATTTGAAATTAAATATACCCATCACATACTACCTGTGATCCCCTGAAAAAGAATTTTTGCTTCCCAGAACCTCAGTTTCTTAATCTGTAGAAATAATTATAAGTACCCACAGGATTTCTGCAAGAATTCGGTAATATCATGTATGAAAGCATTTAGCAGAGCAACTGCCACATAGTAAATGTTCCATAAATGGTTTTCAGTTCAAAAATTACTCTCTCTAAAAAATTACTCTTTAAAAAATTTGAAACTCAGTGTCAGAAGGAGTACCCGGGAGCAGGTACTTCCACTAATAAATTAAGAACAATTAGGTTGCATTATATTACCTATTCAAGACAAAACAATGTTTTAAAAATAAATACATAATTTAGTTCAAATTAAGAAGTCCCTTTATATTTGAATAGTTTTTTTTGAATATTTTGAATAACTTTATTTCAATAATTTGGAACAAAATTAACTTCACCGTATGTCCTCCTTCCTAACTTAGCTGCATATTCAAAATGACTTTCTATGAATTTCATTTAAACAGAACTACAGTTTGATGTAACAGTGTTCCCAAATTGGCAAATCCTAATCAAAGGGCTTAGACCATGACAGCTTAATCTGATCTGTTATTAATGTGGCAAAAAAGTAAGTCACTTAATACTCTGTGTACCGATGCATAAAAGTTTTGTAGTTAAACAGAGCTAGGAGCAGAAAGATATGGGAAAAAAAATCTGTGAATCATGTGATAAAAAAACTACTGATCTGGTATGCCAAGAAAAAAAAAAAAGCCACCTAGGAAGACCAGGTGCTGTAGGCATAAGTAATAATAATTAAAATTTAAAAAATAAGCCACTAGGTTAAGAGACTTTGAGGAAAATCTCCACGAGGACTGAGAACCAGAAAACCCATTTAATGACTCTTCCTGGGAAGTTGAAATGATTAATAGAATGTGACTATTTGTTCATAAGAAAACAAGTTATGCCAAGGTCAACAGGTGCCCCTTCCCAGAGAAAGGCAGACTATATATCCCATGGGCAGAAAACTTTAAATGCCTGTAAATCCATGGCTAATGTCCTCTTCCTTTTTATGTGTCTGTAGTATAGTAGGGATAATGCATTCAGCGAACAAATTAAGTAAAAATAAAAGACCACCACACACCATTAATTTCACCTTCAATAAATACAATAGAGGGTCAATACATCCCACTTGCCCCACTCCCGTCACAGCATTCACTAATCAGTCACCAAAATGACAATAATATTAATTTGGGATAACTTAAGAAAATTCCTGAAGAATTTCATCTTCAGGAAATGAGTGAAAAAATGAAAGCGATATTTGGCTAGCGTTTAGCATTGTAATTAACAGAATAAATTAAGACAATCTGAACAGCCTATGTCTCATTAATCTTTCGTTTCCATTTCATTGTCATCGAAAGAATCAAAGTAAGTATCATATAGGCAGAAGTCCCCAAATGAGGGGCCACAGACTGGTACTAGTCTGTGGCCTGTTAGGAACCAGGCCTCACAGCAGGAGGTAAGCGGCTGGGAGCAAGTGTTTGCAGCCACTCTCCAGCGCTAGCATCACTGTCTCCTCTCCACCTCAGATCATTAGGCATTAGAGTCTCACAGGAGCACCTGTCCCTGGTGCCAAAAAGATTGGGGACCGCTGATACGGAATGAAGGCATTCTCAAATTTGACAGATCTAGTCTCCCTTAATTCAAAGAGAAAAAAGTCTAACAACGTCATTTGAAAATTAGAAAAGATATAAGCAGGCAATTCACACACACACACAAACACAAAAACAAATGGCCAATAAACATGGAAAATGGCTCAGTCTTAATCTATTCGAAGAAATACAAATTAGCATAGCAAAAGTATACAATATTTGTCAACTAACTTAGAAAAAAATTAAAATTATTAATGACATCAAAAATATTTAAGGACACAAATAAATGGGTACTTTCTTAGACTCAAAGTATAATTTGTTAAAACCTTTGATAAAACATTTTTCCAGTTATCTATCAAAATTTTAAGTCAAATATATCAAAATTTTGACCCAGCAATTCCATCTTAAAAAACTATCTGCAGATCTGCATCTCATATATGTCTTAAATGTGGCTTTGCTAAGTGCTATGGCAGAAGAATATTGCCCAACTCGTGCATTATATAAATGCAGTAAAATATCAGCAATGTCCTGGACTCTTTTTGTAATAATTACTTGCAACCAGTCTGTAAGGAGAGCCACAGAAAAGTTCAGAGTTGGAATGAGAGTAGGTAGGTGATTTTTAAAACATAGTAAAGATGCATGTTTGGTTTTGCTATGAACCTAAAACTGCTCTAAAAAAATTAAAATCTAATAAAATTATTTTTAGCATAGTAAAGAGGACTTTCTCACTCTAGAAAAATAAATCCTCACTTCTTAAAGTTAATATTAACAATAGTTGTATATCCCTGTGAATAATTTCTGGAAAATCTGTTTATTTGAGAATATGATGTCTTTATGTCATCATCTCTGAAAAGTCTCCTATCCTTTGCCATGAACAAACATCATTATCTTTAAACTCTAGTTGGGATCTTTCCTCAAATTATATCATGGGATAGCCTATTACACAATTATATGAATCCTGTTTACATTTGCAATTGTACTCCGAGGGTGTCAATCATCCAATGATGCCAGATCTAATGACTACATTGATTAGGAGGAGGTTTCAGAGGAAGGAAAAAATACTGGAACATTAAAATATTGGTAAAAAAAAATAGACTTTCCTGGCATAAAACATATAATCTTTGTAGATAATATCGAGGAAGGATAGGCTTAGTCAGATATGTCAATTCATCTTCAGCTCCAGGTGGTTTGGAAAATGAAACTTGAAAGAAATTACAATCTGAAGGGTTCACATGTGTTAACTCACTTAGTTCTATCAGGTATTATAATGCAAAAATCTGGGAAATGTAGGTAGCCTAATTTGCAGGTAGGTTTACTATGACCTTTTAGAAGTCTTTTGTTTTCTAGGTATTCCTTGGTCAAATGTTCACTTCAACCATGGAAATATTAATTGAGTGGTGAAGGTTCTTAATATTAAACCTACTTTTTTCACCATCACAACCTGGGGTTTTCCTTAGTCTCCTTCATAAAAAAAATCTTTTTAGTATAAGATTTATGAAGCTAGTCGGTCATTTTTGCTGTTCTCAATTGTTACAGGAGCAAAATAATAGGATAAACATTAAAGTAGGATTGATATTTATAGTAGATAGTCTAAACATATGAAATCGATGATTGACTCAATAGTTTGAAAATCAGTTGCAACAGTGGTGAAGATATTTAATTTAGGAAGTTAAGGAGTTACCTAACTTAATAGAAAGCAACTTGGCTTATAAATTTTGCAGCACTTGGCAGCCTGCAAAGAGGGTTCAGCATTTACATTGCTGTGAACTTTAAAGGTGAATCTTCTCTCAGCTGGTTTATATTGTGAGCTCAGGGTCCCCTTAGGACCCAAAGGGAGCTTACTTTGCATTTCATTGCTGATAAGAACAAAGGGTAACTGAACTTTCCCCCTGCAAATTTTTCTAAAGTCTTTGTCTTTATCTTGCAAATAGTTACTCAGCGTTAACTTGAGCTCGTGGATGGTCTGCAAGCCCCACTCTGAACTGAGTATTGGATAAACGCCTAATACGTTGCTATCTTTGCTATCGAGCCCTGACAAGGTAGACAGACTCTTAATGGTTGCCAAGCCTTGCAGGGAAGGATGCCTTTGTCCTGGCCCCACCTGCACTTGCACGACATTGATATCCTGGTTTTTAAAAGTTGGAGATTAAATTTTAAAAAAAAATTAACTCCAGATTAACACTGCAGAACAAACAAAATATTGTGTGGTCCAGAACCATTGGTGAGCTGCTAGTTTACGATCTCTAATTTAGAGGAAAGGATAGGTTCTTGGAGGAAAAGCCCTTGCTTCAAATGCCATGTTTGTCATGAAACGTAAGAGCTTGAGCAACTGTTTGCCTCATCTCTTGATTTTCCAGGAATCATAGTTAATGATGGACTAACAATTGTGTACAATGTTATCCTGCACCACAAGCCACGTGATTGGTTCAGGGACAGGCACAAGACCACGTTGAGCTAATGAGTCTCTTCACCAGGATCTATAAACTGAAGGAAATGTCAGAAGTTGTTGAAAGTTAAGCTCTAGACTTTAGTCCAGAAAGGCCAAAGAGACCACTAAGCAAGGGAAGAGAGAAGAATGAGAGGAATACAGTACAAAGACAAGTATGGAGAATAAAGGATCTTTGTCACTTCAACTTCTATCCCAATAATGGAACTTAAGTAGATAGGAAACACATATATTATAAATGAAGAAATGGTATGTGAGATAACAGATCTAAAATTCCAAGTGCACGATTTTTATATTATTTCAGCACAATTATCCCTCTTGCCTTCTCATAAAACAAAAAACAAAAACAAAAACCTGTACAGAATCTATCCTGAATGCTTTAGGCATGGCTAGCACTGCCCCTCCACTGCTAGTCATAGGAGAAAGCACATGACCCAGGCCAAGTTAATGAGATTTTATCTACCTGTAAATAGTAATTTTGACTCAGGGATTGGTTCCTGGTTAAGGATTGTTATAGGACACAAACTGAGCCAAAGAGAATCAGATTGTTCACTGAGATTTATTACATGGATAAAGAGCGATAAAATATTGGTATAGAACTACTAGTAATTAATTAATTAATTAATTAATCTTTACCTGCATATAGAGTCAGTCTGAGAATTAAGCCAATACAGTGTGAAGCTGGACAAAATAATGGAAAAAGAAATATCTTCATTTGAATCTCTGAATTTAGCTCTTTCTAAAGCTAGATTTGTTATCCAGCATGAATCAATGCTGAAAAAAGCTCATTGACTTAATTAACTAATTAATTAATTAATTGAATTAATACATCTTCATGGAGAAGCTGGCATGCGAATTCAATTCACCATGATGAGTCTAGACTCTTTTTATTAAAGGAGGTTTTGGCGGAGTAATCTGATATAGATATTTGTTCTGAAGTTGTGTTTTCAAAGCAAGTTTTTTGTTTTTTGTTTTAACCTAGAATGCATGTCGCTCGGAGTGCTACATGAGATGGAAGCACTGATGTTTCAAATATCTTGAACTAGCACTTTTTTCATGAAAGTAATGGATGAAAAAATTTAAAACATTAGCATTCTTAATACTTTGGAAATTTTATCTGGGGGCTTTTCTTAGAGTCAAAGAGGAGTAATTATTGAATATTAAGTAACATTTGTATATAGCTTTCTATGTTTCTTGAAATAATTTTTGTATAATAAGGTTTCATTGCAAATTACAGAGACCTGATTCAAACTAGTTTAAGTTGAGAGAGAAAGTAAAGGGATGGAAAAAGACATTTCATGCACATGGAAAGAAACAAACAAATAGCTAAGATAGCGATACTTATATCAGACAAAATAGATTTCAAAACAAAGGCATAATAAGAGACAAAGAGGGAAATTTCATAATGATAAAGGGATCAATCCAACAGCAGGATATAACCCTAGTATGCACCCAACATAGGAGCACCTAAATAAATAAAGTAAATATTAACCAACATAAAGGAAGAGACTGACAGTAATACAGTCATAGTAGGGGGCTTTAACACTCCTTTGATATCAAAAGATAGATCTTCCAGACAGAAAATCAACAAGCAAACAGTAGCCATAAATGACCCATTAGAACAGATGGACTTAATTGATATTTTTAGAGTATTTTACCTGATGGCAGCAGAATATACATTCTTCTCAAGTGTACACGGAATATTTTCCAAAATAGACCACAAGTTAGGCCAAAAAAATGTCTCAGTAAATTTAAGAAGACAGAAACCATATACTTGATGAACATTGATGCAAATATCCTCAACAAAATATTAGCAAACTGAATTTAGCAATACATTAAAAAGATCATACACCACAATTAAGTGAGATTTATTCCTGAGATGAAAGGCTGGTCCAATACCTGAAAATCAATTAATGTGATACATCAGATAAACAAAATGAAGGATAAAAATCATACAATCATATCGTTGATATAGAAAAGGCATTTGACAAAATCTAACATTTTTAATAAAAATTCTCAGCAAAGTGGAAACAAAGGGAACATACTTCAACATAATAAAGTCCATATATGAAAAACCCACAACTAACATTATACTCAATGGTGAAAGCTAAAAGTGGTTTCCTTAAGATCAGGAACAAACCAGGATGTCTATTTTCGCCACTTTTATTCAACATTGTATTGGAAGTCCTAGACACAATAATCGGTCAAGAAAAAGAAATAAAAGGCATCCAAATTGGAAAGGAAGAAGTGTTGTCATTATTTGCAGATGACATAATACTATATAGAGAACCCTAAAGATTCCACCAAAAAATTATGAGTATCGATAAATGAAGTCAGTAAAGTAGCGAGATACAAAATTAATATTCAGAAATTGATTGCATTTTTATACACCAATAAGAAACTATCAGAAAGAGAAATTTCCTTAGAGGCGACATTTTAAGAAACATACATTTTTAAAGCACGTTTTATCTTAATATTGAAACAATATGAAACGACTGCTGAGGGAATTAAATGGCAATTAGTATGTGGTGCACGAGTCCGCAACCAGTCCCCCATCGTGGTCTGCGGATTTCCTGATTAGGGTTATCAATGACCCTGTGTCACAGGTAGTTTCTGCTTCTCCCAAGAGAGGTAGAAGAGTTTCTTGCGTGCAGCAAGAATGCCAGCAAGCATCGGTAAGCCTAGTCCGAGGCCAAGAAAAGAAGAAATTTCCCCTCCAAGATGCAGTGACAGGGAAATTTATACCCCAGAACATGCCACCTATTTGATTTCTTCATCTGGCAACCTCGCTTTGTCAAACTATGATGTCAGAATAGGTGCTCCTTGTTAATCAAGTATCAGTGTGCAGTCTTAAAGCCTGTGACTGTACTGTCCGGGGGACATTCTCACTGCACCTGTCAGAAAGCTCCACCTGTTTCATGCTGCCACAGGCATTGTCCAGTTCCCGCTCAGCTCCCCATACGCCACTTTCTTCCTGCCTGCCTTATGGCTCGTCACCCTCTCTCACGCACCTTAAATCCACATTGCTCTGATGGTTCCTCTACATTGTCTTCACCTGACCGTGTAGCTTCTTTACTTGCTAATTCTAAAATTATCTTTTAAAAGTCCCATTTGATTCTGAATAGTCGCATTAAAAAATTTAAGACAATTTTCTAAATGTGTTTTATGGAAAGGAATAGGAAGTAATATACATATTAGCATTGACAAGTAATGCATTAGTACTCTGTTTATTGCATGCTTCCCTAGTACATGGAGCTATAAGCTATAAGCCAAAAAGCTATAAGCTGAAACATAAATTGTATATATAACAAAATCCTAATATAAAATAGTATGAAAGCAGGTATTAGCCTATTTCCCAGAGCTATGTAAAGAGATTGAACTATCTATAAATATAATGATAGAGTTATAACCATGAGCAATTGTCATTGTCTAGAGATAAGAAATACAGAGTTCTTTTTTTTGCTTTGCCACTGACAGATCACATACAAGTCAATTAACCTCTGTGAAACATCACTTGCTACCTTTCTATTGCACAGTAGGGTTTTGGAAATTTGGATGAATATGAATTAGTGTAGCTTTCTTTACTAAGTGGCTATGATCCAAAAAATGGAGAATAGAAAATACAACAACACAAGCCCAGGTGTGAAAATCAAATATATTGCATTGTTGGTAGCTTTTAAAAGGTATTTATTGATTGCAGAATTTCTTTTAGTTGTTAGGTGGGTTTTTTTTTTGTCATTTATTAGAGCAATTCTTTTAAAAAATAACCATATTCCTTTATTAAATACTAAATACTAAAACTTTATGTTGAATTTGAATACTATAGCAAGAAAATAAAATTTTACTTCAAAAGAACAAGCATTGATTTATACTTACAGTTAAAAACACCTACTGATGTAAATTGCTTGGCAAGAAACATGTTTTTTAAAACTGATCTTACAATTGGAAATTTGAACACATCTACCCAGAGCCTTTTATCTAGGTTAACTTTTATTCTTCAAAGTTGTAAATGGTTTATTTCAAAACGTACATTCAAGGTTACTGAATACAAGAGTAAGACATCAGTGTTATATTTTCTTCTACACTAGAATAAATAGGGGGTAGGGGAAAGATATTTATTTTAAGATATAAAACTTTAATTAAAGGTGGCCATAAAAGCCTGACTTGGAAGTATTTGTAGAACATTATTCAATGTTGCCCCCTTCAGGACAGATTTTAAAATAGCAGTGAAAGAGTAGGATTAAAGATATTCTTTACATGATTAAATATTCAGTCTTTGTCAATGATGCAAACTTAACTAATTATAATGGACCTAGAGAGTATTGTGCTCAGTGGAGTAGGTCAGATAGAAAAAGACAAATGCCATATGATTTCATGTATATGTGGATTCCAAAGAACAAAATAAATAAAGAAACAAAAAACAGAAACAAACTCATAGATACAGAGAATATTCTGAGGGTTTCCATGTGGGAGGGGTGTTGGGGGTTATATAGATGTCTAATCACTATGTTGTACACCTGAAACTAATATAATATTGCATGGCAGCTATAATTGAAAAATAAAAAAATATTATTTAAAAAAAATAAAGTGAGCAAGAAAAGAATTCTGAAAACTAGAACAATTATCATGTCTACTGATATGTACATAAAATGGAAATTATATTCACTGAAATGAGTTATTTCATAACTTATACAGATATTTTCTTACTTTTTTATTCCTGTTACTAGCCTTTAACAAATTTCCAAGAGTCTTCTTCATGGAGCAATTCTGGAGAAAAAAAATATATTGTCATTTCTTCTGCTCTTATTCTAAGTCTGGACAATACAACTGAACTACAAGTACTAGGTTATTGATTGGGAGATACTGTCTTTCTCAAATGCTCTATAAACAGCAAAGAAAAATCCTCCTAAAATGTAGTATTTGTCAATATTTCTTTCCACCCTGAGACTTTTGTTCTAATAAAAATCAGTAGAAATTTTTCATTTTTATTATCTCACTTTTCTGCATAAATAACCTCTTAACAGCTCTTACCTTTAAGGTAAATGTGTTACTATTGTTGTATGTATGTATATATAAGAAGTGTCTATAAAGCAATAAAATTATGTGGCATATTAAGTCAGTCAGATGTCTGTTCTACCTGAAAATTTGCTGTAGCTCCTTTACTCAAGAAGGATTTTGATCTGCTCTTGTAATAATTTCTAAAGAATATCATAGCAGGATTTTAAAATAAAAATTATCATTATCATTACCACTATTGAAAATAAAATTATTTTAATCAGAGAAGATGGAAATAGGAAAGTTGATTGAGGGAATTAAATAGACAGATAAGAACTTATTATAAAAAACAAACAGCTCAAATCAAAGAAATTTCTACTAATGTTTGAATCTGAAAGAGAAAGAAAAAACAGAGTAGAATGCTACATTACATCTTTTTTATAATTTTTTTCAAACAAGAGGAAAAAATCCAAATCTGAATAACATAGTTCATATCTTTACTGATTAAATATCCCCTAGGTATGCTAACTGAAGTACAAGAGGTGGTTATTTCTCAATGTTACTTAAAAAAAAAAAACTTCTGTTTAAGTTCTAACACACTAATTAAAAACTTAATTGCACATGTCACTGAGCCATATGCCTCTGAGGTACCACCTCCAAATTAAGATTATAGGTTGGTGGCTTTTTTCTCCTGATTTAGCTTGTCTTCTGTGTGTCCATATCTCTCCTTCCAGAAACCTTCACTACAGAGATGGGTTATGCTCTAGTTATTATATGACAAATTTTGTAAATAATTGAACCTTAAAAGTCAGCTCATACTGTACCATAGGTTACCCCCAAAAAATGTAAAAAAAAAAAAAAAAGTTAAAAAAGTCAGAGGCATGTTATCTTTAATTAAGGATATTACCTGAACTGAGATAAATTGATCTTCATTTAAAATTCACTACATTCTTTTAATCTTCTACTCATTTCACCACAGATTAGCAAAAAGTTTCTTACAGATAGTTTCTGGTCTGTGTCAGACCCAAATTATCCCACCTCTAATCCCTCTCTGGTGAAGGTTCAGCCAGCATTTCTGCTTAAGAAATGTTCCATATCTGCTATCAAGAAGATTTAGTTCAAGTTTCAGTTGAAGGCTCAATTGTTTAAATTAAAATCTCCAAACTTCAGTTTATCTATTCGAAAAATAGAAATAAGATTCATTTATTCATTCAGAAACAAGAAGATAGAGATACGGATATAGAGTGAAATGACATAATTTCTACCTCAAGATTACAGTTTAATGGAGAAGACAAGAAAATTGCAATAACATCTCAGAGTTTTATATAGATTAAATCTGATGAGATTTAAGAAGCACTTTGCAGACTATCAGTTCTGATTTAAAATTATATAATCAACATTGCTCAAAATATATGTAATAATATGGACAACTTTCATCGCTATATGCTACTAAGCTCAGTTACCAGTTAAAGCCAAGCAAGCATCTCTTTTCTTTCTCTATAGCTCAGTTCACTGTGGTGACATGCTATCGAGGTAACTTATACACACAAAGTCACCACCCAGTTCTTGGGCTTTCAGAGAGGCTGACAGCATTTCCTGATATTCACACAAAGCTCCTGTTTCCACATCGGCTCACTAGAGCCCCACTGCATTCTCACGAAGTGAAGCGAGATGCCTCCATCAGGTCCTCCTTAAAGTCAGTGACTTGAGCTCTCAAACACTGCTTTCTCCTCAGCCAAAGTCTTCAGAACTTTGACAAAGCAGCTCATTTCAATATTTATTTATATAGTATTACATAGTCATAATATTACACATTCAGAAAGGTGTACGTGGCCTATACGAACAGTTGAAAAATTAAAATAAAATATATACCAGTCTCATGCTGGGCATTTCTAGCTTTGGAAACTTCTCTAAAAGACTTTGCTCTGGGCCTGCTCTGACTACATCCCTCCTTATCATGAGAAAAGGGATTCCTGGGGCCAAGGGAACATCCCCATCTGAAACCTAAGCACCCAGGCCCTCACAGTTCACTCCCCAAATGTTCCAGAGCTTGCTTTTAAGGCCTGATCCAACTCTTCCCCAGGTCAGACTAAATTCCAGGGGTGTTCAAGAGGTAGATATTTAGTAGATGTGTGGGCAAAGCTTGGATAGACAAGTTGTGAGACTCTTGCAGTAAGTACACAGGCCTAGTGAGGGAACCAGAGGCAGGTGGGCCAGAAGTCATGTGTCTATGGCCTGCAGTGACTTTCTCTGCAGCATTATGTTCTACCATAGAATCCCTAGATTCAAACATGCCTTCTAATTCATGGAGAAGATGTATTTTTCAAGTTAGGAACATGAATCTATTTTGCTTAACAGTTTGTTAGCTTGATACTTTTAAACAATAAAAAAAGCATGTATGATGCATGCTGAAACATGGACAGGTCTCGATAGTTATGATGGGTAAAAATGCTAGAATAAAAAATGAGTACATACTCTCTAATTCCATTTATATAAACTCTTAGGATCAATGGGCTTTCATTTTTCTTGAATAAATATCTAGGAGTAGAACGGCTGAGTCATATGTAATGCATGCGTTGACTTTTTGAGAAACTGCCATATTGTTTCCCAAAGTAGTTGTATCATTTTACATCTCCTCTAGCCATGTAAGGAGACTTTAGGTGCCAGTTCTTCCTTGTCCTTGACAACATTCAGCATGATTAGTCATTTCATTTTAGTTATTTTACCAGTTGTGCAATGAAATCTCACTGTGGTCAGTTTAAATTTCTCTGGTAACTAATGATGTTGAGCATCTTTGCATGTGCAACAATACTGAGAAAAAGTGCTGAATCATTTTACATTTGTTGAGATTTTTATTAGGTCCAGAAAAAAATTTACCTCAGTAAATGTTCTGTGTCTTCATGAAAAGACCGTGTATTATGCTGTTGTTGTGTAGAGTGTTTGATAATGTCATATCAGATTAAGTTAGTTGATAGCGTTGTTCAAATCTTCTATATCTTTAGTGATTTTTGATTATCCTTGTTCTATCATTATTAATAAAGGGGAATTGAAATATATGTTCATAATTATAGATTTGTTTATTTTTGCAGTATTATTAGCTTTAGCTTTGTATACTTTGAAGGTTTTTTTTTTTTTTCTTTTTTTTTTTTTTTTTTTGGCCATAGAAGTTTAGAATTGTTAAAACTTCCTTATGAATTTATCCCTTTATCATTTTTTAATGATCTTAATCCCTGGTAATATTTTTTGCTCTGAAATATACTTTGCTTGATATTAATTTACTCACTCAAGCTTTATTATTCGATAGGAGTTATTTTATCCTTTCACTTATAACATATTTGTTTCTTTTTATTTGAAGTCTATTTCTTGTAAGCAGCACATAATTGTGTTCTGTTTTTTTAAAATCCAATCTGACAACCTCTCTTAATTGGGATATATAGACCACTACATTTAGTATGTTATTGATATGGTTAGGTTTAAATCTATTATATTGCTCTTTGTTTTCTATTTATGCCATACGATTTTTTATTTCCCTTTTCTTTTTTTCTACCTGCATTGGGAATAACTAAATAGTTTTATTAATGTATTTTATTTCTGTTGGTTTATATGCTAGTATGTTTGTTTTGTTATTTAGTGGATGCTTTCAGGTTTATAGTCTACATAATTAATTGAGCGCTATCTAGTGATATTAACCACTGTAAGAACCTTAAAATTTTATACTTCTATGTCCATTATGTTCTGGATGATTACTGCTCAAATGCTGTACATGGCATATGAAAATCTTAGAGATAAATTAAGGCTGTGGATGTTAAATTCTTCCCGAGAGGATTTAGAGCATACCTACTTAATCCAAACTAAGATTGAGCTATTAGAAGTTCATCTGAAGGTCTGTTTTGGTCTATTTCTGGTTTGCTCTTACTTAGAGTATAGGTCAATTAACACACTTCCATCTATATTTTCTAGATTTGAAATTTTTTTCCTGTTATCTCTGTCCCTATGATTCTATTCTTGTTGATTTATGTCTTTTTAAAAAAAGATGTCTTCACTGTAGTTTAAGTGAAGTTTCAAGAGGGAGAAAAATTTGATGTGCACTCAGTCTATGACCTTAATTTGCAA
>NW_006442103.1:7061210-7069770 GCF_000325575.1 Pteropus alecto | reverse complement strand
ACCTATTTCTCAAGATCTGGATATGAATTTGAGAGACATAGAAAAGACAGCAATCTGACTAAGAGACAGAGTAGAGTTCTTTATATATTAAAATATTCATGACCCTCTGACCTTTAGGCGTTTCCTTTGGACCCATTAGAATGAGTCCTTTCCCACATATAAACCCGACTTCTTGTTTAAGTACTCCTTTTGTGGGTGTACCCCATACATCCTCTAGACTTAGAAGAGACTAGGATAAACACAGCTTAGGCTAGAGAAAAGACCCCTCCTTATTTTAACTGAGTGCTGTTATAATCAGGTAATTTTCCCACAGAAAATCATTAATTCAGCAAGTATTTACTTAGGGTTTTCTATATGGAAAACATTGTATTGGTCTTCATAATTCACAGTGTTTCTTCATATATTAGCAAAGTGAACAAATTATCATAAAGCTAAGAATTAATTGGAGACAATTGCATCTAAGCATTAGAGCCAGAGGGACCTCAGGGACTGTGAGTCTTTATTCTGCAGGTGAGAAAACAGAAACACTGAATGGTTTAATGATTCAGAAAGACGGCCCCTTATCGAGGATTAATGAAGTGTTCCGAGGCATTTCTATTCTGTTCAACCCAAATTGGGAATTAGTGGAGTAATGGGGAGAATTTCTGCATTAAACTAGAAAATCAATTATTGATGGTATATTAGCTAGCATCTTGGGTAAAATATAATCCTTATGTTCAAGTGAGCTATCAAATCAATTTTGAACCCACCCCAAGTGCCATGGACTCTAAGCTCCTGCAGTACTGTAATAGCACAACTCCCACTGTATTAGCCGGAGTGTAAATGCCCACTTTAAAATTATTCGTTCTTGGTGACAAAGGCTAAATGATGAAAGTTATGTTATGCATTACACGAACTCAGAATTTTACTGCAAATTGGTCTCATTGAAGATTTAGGTAAGATCATTTGTCTTGCTTTCCTCTTGAAATTCCTGAGTCAATAAGTTTCACACTATGCAATATTCATCTATCTTCTTAAGGTCTCCTTCTGGTGCTAGGTACATTATGGGATGGCTATGGGGTCAAAGGTATGCCACCATTCAGAAAGGTGTTTTAGTGCGACAAACAGTAGCTTCTTCATTAATGTACAGACAAATGCATATCATCACGCAGAAGTATTGTGGAGGATACATTGGCACTGGGTAGTGAATTTGAATTAGATAATTCCTAGATCACTTCTAACTTTAAGTAAGTTTCTCAGAAAGCGTTATAACATAAATCAATATTTTCAAGTCTAGAAAAAAATTTAAGGATGTATTCCTCATTGACACTTCATTGAAATGTCTTCATAGGTATATTATTTTAGCACTCATTTATTTTATATTATGTCATCATAATAAATTTATATTTTATCTATATAACCATTTACATACTGTATAGCTACACAACATAATTATACTCAATAGTAAAGTGACTTTAAAGGAAAATGCTGTCTGAGCATGCAAACATATATTCCATACATCATAGTCACACAAGGTGAAATAAGTTCTGATGAAGATGGTTAACAAATAAATGTGATGATGTTTGGGGGGAATAGAAGTATCTCTACTCTAGGCTATTTTGGCACAGAATGAGGAGGCTTTCCTTTCTTTGTAAATGAAAAATCACTAGCTGTAAAGTAAAGGCCATTCCACACTGGGAAGTTGATGCCTCGAGTGCACTGCGCAAAGCCAAACCTTCATGGTTGCAGTTGGTAGAGTCCAAGTAAGTCAGCGTGATGCAGGCGCTTAGTGACCTCAATTCCACAGACACAAAGGACTTCCACCTGTTTTCCTTACTCCATGGCTTTCAGAAATTAATGCTTGAGTACCCTGCCTTGTGCCACAGCTGCAACCAGAACCATCATCTGCTCTAGGACACAGTTTTAGGCTGATTGAACAGATAGTAAAAATGACCCAAACGTTTCCATTGTGACAGCTGAGAAACAGTTAGCAGGTGCCCTTTTACATTGCTTTAGAGCTGCACTAAAAATTTTGAGATATTTGCTCTTATGAAACATCTACAGAAAAAATAAAGTATCATATTTCAGTCTATGAAGCACAAAACAATCGATCGATAAATTTTAGTGAATTAATTAATTGATTATCGTGTATAAATGGTCAAGGTAGGCTTATGGCAGGATAGAGTGCTGCTTAAGAAACATGGACAAAGGAAAATAGAATTAATATCACAGGGCAATAAATGCATTAAATGAGTGGTAGTTGCCCAGTGAAAGAAGATAGGAAAAAGGCAGTTTAGTAGATTGAGCAGGGTGAAGGATCTGATTGTGCTTTCCATAAAGAAGGAATATCACTAATGAAGGACGCAGAGGTGATAACATACAAGGGCCTTTTGATGATCAGAGATGGGAGGAAAGGTAAAACAAACAGTCAAGATGGAGAGGACTAGAGTTTCCATTTGTGGAAACAGGACAAGATGAAAGCAAAAAGGAACCGTAGAACTCTGTTGGCTTGTCTTGGACATACAAAAGAAGTTAGACATCTTTTGGCAGATAATGCGACAGTTAGACATCTTTTGGCATTCAAAGGTTTTCAAAAATGATTAAGACGTGATCAGAGCTTTGTTTCAGGCAGATCATCCTATGAATTGTGTAATATATGCACATACTATCAAATGCACATTTTAAATGACCATATACTATACACATTGTTCTGAATCTTACTTTTTGTTAACACTTTGTTAACAGTATATCTTAGACAGTTTTCCATTATCATTATAAAAATATTGGTCTCATTTTTTCTAAGAGCTGCATAATATTACATTGTATAGATGTGCAAAAACTAATTTAACAATATCTATTAGATTTTTTAGGAGTGTCAAAAAAGGTTTCAACAAACAACATTTATAAATATCACTTCATACGTGGAATACTATATTAATAATTAGAATTAACTAATTAATGGAATAAGAATTAATACATTGATTGACCAGAAGAATTTCTGAGTCAGAGAGAATGTATTTAAGTTCTGATATTTCCAAATTGTCGTTTGCATTGGTTTACCCCTTTGTACTCTCAGATACAAAATACACAAATGTCCACTTTCTCTCATCTCGGCCCATACAATATGTAATTTTCTCTTTTTTAAAGTGGTAAATTAAATCTTGTTGTTAGTTTTAACTTATATTTTCCTTAACATGAGTTACATAGATCATATTTTCATCTGTTTAAGACACGTTTGTATCTCTCCTCTGTGACATCTCTATATCTTTTGCAGGGCTAGATGAACAATAAGAAGAATATAAAGGGGAAAACTGATCCAGGTGGTAATTTTATGTAGTATCTTTGGTAACTTTTTTTTTTTTTGAAGCAGAGAAAGAGAGAGATGAAAGAGAAAAGAGAAAATTTTTCCCAAAAATTTTTCCCAAAGTAAGAAAAACAGGAATAATTGGTGATTTCCAGTCTAAATCTCACACTTTCTGTCTAACCTTTCTGATACGAATCAGGGAGAACACCTATATTGGAGTTTTATAAGGAGTGAGGAGAATTTAGGCCCATTATTATTTGTAATTCAGAAGAGTCCAGGCTTTATTTAAAAAGTAAAACCTCGTAAAAATAAAGACTATTAGGAGTATTAAGCGGGCCTCACTGAAACCGTAGCTATCCAAGAGATACTTGGACATTTTGTTTAGCAAAATGTTCATTCCAGAGAGCTCCAGTGAAACATTCTATGATTGGTGACAATCCAGTGTAATTCTGAACTTGTTGAAACAATGAAAGTGGAAATGTTCAAGTTCTTTCATTAACTCTGGGCCAGCACTAGGGACTAGCTCTTGACAAGTATAATTGTTCAAGACAAGAGTGTATAATTTTTATCTGCCTATTATTTAGTTAGTTAGTTAGTTAGTTATCATAATGGCTCTTATTGTATTAGATGAAATACATTATTATATTAAGAAATAAGAATTTTGAAAACAAACAAAAGTTAATATCCACATGGCTAAACCAAAATCTGAAATAATTATGCATGCTATTTTGACATAGGAAAATCCCCCACTGAGGAAAGGAGTTTGCGTTTCTAAATAGTCTAGAAGAGCTGTCTACACTAGTTGAATTCACTAATGATTGTTCGACTTCCTTGTTTGTGTTGATAGAGCTAAAATAATCCTCTCAGTGAAGAGCAATGCTTTGAGGTAAAAAGAAATCTGTATTTAAAATCAGAATATCTAGGTCCCTAATTTCTAGACATGTAAACTTAAGCAAGTAAAGTAACACTAAACTGAGTCTCCCCTCCTCTGCAAAACAGAAGCAACAATAACATTTCACTCTTGTAACATTATTAGTATGAGTCGAATAAGAATTACAAGAACTTTCAAAACAGCAACCTATTTTTAAATGTAAAGCATATTATTACTTCCATATAAAATATGATTATAAATGTACAAAAAGAATTTTTTTTAATTCTTTTTATTTGGCCTTTAGGATATCACGATAGTCTATAAAATTATTTAAAATGTTGCAATATCCCAAGAAAACAAATAGAACTCATTTCTCTCAGAGAAGAGAACTGGGTAGATGAGCGTCAGGATCCATAGGAACAAAGTCTGAATTATTAACAACATATACCTAATGCCTACATCCTAGTATATGATAAACTCATGTAGAAAATTAATAAATCACATAATATATACTTAGCACTTTAGAGATCATGAATGTATTATCATCTTGCCATGCACTTGTTTAAAGGGATTGACAAAGAAAATGCTCTGCCCGAAGAGGAGTGCACTAAAGACGATAGAAGCCATATCCACACTCCTTTCCTCATTCATTTATTTAACAAATTATTTATTGCATTCCTCCTTATTGATAGGCATGTGGTAGCCCTAATATAATGCTCCATTTCTAAAAATAATGGAAATGTGGAGAAAGGTAGAATGCACATTTCTATGTATTTGTTCATTCATTCAACATCAATTATACCCAAGACCATTCTGGGCAAAGAAGACACAGAAACAAATAAGATAATCATTACACTTGTCGACTCAGAACTTACAAAATGATCATTAAACAAATTTTTTACAATAAAGAAGGCTGACTAATATGATCAGAAAATGCAGAACAGTATGGGAAATAAACTAAACTTAGAGTCAGTGAGATCAAAGAGAGGAACTGATATGTAAATTGACATCTGAGAGTGATTAAGCGGGAAGAGTGTTCTAGGAAGAGGACACTTCTAGTGCAAATCCCTGCAGACAAGATGAAAGTACCCTCCCTCCTCCTTCCACCTGGGACGAAGAAAGTTTCTTCATTAAACACCACCATAGCTCCCTGTACTTCTATTACATCTTCATATTTGTAATTATTTTAATACCTAGCTTATCAATCATGTTATAATCTTCGTGAGGACAGGGAAACTGCCTCATTCATTAGTGGATCTCACCTCAGTACGGGGACTGTTATTTAAAAGGAGCTCAATAAATACAGGCTAAATAATAAAGGAGTTAGTGGAAGACGTTTAGTGAAACTGGATCTGCGAGTGCTAATAGCTTAAAGTGAAATAAGATTGGAAAGATGGCCAGAGGCCAGACCTTTATTCTAAAGTATGAGAAAGCCATTGAACTATTTTATGGGGAACACTAAGCTGATTAGAATTGTGGGTTTTGGATGATCACTCTGGCTGGAAAATAAAGAAGAGTTTAGAGAAGATCTCTAGGAGAAAGAGATACCAGTTAAGAAACTGTTGGAATAATCTTCATGATTGATAATGGTCTAAAGTATAGTGGTAAATATGAGGAGTCGTGGATGGACTCAGGAAATACTTAGAAAGCTAAAAAAAAAAAAAAGCAAGAGAGATAAATATCCTTAATTCAATTCTGCCTTGGTCACAGACATAATAACGAATTATAATACCATAGTTTGAAGGCTGTAACAGAGTTAAATACAAACAAAACAAAACACAGAGGCATAAGGAAACTAACTCATTTGTTCATTTGTTCAAATATTTATTGACACCTATCATGTTCCAAGTATCATGTTATATCTGCCTTCAAGAAATTTACAGTATCATGGGAAACTCAGATGGTGTAATAGTTAAATGGTTAAAAACAGCAAGCATTTACTGAGTGTTTACTAAAAGTCAGTCACAGGGCTAAAATTCATTTCTTGCTTTATCTTGTTTAACCCTCTTGTCAAACCTATGATGATGATGATTGTTCTTTTCATTGATTTATCTTCTTCTCTCCTATTGCTTAATGTTAAAATGTGTTAGGAATCAGTCTTTGGTCCTTTTCTCCTCTTCATCTATACTTACATACAATGCAATCTTATTCTTTTTAGTGACTAAATATTTCCACATGCTGTGACTCCCAAACACATATCTACTACCCAGACCTCTCACCCAAATTTAAACTTCTACATCAGGTACCTGCTGGACATCTCACATGACCAAAACGAAGTGTTAATACTCTTCCAAACCTGCTTCATTAATAGCCTTTTCCATTTCAGTGGGTGGCACTCTCCCCTAACAGTGGCTCGGGTCAAAACTTGGGGTCATCTTTGACTTCCTTCTTGCTCTCAAATGCTATATCCAACCCTGTCAGGAAATCCTGTTGGTTTACTCTTCAAAAGATATCAAGAATCTGGCTCTTTCTCTCCCCATGCCTGGCCACCACCTTGTTGTAAACTACCATCAATGAATAGCTTCCTAACTGGAAGCATCACCTTTACCTACCATAGTCTCCGTTAGAGTCCAGTCTCACTAGAAAACCCAGACATTGCCTTTAAAAAGAAAAGTTATTTCACATTACTTGTCTGCTCAAAATCCTACTGTAGCTCACTTTCCTCAGAATAAGAACCAGAGTCCTCTGAATGGCTTATGTACTGGATTAAATAGTGTCCTTCGAAAATGTTTGTCTATTTAGAACCACAGAACGTGAGCTTGCTTGAAAATGTCTTTGCAGATGAAATCAAGTTAAGGGCATGAAATCAAGTCTAAGGTGAATTAGAGTGGGTCTTAATCCAAGGTTTAGTATCATAAGAAAAAAAATTTGAACAGAAAGACACACAGGGAGAATACCATGTAACTATGGATGCAGAGACTGGAGTTATGTAGTCATAAGCCAGGATTTATGTGGACTACTAGCAACCACCGGAAGCTAGAAAGACACAAGAAAGGATTCTTCTGTACATCCTTGAGAGAAAGCATGGTGCTACTGACATGTTGATTTTACACTTCTAGCCTCCATAACTGTGAGAGATCAGATTTCGTGTTGTTTTAAGCCATCCAGTTTGTGATAATTTATCATGGCAGCCCTGGAGAAACTGAGGTAGCTTAGAAGGCCCTGTGTGATCTGTACTGCTCATCCCCCAATTTTACCTCTTGCTGCTTTTCCTCTTGCTAACTCTATTCTAGTCACTTAGCCTCCCTGCTATTTCTCCTACATAACTGGCATGATTACATCTTAGGCCAGTTGCACTGCTTGACACGTCTTCCTAGAATGCTTTTCTCTTAGCTGTCTGTACAGCTAACTCCCTCAACTCTTTTGAGCTGTTGACCAACTAGAAGAGTCTTGATGAAGCTTATACTGTTGTAGCCTCCAGCCCCCAAAAGATGATTACATCTTAGGCCAGTTGCACTGCTTGACACATCTTCCTAGAATGCTTTTCTCTTAGCTGTCTGCACAGCTAAGTCCCTCAACTTTTGAGCTGTTGACCAACTAGAAGAGTCTCGATGAAGCTTATACTGTTGTAGCTTCCAGCTCCCAAAAGACACATGGACCACCAGAAATTATAGGAAACGTGAGTTATAGGAAACATGCTCTTTATTCAGCCAGCTGGGTCTGCCAGGAATACGCAGACCCCAAATTAAGCAGCCTCGAAATGTAGAGGTACAGGGTTTTTAAGCCTTAAACCCCATTCCTTATTCTGTCTGAACACAAAAGTCTATTTTTCTCCTATTTACTAATATAACCTGTGGGTTGACAGGTCGGCTGTGCAAGCAGGGGTACAGAAGCAGAAAGCTTATTGTTAGAATGTTATATTCCCATGAGTGATAACCTATGTTCCCATGGGCGATAGCCTATATTCCCCTGGGCGATGGCCAAACAGCAATTTTCCAGCCAGCACATTCCCCATTGGCCTTAGCAGAAAATCAAATCCTTGATTCTTCATGCGGAATTTGCTCATAGTCTCTATTTTGTAATACTAAAAGTTTAATAAAATTAATTCTCTTCCTTATATATGCAAACAAGAAATTAAGGAAACATGGGCCAAAAGTTAACAAGAGGAGGAAGATGATCTCTGACAAGCCAGTGTTGTGACCGAAATAACCAGGCCCAAACCGAGTGCTCTAGTCCAAGAGACAGTTTATTAGCCAGCGGCTGTCCTTGCAAAGGAGCAGCCCCGAGACGCAGGGGCACAAAGGTTTTAAGCCCTCGATCCCATCCCCCACATCCTTAATCTTTACACAAAAGACTATATCTCCTCCATTCATTAACTGATAACTAAGAGGTGGGTAAGCAAGCAGGGGTACAGAAGCAGAATGCGTCATTGTTAAAATATTTTGTACCTATAGGCAGTGATCCCG
>NW_006442103.1:7047540-7059117 GCF_000325575.1 Pteropus alecto | reverse complement strand
AAGTGGGACCCAGAGAAGTCCGCCACCTACAACCTAGACAAGACGAGAGACAATAGACAGAACCTGACAACAGGAGGTGGCGTCCCACGGCCTGGCCATGGTCCGGGAGATATGACTGCGTCCAGTCTCTCCACGGACCCCCAGTGACCGGTCAACAGAAACAGAAAGGTACCTTTTATCTAGACGTCGAGGCCTCGGAGATTCCTGACCGGACCGGGAACAAAGAGTGTGTCCTAAAAGGTTGCGTCCTTGACGATTGTACTGACCCTGTCACGACATTCAAGGGCCCTGGAACGTCTCAGCCACCCCTTTCCTTTGAATCCACAATAGGGACAGCAACCGCATCACAGGCCGGTCCAGTCTTAGATCCCAGGGCGACTCCCTGAGTTCTTGCTGGGGCCTCCAAATGCTGTGGCCGCCAGCCCCCGAAAGACACACGGACCACCAGAAACCAGTGAGTTATAGGAAACATGCTCTTTATTCAGCCAGCTGGGTCTGCCAGGGGTATGCAGACCCCAAATTAAGCAGCCCCGAAATGTAGAGGTACAGGGTTTTTAAGCCCTAAATCCCATTCCTCATTCTGTCTTAAACACAAAGGTCTATTTTTCTCCTATTCACTACCTGTCAACCTACAGGTCAGGTGTGCAAGCGGGGGTACAGAAGCAGAAAGCTTATTGTTAGAATGTTATGTTCCCATGGGCGATAGCCTATATTCCCATGGGCGATAGCCAAGCAGTAATTTTCCAGCCAGCACAATACCAATCCGCCTATTTTTAGTGGTGGCGATTCCTAAGTCACAAAAGATTAAAAAGTTAATTATCAAATATCACTGATACCTTTGGTTTATCATATTAGTCAAAAAGTATTGATTAAACACCTTCTAAGAGATTAACATACAATGGTGATCTGTGTCTTTAAGGAATATAAAGACACCACAGAGTACACACACACACAAATAAAATTCAGAGCTAAAGTTCTAAAGCAAATAATGTTTTTTTCTCCTGATGAATAAAAATTCACAAAAAGAAAGCTCAGCAAGAGTAGGACAAAGCCAAAAGGTTGTTGGAATTGTGGACTTTGATGGGTTGTTCAACTTCTCTGAATATAGGTTTCTCATATTGAGAATAAAGAGGTGGAACCAGATGCTCTCTAAAAACTATTCCCCCACCCCCACCAACAATTTACTACCAACCTTTTACCTGATTAAAAAACAAACAAAAACTCAAAATTTTTCAGGTAGTAAAAACTGTACTTTCTCCAGTAGCTGACATTTAAATTTTTTACAGTTAAATACTCATCATAAATCCTTTCCAACCATTACCTTAAGAGTTTAATTTCCTGATAACTAGACATTGTTCCAAATGCTACCTTCACAACACAATATGAAAACCACAAATCTCTTAACTGCTTTAAAAAATCCTCACCATTCTTGATGAGATTATGGAAGTTTATCGGCAACATTTTTGTCTTATCATCCCCAATCCAATTATGAAACTTCCAAGAAGAGATAGTGAGACATGGAGTAGTTAAGAATACAGTATTCCACTGGGAAAAAATAAGGTATAGTTAGTTGTTTGGATGGAAGAGAGAAGATATTGAAGGAATGTTCAAATACTGAACAAAGTAACCATTAAAATATATCAAATAGCAATTTATTTTTTTAAATGAGAAAACTAGAGAAAGCGTATATCAATAAGATTTAAAAGTAGGAGTTGGAATAACTTCTTATTCCAACTTAAGAATCTTAAGGGAAGAAAAACCCACTGGAAAACCTGGAATAACAACAGGAATCCCCAGAGAGAAGTAATTTAAAATAAAAATGAGTAGTTTTCCTACCTCAGATCCATTTTATCCTTCAATTAATTGCATGCTCTTCAAAATATTAAAATAATGATCTCAGAGTGCACAAATAATTAAGTGCTCTTGAATTATGTGGAATAAGGCCACATTCTTTGTTCTTTTACCCTCTTTTGAAATTGGTGTAATGCTTGTAGAAAGATATTCACTTGACAGCTCTAAACATGTAAGCCCTCCATTAACCCAGAAAGCAAGTAAGGAATGCAAAGAAGATTCCAATAGCCTCACATCAGCTGTGTGCATGCAAAACACAGCTCCTATTGGACCACTTGTAAAGTGAGAGTCTCATACGGTTCGCAGGCCTTTCAGCTCTTTCTCCGTTGTTGGTATATTCAGGGATGAAGCTAATTAACCACAGATTTGTAAAATTACTTCAGCTCAGAGAGAATCTCCAGAGATAAGTTCCTTGGTATAATGGTGAATTTGTTTCAAGTGTGAAGCTAGCTAAGGAATGTTAACTCACTTCACCCAAGTTAATAAAATAAATGGATTATTTATCTATCCAATCTTCTCAAATTATCTTAAATGGCATATCTCTATTTCCATGATACATGATTTCATTATTTCTATAGTCTATGCATAACCTAAAAATACGGTGTGGGAAGAAGAGGCGTACTAACCTGAAAGCTGCTGTTCAAGTAACAGGCATTTTTTTCTTTTTTAAATACATTTTTAAAAGCTTTGCACTCAGCATCTATTAGCTACCACTGAGATGTGCAAAATGCAAGAACTGTTTGACAATGATATCAAATAAAAATCTTGTATCCTTGTAAACCTCATTTTCAAAATACTAATTAATGTGAAAAAAAAACACGCAACTTGAAAAAGCTAAGCACCAAATCCATTATGCATTAGTATTTCCCAGGAATAAGCAATGTTCCCAGATACTAAAACATGTCCTTGAAATACAGTCCATACTGTTGCCAATAAGGCACAGACTGCGGGAGATTTCAGAAAACTTGGGGAAGAAGATTCACAGATAAGAAAAAGGTTCCACTGTCAGCCTCCATTTGTCACTTAATCCATGTCAGCTTTCCAAAATTTATGACTCGGAGTCCTTAAAGTCAAGAAGAAAATTCCCATTCGTGTATAATATAGAGAGGTATTAAGAAAAGGTATACAAAATTCGAAAATCAAAAGAGTACAGCACGCTCTTTCAATGTCATATTGTGGGATTATTAATTATTTAAGAAAATTTACTTGTGTTTGACTTCTTTTTACTCCTCAGTTAACATATACGTAAGAATGCAGAAATTATATTAACTGTGAATTCATGTCTAATGGAGAAAATTTTCCCAAAGATTTTGTTTTTATTGCCATATAGAAAATAATTTATTTCAACTTGCAATCTTATTTTAACATTATTTCTTCAAAATATCTAAAGATTGACAGCTTCTCAATGTGATTTTGTCCTAAGTTTTGATATTAACTGTTATTTCATGAATTAATGAAGTGACATGTGTTTATTTAAGAACCACATTTTTAACTACTTGAAAAATATATTTTGACAATGAAATAAAATTTTCAGGAGAGAGAAATTTGAGTTTATAGTCTTTCCAAGTTACCTGTTTTCTGAATCTCACTTTTCTCATCAATAAAATTCAATTAATTTTAAAGTATACTTTAAAAAGATAGATTTTATTGTAAATTATCTCAATGAAGCCAACTTAAAAAATGTAAAACAAGCTTTCAGACTTTTTCTACAAACCAGGAAGTCTTATTTGACTAAAAACTATCGCAAGAACAACTCAAAATTGCCTAAAGTCGGAAATTTTAGAAAGCTGTGAGAATTAATTTCAAAGTAGAAAAAAAGAAATTGCTTTTTATCCACACAAAACCGCATACCAAGAAACAGCAAGTTGAAGAAATCACTTTTTAAAAACAATGGGTGGAATGTGAGAGTCCAATCTAGGCAAATAAAATACAGCTTTAATTTTAATCAAATATCAGAATGTCCTGGAACTTCTCCTTCTTATTGAACACACACTTTATGTGAAATGTGATGGCAAAAGATTGTCAAAAGGCATCAAGGAGAGTGACAATGTTAATGCTTTGACCTCTGAAGTGGCACTAAAGATTTTAATCTGAAACTACAGCTTTCACATATAAACTTGAATTTAGCAACAGGATGAATTAAATAATTTAGTAAATGGAATGCTTTTTCAATCAGCTTTTCCCAAAAGCAGCACCAATGGCTTTGTTAGAAGACACCATCAAATGGTAAAAATATCATACGCTTTCCATGAGTGCATCTTCCCTCAACCCAGTGGATATTCATAGCACAGATTTTTTTTTTCAGAGGTATTTTATTGTTTTTCTACTTTTCATTAGGGTTGGGTTGCCATGGTAATAAAGTAAGCTATCTTGCTGGATTTCACCTTTGCTGTCTTGCTTCATATGGTTCTCTCTCCTCCGAGCAAACATGGTGGATGCTGCACACATACAGATGTCTGATTTCACATTTCCTTCTTGAGTGTGCTTGGCAGCTACTCTCCCGGGACAGCTGAAGCAGCACTTCACAAACTGGCACTCATCCCTTTCTCTAATGGCCACCATCATATGTCTCACTTGTTTTGTGATCTCTCTTTTAAGAAGGATGCAGCTCCTCTTGAAAGATTTCTTTTTCCCATTGAAAACACAGGACTTTTAACATTTCAATTGACTTGGTTGTCAGATCAACTCTAAATACATGCCCTGTTTAAAGTCACCCATTATTAAGGTGTAAAAAAAAAAAAATCAAAAAGAGCATATAGGCTTATCACAAATACAGGTAAACTGATTTACTTAGTGCATAAACACTTTTACTTTCAGTCACTTCTTATTTATATGTAGCAATTACCAATTCTTTTGTCTAAACATAAAATGTGATTCCTGACAAAGGATACATCGTTTTCAAATTGTATTTTCCTCCTGCCAAAAACAGATACTTTTTCTTTCCATATTTCCCACCTATTTCTAATTTCCCAAGTTTAATTGTACTATATTTATTTGCATTTGGTAGCCAGTGGTGTCCAACAGTGTTTGTTCATCAGGTTATTTTGGTTTAGAATTCTATTTAAAGGAAATTTGTTAAGTCTTTTACTTATAGTTCTAAATGTGATTTTTATACATCATCCATAGTAGAGATTTATATTTATTTAAGCAAACATTGCAAGGCAAAATCTTGGCAATATTTTTTAAGATCTCGTTTTCTGATTATATTTAATTATGTGACTATAGTCAGCATTGTCTAGGTAATAATTTCTACATCATTATTATTATGTCTCACACTTTAAATGTTTTTCTATCTTTCACAAATTGATAACATTTCATTTAGGTAACCATTCTTTTTCTCATTCCACTGCATAGAATGTTCTTTCCATATTTTTAGATAATCAATGTTGCATATCGTGAGACTAAAGGATTTTTTTCCTGCCTGCCGTGATTTTCTTATCCTCCTTTGTGTGTAGTTTCTTTGCAGAATGCCTCTACTCCCTCTACTGGTTTCTGCAGTATCTCTCCTTTATGGTACCCATCCCAACTCGAGGAAGAGTCCTATGACCCAGTTTGGCCAAAGATCGTATCCCCTTGGTCTGGTCCCAGCGATTGCTTCATAGATGAGCACATCACTCCTTCAAAGCTAGGAAGTTCTTAGAGGAGAGATCTCTTTCTACATAGTGAATGTATACATATATATATATATAAAAGCAGCTAGCAGCCACATTGCTCGTAATATGAAACACTTCTCTATAAAATAATGCCAAATAGAAACAAATTGAGCCAAAAAAGAAAGACATGAAAATAGCTCTATACGTATCTGAAACCATTTATACATAAGTATTTCAGTTTATATGTACAGATATAAGCTATTTTTTCTTGTCAGCTCAAACATCAGTTCTGCAGAGGCTTTACCTGCCTACAATAACTAATATTTTAAGATCTCATTAGTTACTTTCACTGCACATTTTCATAATAAGGATAACAATCTGAATTTTCTTATTTACTTATTTCATTGTTTCTAGTATCTTTCCTCCCAAAGAATATAAACTCCATGATGGCAGAATCTATTTGTGTTGTTCACTGTTGTAGCCCCAGATCCTAGCTCCATGCCTGGCTTTCAATAAATGTGTGTTGAATGCATGAAATAAATGAATGAATGAATTCTGTTTGAGGAGAATTTTTATCTCTAGAAACTGAAAGAACCTGACGAATGCATACTTTATTTTTCCAGGTTAAAGAAATGACATAAAAATCTAGATATTGATGATTCTATTTTCTTAACTTTTTTTATAACTTATCATTTTATTCATTTCTTCACATCATGGCTTCTGTCTTACATTATGCTCTTAAATGGGTTTTTAAAATAGTCTTCTAACAGGATTTCTTGTTCTTTAGCCTAAGCCTTTGTTTCAGTACTCACACTGTCACCAGACTGATATTTAGGAGAAAAAGATTAGATAAGTGCACACTATGAGTATTAACAAATCCTCCACTGTCAAGGTGCTTCAGACACAACCCCTCCCTTTAGCTTCTGCATGTCCATGGCCAAATGTGGTACTTTGTCTTCTTTCCATTAACAGATGGCCATGTGTGGTATCCAGTATAATGGCCTCTCGAAAACATCCATATCCTAATTTCTGGAGCCTGTGAATATGTTATGTTATGTGGAAAAAGAAAACTAAGGTAGCAGATGAAATTAAGTTTGTTAATACACTGACCTAAAGATACAGGGATTATTCTAGATTATCCAGGTGGGCCCAGTATAATCCCAAGGGTTTTTAAACATGAGGGAAGGAGACAGAAGAGTCTAATGCAGTATGAGAAAAACTGGACTGACCATTGCTGGCTTTGAAGGTGAATGAAGGGGCCATGCACCAAGGAATGTAGGCAGCCTCTGGAAACTGGACAAGCCCTTAGAGCTTCTGGAAAAGAATGCAGCCCTGTTGATTTTTAATTCTAGGCCACGGAGACCCATTCTGAACTTCTGACCTACAGAATCGTAATACATTTGTGTTGTTTTAAGTCACTATGTTTGTGATCACTTATTAAAGCAACAACAGAAAACTAATACACCAGAGTTCCTTTAAAATATTTATGTTGATAATGGGAGACAGAGGGGAAAAAAAACTGTTCAGAAAGATCCCAAGACACAAAAACCTTGTAAGCCTGAAGCCATCAGAAACCTTCTTTCCATCACATGAAGAGAATCAAAATAGCAGATGAAATCAAGAATTCTAAGAATCCGATCAACACAAGAAGGCACATGTAAGAGTATAAATTCTGATGTTATTTGTATCCTGAACTTTTCAGTTATGTGAGTCAATGCATCCTTGTTCATCTTAAGCTTGTTTGAGTTAGATTTTGTCACCTTTAGCAGAAAGAACACAATGAATACCATCTTACAGTTTCTTGACTACGCCTTTACCTCCTGAAAAATGTCTATACATACTTAGAGATTTAGATCAACACTCCTCCTTTGTTAAGCTTTCTCTGACTCTCACAAGTAGAATATTTGCCACTATGTACCTACTGTTAAGCTACATTATTAAACTTGTTATATCTTCCAATTATTTGAGTGAAAAGGTGAGCTAAGATTTGTGTGAAGCAATGATGAATCTCAGAACACCAAATGTGATTGCCTGAATTTTATATCCTCTCAAAAAAAAAAAAAAAAGTGTATCTTGAGAGTTTAGTCTCTAGTACCTCAGCATGTGACTATATTTCGATGTAGGGCTTTTAAGTAATTAAGTTAAAATGAGGCTATTGCAGTAGGCCCTAATTCATTAGGACTGATGTTTTTATATAAAGAGAAAGAGGCACCAGGAGTGTATGTTCACAGAGGAAAGACCATGTGAAGACACAGCAAGAAGACAAGAAGAGAGGCCTCAGAAGAAAATAAACCTGTCGAAACCTTGACCTTGGACCTCTAGCCTCCAAAACTGTGAGAAAATAAATTCCTTTTGTTTAAGCCAGTCAGTCTGTACTCTTTTGTTATGGCAGTGCAGCAAATAATATACCAAAGATGGAAAAATTATTCTAAAATCTTAAAACATAAGCAACATAACAAAAGAGTAACAATCAACTTAAATCAGATTTCATTTGAATATCACTTTCACCTTTATTATGATCACGTAAGGTTAATTACTGTAATAGCCTCCAAATTTGTTTCCCACTTTCTACTCTCCTTAACCACCCTGTACTCATTTCTCTACCGTGCAAAGTTATCTCTTGCAAATAAGATCATGTAATGACCCCTGCTCAAAACCTCCAGTGTCTTTCCATCAAATTCAAAATAAAATCCAAAAACTTTTTCATGACCTATAATCTTTTATCGTTTTTTCCCTCTCTAGTCTCATTGACTTCCTTACAGTTTCTAGAACACAAGTTCATTGCTATCTAATGCAGTATTTCCTCACCTTGACTGAGCACTGGAAACACTTCCAGAGCTATTAAAATATTGATGCCTGGTTCTACTCTCTAGAGCTTTGGAAGTAATCAGTCAGGCATGCAGTCTGGGCATCAACATTTTTTTTTAAGTTCTCCAGGGGACTGTAATTATCATAACACATTTGAGAACCACTGCCCTAAGGCATGCTCCCTCCTTACCTCAGTCTAGACTCCATCTGCCCACATTTTCACCTGGTTCTTCCCTTCCCTTTGTCCAAGGAAAGCCAAATATCTAGTTAAATGTCCTTGATTCAAATGTCGTCTCCTCAGAGAGTCTTTCTGACCATCATACAGAACCCACCTTCGGCTCACTCTTCCACACACAACTTCACTCGCTAAACATTTTACTCCTATTTTCTTTTTTGTACCTACAACCAACTGACTTGATTTCTTCTCTAACAGTCTATAAACATCATAGAGGAAGAGACTGCTTTTTGTTTACTTCTGTATTCCCAGTGACTGGTACATAGTAAAAGCTCACTAAATGTTCGTTGAATGAATAAATCGATTAATCAATTGATAAAAAGTGGACCCTTAATCTTCTAAGCGAAACATTTTCTAATGTTAAATTCTAAGCCAGCAAAATAATATTAACCTAAGAGGGAGATAATTATACAGAGACCATCAAAAGTACACACAAAAAAAATGTGAATGATGAAGAAACATTCAAATCAGGACAGAAAGATAATGACAAAGCAGCATGCCTATAGTAGTAAAAGCTCTTGACGTAGCATCAGAAGATCTGGGTTCATACAATGTCTCTGAGCCTTGGTGCCCTCAGTGGTAAACTGGAGAGAATAATACCTTCTATAATTGTTTTCATCCCTCCCCCTCCATGGTTACATTAGACTGGTATAGGGGAAGTTTCTGGCACTTCAAGAACCATGTCATCCTATTCTAACTAAATTTAAAATAAGAACTTTGTATGAGTCTACTTGGGCTGCCATAACAATATATCACAGACTGGCTGGTTTAAACAACAGAAATTTATTTCTCACAGCTCTAGAGGCTGGATGTGCAAAATCAAAGTCATAGTAGGTTTGGTTTCTGCTGAGAGCTTACCTCCTGGCTTGCAGAAAGCGACCTTCTCACTGTGTCTGTGCATGTCCTTCTCTCTGTGCACATATACTCCTTGTGTCTCTTCCTCTTAAAATTGAATTTATAAAGACACCAGTCTTATTGGATTATGGCCCCACCCTATGGCCCAATTTAATCTTATTATACATTTAAAGGCCCTCTTTCCAAATACAGTCATATTGAGGACTAGGGCTTCAAAATATAAATTGAGAAGGAGAACACAATTCCTTCTATAATAAGCTTCAATAAAAAAAATAAATTGAAGCTAAAAAACTGCTTTCGATTGTGAAATTTTAAAAAAAGGTCACAAATGTCAGCTTTCAATTGACATTCAACTCGTACCTCCAAATGCGAAACATTTCCTCGTTTGCTCATTTTTGGCTGTGATGAGTAAAAAACTGTGCTAGCCACTTTTGGTTAAAGTTTGGAAATAAAATTAGAAAATTAAATTTATGAAGATTTTCAGAAACTAAAATGTTTCACAAGCAGGTCCGGGTGATAGGAATTAGCAAATGTAAAGCTGAAACTAGAACTATTTATCATGTGTGAAAACACCTGAAAGAAAAGGGGAGATTTTGAAGGCAAGTTTAATATCTTTTTCTGATGAATGAGCAAGGACAACTCTGCTGAGTTAGGTTTTTTCTTTTTTTAAAACCAAATGAGAAATAATGATAGATTCATATTCATACATATATCATAGTCGGTGACAATCAAAAAGGCCTTTTGAAGAAAGAATCATAAGTAATTCTGTTCCCATCTACAAAAATGACAAGTGATGATCCTGTAAGTAGTTGCATTAAAACAAAATTTATATATCACGTCCTACAAAATTGGTACTAAATTATGTTGATTTGCATTAATCAATAGACATAAAATTACTAATGCAAGGTTCTATTGATTGTATAAGTTGCATATTGATATCTATAGACTGAATTTTGCCTACAAGAATGTAAGCACCAAGAGAACAAGAATATTTCTGTTTCGTTTAATTGTATTTGTTTCGTTGCTGTTTTCATGGCACGTAGCGTAGTAGGTAAGATGGAGGCAGCGGTTGGGAAAACAACCTGATGTGATAGATCTCTCCCCAAGACAGCTCTGGGGGCTTGTTTTAGTCATTAGTCTTCATCTTGATGAACATTTTATAAGATTTTGTTCTAGAACAAATTGAAAAATGACTTGATTCACATATAGCCATTCTCCTAAAGTGTAATGTCTAGAGGGAAAGTAGTAAGAAGTATTGCTGAAGAAATGAGGGAAAAGACACACTTCTTTTGATAAGGTTTTAACTAAATAATCCAATCAATGCAATCTATCTAGCATTCGTTTAGTCATTTATTACATTAATTTAAAATTTAATGTCACATTGCTAATTTATGTTTTATTATCTAAGGCAATAGGCATATTTGTCTCATGTTGGTATTATAGTTGTTATTATTAATAATCAAAATATGTCACATTTTTTAATAGTATTTCCACTTGGGATTTTTCTATCTTGAGATTTCTTAAAGCAGAGCTTACCTATATAACTGAAAATATTTAATGTCGTTAGTGTCTAACTAGCTTTTTTCTAATGAAATGTTTTATATTTGGTGGAGCACAGCTCTTTAAGAATTTTCTCCAAAGAAGTCCTGAAATCTAGAAGATTGAAAAATATTTTGATAATATTCCATTTCCTAAAGAGTCACAGTGCACATTAGCATATTTTAAAAAATTAAAGGAGCCTAGACTAAGAAAACATTTAATATTGTTTATCTCAGTATTTCCGATTTATCCACATTTTAAAAATCATTTATTAAAACTCTTGGGTAATATTTTCTTAGAGATACAATAACAAATATATATATTCATTTAAAGATAAAAAGGAAGAAAAGAAAGGCCCAGAACAGTTTCCCATGTAAAATGTAATTCTGTAAAGCCATATAGCTTTACTGCCAATTAGATATAATGGAAGAAAAAAAAAATGTCCTTTAAAATGTTTTTTATTGAAAACTTCAGAAACTTAAAAATAATAAAAATTAAAACACACAAAAAACCACTCAGATTCTACATAAGAAAAAATTTCATTTGTAGAATCTGCTTTAAGTTTCTTAAATTAAATACAGTACTCATCCACAAGGGTTAAGTTCCAAAACGTCCCCTTCTCCCCCCAGCTTTTTCCTGGTGGATGCCTGAAACCACAGATAGTACTGAACCCTAGATATACTGTTTTTTTCATAT
>NW_006442103.1:7000624-7047357 GCF_000325575.1 Pteropus alecto | reverse complement strand
ATATATATATATACACACATTTTACAGCCTCCCTTTGGTATATACAAATTGCCAGCATCACTACTTTTTTCTTTGGTGCCATTATTAAGTAAAATAAAGGTTACTTAAAAATCTTTGGTGACTAAAATGACTACTAAGTGACTCATGAGCAGATAGTATAGACAGTGTGGATACGCTGGACAAAGAGATGATTCACATCCCAGGCAAGACAGGGTGGGATGGCACAAGATTTCATCACACTACTCAGAGAGGCATGAAATTTAAAACTTAGGAGTTGTTTATTTTTGCAATTTTCCATTGAATGTTTTAGGGCCATAGTTGATGGCTGGTAACAAACTCAAAAAAGCAAAACCACAGATAAGGGGGACTACAATATAGCTACTTATTTTCGAATGGCAGTGAATATAACTTTTCTATTAAGGCTTCATGTGATGAATGATTTATAGATACAAAATAGTCATTACTCTGCTTTTAGAATCATATTTTCTCCTCTTTATCTAAAATGACATGATGTGAGGTGACTACATAAGTTAAATTACCAAAGGCACTATATACCATAAGTGGAACTGAGTATTATTAAACACATCCAAGAAGATATTTTCCTCTGCAGTCTCATGCCAGCTCCATCATCTCTCTGCCCTTCTTCTTTCTGCCCTTTTCAAATCAATTTATTTCTATGCAAATGCTTCTATCTCCATATGGAAGATATGAGATAAGAAACTAGACTTTTTCTATAGACAAGCTGCTTATTGCGTAATTCATTCATCATTTACCCAAACAGAAAATCGATGACTACCATCATTTATTCACTCACACGGGTGTTTCCCCAAATGAGGGACAGCACTATTTTAATTTTGCTTTAGAGCTTGTGGGCTATTGGGAGCAGCCCTACTTTGCATATTATGTTCCAGGGGCAATCTCCCTTCTGGGTCTTCTAAATTTTCTCTCGTCACAGAATGTCATTCATCTGTGTTCTCTGATTTACCCAGTCCTAGCCATCTTCTTGATGATGATACCTCCTCTGCTGTTGCAACCTTTCTTTATTCTGTTAATCTATATCAGACAAGCCAGCACCTAAATGGTTCACCTGTTTTTCAGTATCCCTGAAACAGACGATGAATGTACATTGAACACAAACACTACCTCTAATTTGTATTCTGTTCTCAGCGCTACAATATTCTTAGCCCGTAACAGATATTTGTTAAAGATTTGCTGAATTGGGATTAGTAGTGGAAGGAGGGTTACTTTAGTGAAAGAGCCAAAGTAAAATAGAGAAGACCTGTTAAGTTTATGAAGCTACGTTATCTCATAAGTGTATGTCTTCAAAGAGTGTGAGTTTGTGGTCATACATTCTATTAGGAGCCTACAAAGTTGCTACATGAGAGGCTCAGATGATAGTAAGATATGTTGCCTTTCATCACACAATTTTATGCCCTATGAAAAATATCATTGTTTTGGTTTTGTTTCTTTCTTTGCTTTTATTTTGTTTTGCATCTCAAATTCTACCATACTCAATGCTGCTTTTAAATCAGATTTTAAATGTGCACAACCTTATTCTTCAAATGTCCAAAACAGAGTATCAGTTTTATTCAGTGGGTAAATGGCATATTTTTAAATGCCATATATGTATCATCAAGCTTTGTTTATAAAGATAAATGAATTACTTACAAATCCAGTTAAGTGAGCAAGCATTATTATTTATTCCTTCTACACATATTGAGCTGGGCACAGGGTATGAAGAAGTGAACACAGAGATACGGTCCCTTCCTTCTAGAGATCATAATTCTGTGGAGATATGTATAATAAATAACAATCAAAAAGAAGAAGAGCAAAAAGGAATATATAAAAAGAACAAGAGGAAAATAACCAATCCAAAACATAATTAAAAACTATAATAAATCCAATGAAAGGAGAGTGAGGTGCTGAGAGATTAAATAGGGAGAACCTACTTTGGATTATGATGTTTACAGAGACTTATTTTAGGAGGTGATATTTAAGCTGAGACTTAGTTGAGAGAGAACCACTTTGTGAATGAAATAACTTCCAGTTAGAAATGGGGAAAATCTGAAAGAGAACTTAAGTCAGGAAAGGATTTTTAATATATGAAGCCAAGGGAAATAATGAACAGGATGAGGATGGAGAAATTGGCAGGGGACCAAGTGTAAGAAGATACTGGAAGCCGTACAATGAAAGCCGTTAAAGACTTTCAAGCAGGAAGTCACAATATTCGTTTAAGTTTTAAAAAGATAAGCTGCTATGTGGAAAATATTAGAAGGGAATAAGTTTGGCTCATACTTTGTTTTCTTGAAGGTTTTCGCCACCTGATGAGGGAGGTGCCCAGTGACAGTCATTACCTCAAACTCAGCATTCATAAATCAGATTTCAGAGAAGAGCCTATTAACCCCTTCCCGTTCCACCTCTGCTACAGCACCCAATCGACACCTCCATCAATGTCATATGAATTGGAGCAGTAGTGATTTAGAATTGTCGATTTTTTCCACTTAATTTTATTCTTTCTTGATTTTCATAATATAAATCATCCCTTATTCAATTCTCTTTCTAATTCTAAATATCCCTATTCTTTCTTCTCTTAGTGTCCTTTGCTGACACCTTAAATATTGATGTTCTTTCACCACAACTCACTCCTCTCATGCTCATTTTTAGTGTTTCTCTGAGGATGCACATCTATTTTCTCAACTTTAAATTTTCTCACACTTAGTCAACAAATATTCACTGGGTACCACCAAGTACTAGGCACTATTCTAGCACTATGGATACAATTAACAAAATATTCATTTAAATCTCTCTATCATCTACCTATCGATCAGTGATCTATCTCACCTTTTTATCTACTGATGCTTCTCAAATCTGGATCTCTAGCCCAAAATTCTCATAAGAGGTTCTGTCTGCTAGGCTTCTGACTCATATATATTCAACTTCTTGCTATGCATGTCTGCCTAAACATCTCATAGACACTGCTTAACTCAAAATACCCAAACCCAAACAAAAATTCTCTTTTTCCTTAAACTTGTTCTTTCTCACCATTTTCTACCTCAGCAGTTGGTACAACTGTCCATTCAGGTACCAAGGAGACATTTTTCTTCTCTCCCTCTCTTCCACTTTCCACCCTCAATCAGTCATCAATATTTTGAATCCAAATCAATTTTTGAGTTACATCAAGTCCTTGTCATCTCTTACTGGTCTATTGCTATAATTTCCAGATTTGTCTCTCTGATCCAATTTTCTTTTCTTCAAATTGACTTTCTATACCACCACCAGATGGCTCCACCTAAAAGGGAAATCAGGCCACACTACTTCCTTTCTTATAACCATTATCTCATCACAGCAATTTAAGCAACTTATCATGACATCGGTCATCTGACCACCATCTCCCCGTCCGCTCCTGGCATCATTTCTTGACAATTCCCCTCAAATATTATGTTCAATATTTTCTCTTGACGTTGCCTGGGCTTGAGATTTCTTACTTCTCATTGCTCCTTTAACTGAGGAACAACTTATCATCCTTTAAGACGTCCTTCCAAATGGTTTTTTTGGAACTTCGAGTTTGAATTAGATGCTTCTCCTCTGTGAACCTATTTAATTATTTGCTCATTCGTCCATTCAGTTATAACATCTTTGCTTATATCTTCTATCTGCTTGTACTTGATACATGCCTGTGTTTTATTTTTCTTAATAGGACTTGTGAACTATGAGAAGGAGGAAACCACATCCTATTATCTTCCTTTCTCCAGCACTAATTTTGTGTCTTATACAACAGACGTTTATTGCGTGAATAGTTTATTTCTTACCTTTCAAGCTTAAATATTTCAAACAATTATCCATACATATCCTTTATAATAATGATAATGTGTATTTGAATAGCACCTTTAAATTTACTAAATGATTTCACATTTATTGTTATATTTGATTCAAATCGCTCTTTAAGAAAGCATTAACAGACTTTGATATTCCCATTTTTAACAACAGGGAAAGTTGAGGTTCAGAGATTTATTTAAGGTCAAACAGCTAGTGGTGGACTGTAACTCTGGATATAATCTTTTCCAACAGACCACACTGCCTCGTCACTGGAATGGGAGACCCAGCCTCATTGACCCTTCTTTCTGAAATGTGCCAGACTCATTTCCTAACCCAGGAGAGCCTAACCTAGTCAAAGCAGACACCTCTGCTCAAGTAAGCCCTACCTTTTCGCCATGAGCTCCAGACTTGTATTTCTAGCTACCTGCTTAACATACCCTCCGTGGATTTGGCACACCATTTCAAAAGCAACATGTCTAAAATAAAATGTATCCTTGCTCTGCTCTCATACCCTCTGGCTCCCAACCAAACTAGTTTGTCCTCCACATTTTATGATTTCTGTCAAGGCTATTTTGTCTTGAGGATTTGGAAATTAATGTTACAGCTGTATCTAGCTATTCATCTCTTGAAAATAAACCTCTTTACTGATAAATTGTCATTATTTATTGAAAACCTGTCAGGCTATCATTCATCCCTTTAGGGCCTTACATAACAAAGACATTTTAGAGAGTTAAATATGGCATACTAAAAATAATACTCCCCCTTGCATAATTAGATTTAGGTATAAAAATATTTGAGTGACAATCAAAGCTGATAAAAGGTGAAAATCTCTAACAATGAAGAGATTATTTTTATTACTTGAATGACTTTTTTGATGAAAAGTATGTTACTATTATCTTTCATCTTGTGTTTTTTTCAGTTAATTTTCTTTATAATGAGGAGGGCAATGATGCCATCTGTTTTATTTTTACTTTTTCTGTTTTTTTGCCCTATGCCTCTCAGTCATTTAGTTGCACTAATAGAATCAGGTCAAAAAGATTTCTTTTTGTACTAACCAAGTTTTGTGGTGGTGAGATTAGCTCTTCCTGCATTTTAACAACTTGCTTGTTATTTTAATACCTGCTTGAAACCATTCACTAGATTAAAATGTAATTGTTAAAACAAAATTATCTTTAAAGGATTTGAAAAAGTTCAAAATATAAATTAGGTAACCTCTCAGTAAACCACACCTAAAATATATTACTGTGCAGGTAAGACCTACTATTAATCAAATTGTTCTTCATTGGTCTTCAAATTAGATTTTAGAATAGAAATCAGAAAGTTACCTCAGTGACTAAAATTGAAGGGAGAAAGTTTCCTCGGTCCCTTCAGAGACTTCCTCAGCTTCATGTGGCATACACATCTACCACTTCCCGGGCAGCTCACCTTCTGTGACTATCAATACAGTCCAACTCCTGACAACTCCAAAGGGCCGTGTAGGCTCCTGAGTGTGATTGCTCCCATGTGATTGTGACTGCCTGGGGCTTTGTTGGTCTGCATCGCAGCTCAGCTTCTCCCTCTGCCCAATCTTGCATCCTCACCCTCCTTTCCGTAGGTATTGCTTCCTCACAAATACCCCGCATGCTAAACTGTCTTAGAGGAGGTTTCCCCATTCCAACCCCACCTGGAATACAAAGCCTCAAAGAATCTGTGCCTCCTCTAAATTTTCATGCATGTTTTTATTTTATAAGTATATGTGCATGCGTATTTTCCTGGTAGAGGTTTTTCCTAGGTGACCTTTGTATCAAAAAATTAAGTACCACTGTTTTAGTGTGTTCAAAACTATCTGATTACTAAGAGAAGATAAAACGTAGTTAGCTTTAGCCTTTGAATTAATTCTAACAAATGCTGCACGACTAATGCATACATATCAACCATTCAATACCTATCACATTATGAATGGGCAAAAATAAAACTAAATCAATGAATGCTTAAAAGGCAAAGAGCACCCTGCTAAGGTAAAAAGAAAAATATAAACCCTGAAAAAAACAGATGACTATTCTTTGTGTCCAGGAGACTGTTTCAGGCCATCCTTTTTATTTTTATAATTTTTAAAAGGACACATGAAAACGCACCAAGGTAATGATAGCCCCTGAAAAAAATTGTTAAAGGATTGTAATGCACTTTTGAAATTGTGTGCATGAGTTCTTGCCTAGAGCCCCGCTGAATCTTTTTTTTTGAATTCATAAAAAAGTCCCTCTGGATATTTCACAGTGTGAAGACACACAGCCTCCTTTCCTGACAGGTCATTATTGCATATCATGCTGGGATTGAGTACAGGACTGGTGAGTGGCTTCTCTCCCTGCTTCTTCTGTAAATGTATATGGGACTCAAGCTTTGGAATCTTAAATGTCTACGAGAGCTCAAAGGGTACCTGATGATTGATTTGCACTACAGGACAGGGCTGTCACAAGAATTACACTTGAGTCCAGCAGGACTGCAATCAGAGTCCTTGGCCAAAGTCACATTGCATGGGGTTGACCATCATGTGGCTATGACCTCCTGCTGCAATATTTTATGGCTCAGAGCTAGGTAAGGTTTTGTTGTTGTTGCTGTTTTCCCTGTTAAATTTTGTAATTAAAAGCGATATTTCAAAAGGAAAAACTTAACAGCAAAAGAATATGTCTACCAAGTTCTGAGTGAAGAATGGAAACCACTACTGGTCATGTGAGACCATAGGGAGGCACATGCTGCCTAATTAGTCTATAACCTTCTAAGGTGAGATACACCACAGAAAAGATTGTGCTTGGAGCAAAGTTCTTTCCTTCCTTTAATAATGATATACTTTCAGTCATTAAAACATTAAAGTCCTAGAAAATGTTACACCATAGAATTCATGGTTTCACCTTATATAATTAAGTGTGGGGGGAAAAAAGCAGAGTTATCTCAAATTATTTTTTGTTTGTTTAATATGCAGCAAACACATGTGATCAAAGACAGTTGCTTTGGAGAACTGATTTGAGCTGAGGTCAAAAGCTAATCCTAACCAGGTAACATTAACGATTCTAAGGGCTTTAGCATAAACATTCTTATTCAAACCCAAACATTATTGACATTTTAGTCACATTAGAAGTTTATTAAGATCTTAATGAAACATCTTTACATACACTAGTCCTTGCCAAGTTTTGATTCCTAATATAGGTCTGGACTCTGAGTACATGTCCAAAGACTTCAAGTCTTAGAAAGTGACACCCAAATCCTCACCCTATTCCAGTAGCTACGTGCTTTATTCCTAATATTAAAGAGTTATGTGGGAGGTTTTTGTTTGTTTGTTTGTTTTGTTTTTGTTTTGTTTTTGTCTTTTTCCCTCAGGGATATTTTTTATTTACAGAAGTGCATATTCAGAAGTTTACTCAGCTCTTTAAAAATATTCAACTAATTAAATTTAATTATTAAAACAGTTCATTTTTAAGCTTTTAAGCTTACTTTATTCTATTTCTAAGTCTAGCAAATTCTCAAATTATTTTAAATGACTTTCAACGATTTCTAGTCTCATTTACAAGGTTTGTTGCAAACATTTCAACATCTTAAACCAAAGATTAAAAAAATGTTTAAATTTATTTCCTTATATTTTTCAGTTTTCTGACTACAACTTCCCAATCACTAAATATTTCTTATAAAGCTAATAAATTACATTTATAAAACAAAACTAGAACTTTCTTATATATTATAAAAAATAGATTTCAACAACAAAAAGCATAAACTTAAAATGGTTGCATAATTACATGTCATAATTTGAAACTACAGAAATTTTAAAATGGAATAACATGGTTTATCCCTGTGCTTCTGGTGATTCTCTCCAACATTAAAGGGACCTACAGCAAATATGCACCTCTTACTAAAAAATATCAATGTTATGAGTTTGAATCTCCTAAATATTTCTATATTCAATTTAAAATTTTTCTGAGATTAAAAAATGCTTTGACATCTTCCACTGAGAAATGATTTTACCATTCCTCAAATTTGGAGGGTTAACTTTCCAAATTTAACATGTTTTTAAATCAACTATGTTTCATCTAAGTCCCTGGATTTACCAACATTTACTTGTAGAGACTGCAACTCCCACCCAGCTTCTTCTCTTGATTAGATTTTGCATTTCTTTTGCTTCTAAAGGGTGGCATGTGGGCCTTGGCCTTTGGAGTCATGAGAGGCTAAATGAAACCAAGTTGGGTAGCACATCTAGTCCTGTTACTAGGCCCACCCCAAACTGAAGAAATAGACTTGAAAGCCTACCAGAGTCTTGTGGGGAGTTTGTCAGGGAGTGGAGGGCAAAGAGTCCCACCCTGGTTGGGGAGGCCAGCTCTCAGCCCCACCTTGTGGTTGTCATTCGCTCTGGGACCACTTCCTGTTCACATCCAACATGGTGGTGGGGAGGGAGGAAACTTACCTCTGTAGATAAGTATTTCCTGCTCATGTCAAAGACTTTTCTATTTGAATAGAAACTGCATTAATTCATATACTTCCTAAGATTACACAACTCTTTGGGATATTAAAATGATATTGGCTTAATTTGAGATTGACCTATCATATTAGGTCCAACATGCAATGTGTTTCCTCAGAAACTAATATTTCCTATTTCTCTGATGTTGAGGTTGTAGGAAGAGAGATAACAAAAGTTGACTTTCAGGGTAGCATTATTCAGAACAGTCCAAGCTATCTCTTTCCTGCTTGAATAAACTAAGAATTCAACACAGGTAGCTTCAGGTAGTGAGGTAGACTCAAAGAGGATAATAACATAGGTTTTTTTTGGTAGGATTTGATATTCTCAGAGTTTTGGGCAGCTAATTTCTGGTAGCTAATTTTTGGTAGCTAACTTTTTCATCCTGCATTGCAATAAATTTTCCTGAGGATTGGATGCAGTATTGACGGGGGCACCAACAGCAGCAGAAAGCATAAAACTAGGGTCACACAGTTTGGAAAGCCTCCTATTGCCATGATCTTTCAATATAGCATCTCACTCTCATATTAAACAGAAAAATAGTCTATTTAATAAAAGAAAATATGCTTTCTCCCATTTTTCTTGAAACACAAGGCTCTTTCAGTATGTCTTTCATTTGTCTATATTTGATAGAGTACAGCAAAATATCTTTTTTTCTACCAGAATGAGAAAAAGCAAAAGCAAAACCCATGTTTGATGAAAAATGGCAACTGACAATCCACCTCAGAGTAAGGGAAACAATAGCATTCTGTGGGATTTGGACTAATTTGGAAAGTACACATCCCTTTTAACAAAGGTGTCACCTCAGAACTCTAGACAACTTTCATAAGGCTGAAATGCAGACTTGATATTACCAGAAATTTTGGTTTTAATGTGACTTTGTCCTATTTTAAATTATTAGTTCAAATTTTTGAAAGACCATTACTCAGGCTATACCAAACACACTAATAAGATTTATTCAGGCCCCAGGCAGTTAGTTTGCCATTGAATGTTCTTTAATTCAATATGCCACACCCTTTCTAACACACATATCCATTCATCCATCAACGGACATTGAGGGTGTTCCCACATTTTGGCTACTGGGAATAGAGCTTCAACAAATATTGAAGTGCTAAATACCTCCTTAAAAATCCTGATTTGGGGGGGTAAATACCCAGATGTGGAATTGCTGGATCATATAACAGTTTCAGTTTTGTTTTTTTGAAGATGTACAAAATTCTATAATAATTATTTTTATAAGTTGGGATTTCAGATTTCATGCTTTTCTATTAAAACTCAAACTCCCTTTAGCTAATGAGATAAATTATCTTAAGCTAATATAAATATTCCTTTATCTTCTTACCAGCAAATTTTCAGAGAAGAGGAGATATAAAAGTGATCACTGAAATCTATGAGGTTATTACTTATTACTCTGAAAGGAGTATTTGCAACTAGAAAAAAAAAAATCTGACAATTATTACTCACTTTCCAGGTGGAACAAACACCTTAAAAGTATATATATAATTCCATTAGTTGGATATAAATTTTTTTAAACCTTACTAAATACTAAATATAAAATGAAGTGAAAAGATCCACTAATATGTACTTGTGGTGTGGGGAGAAGATCATGTGTTCATTTAAGAAACACTCATGAATTGATTTCGAGTACGCTATATGAAGCTACAGCACAGAATGTGACCAGGTGTCATCAATGGTCAAGCAGCAGATGAAGGTGAGGGTTGGATACTATCTTCCAGAAAGAAACTAGGGAGGAGAGTAGTGGAAAGCTGAGGATAGAATTCTGGATAACACTAGGATCTACATGTAGGGCAAAGGAAAGTGATTTTCTTTATCCATTCATCCATCAATGGACATTGAGGGTGTCCCCACATCTTGGCTATTGGGAATAGAGCTTCAGCAAACATTGGAGTGCTAAATACCTCCTCAAAATCCTGATTTCTTTTGGGTAAATATCCAGATGTGGAATTGCTGGATGAGATGATAGTTTCATTTTCTTTTTTTTTTGAAGCATCTCCATACTGTTTTCCATAGTGGCTGCACCATTTTGCCTTCATACCAAGAATGCACAGGATTTTGATTTCTCCATATACCTGCCAGCATTTGTCTTCTGTGTGTTTTTCTGTGTTTGTTTTTGTAATAGCCATCTTAACAGGTGTGAGGCAATACATTATTGTGGTTTTGTTTCACATTCTTCTGATGGTTAGTATTGAACATTTTTTCACATACTTGTTGGCCATTTGTATGCCTTCTTTGGAGAAATGACTATTCAAGTGTTTAGTCAGTTTTTAAATGAGGTTATTTATGTTTTATTTTTTGCTATTGAGTAGTAAGAGTTCCTTATATATTGGAAATAAATCTCTTATCTGATACACAGTTTGTGAATATTTTTTCCCATTCAGTAGGTTACCTTTTCACTTTGCTGATTGTTTGCTGTGAAGAAGCTTCTTAGTTTGATATAGTTCCTCTTGTCTTTTTTTTCTGTTGCCTGTATTTCAGTGTCATATCCACAAAATCATTGCCAAGACCAATACCAATCAAACTTCTTCCCTATATTTTCTTCTAGGAGTTCTAATTTCAGGTCTTATGTCTCAGTCTTTAATTCGTTTTGAATTTATTTTTGTGTATGATGTTAGATAACGGTAAGATTTCATTCTTTTGCATATGAATATTCAGTTTTCCCAGCACCATTTGATGAAAAGACTATCCTTTCTCCATTGTGTATTCTTGGCACTTTTGTCAAAGATCAATTGACCATATATATGTATGGATTGCTTTCTCAGATCTCTATTTTGTTCCATCAGTCTATATGTCTGTCTCTATGCCAGCACTATACTGTCTTGGTTATTGTATCTTTGTGATATAGTTTTAAATCAGGAAGTGTGATGCCTTTGTTTTGTTTTTCTTTCTCAAGATTTTTTTGGCTATTCAAAGTTTTTCATGGTTCCATATGAATTTTGGGATTGTCTTTTTTCTATTTCTGTAAAAAATGTCATTGAGATTTTGATAGTGGTTGCATTGAATCTGGATTACTTTGGGTAGTATAAACATCTTTAAAATATTAATTTTTATAATCTATGAATTCAGAATGTCTTCTTATTTGTTTGTATCTTCTTTAATTTCTTTTATCAGTGTTCATAGTTTTCAGTGTACAAATCTTTCACCTTATTTCAATTTATCTCTAAGTATTTTATTCTTATTGCTGCTGTTGTAAATGGATTGTTTTCCTAGTTTCCTCTTCAGATAATTTATTTTTACCATAGAGAAATGTAACTAATTTTTGTATGTTGATTTTGTATCCTGCAACTTTGCCGAATTAGTTCATTAATTGTGACAGCATTTTTTTTGCATGGTCTTCAGGTTATTTTTTGTATAAGATCATGTCATCTGCAAACAGGGACAATTTTACTTCTTCCATGCTAATATGGAAGGCTTTACAAGTTTTTTTCTTTTTTCTTGCCTAAATACTCTGGCTAGGACTTCTAGTACTATATTGACTAGAAATGCTGAGACTGGTCGTCCTTGCCTTGTTCCTGATCTTAGAGGAGTTTTCAGTTTTTCACTGTTCAGTATGGTATTAGCTCTGGGCTTTTCATATATGGCCTTTATTGGTAGAGCATCATTAAAGTACACTTGATTAATACTCAGAACAAAATAAAAACCTGAGATTCTCTTAGATTATTTTCTGATTATTATGCTTACAAAAAACTTCTATACATTTTTAATCTAAAAATCAAATCAGTCCTTTGTTTTTTCTCCCAAAACTAAAGTAAAATTTAAAAAAAAAAAAAAAAAAACAGAAAGGAAAGTCTTCATCTTCAGTTTAACCAGAGATAGAATGAAAATGAAAAATGTGCTCTGGGAAAAGTCTTAGATCATAAAGTTACTAATTGGTGAGCAAATATGAGATGAAGCAGGCAGAGTTTTCTGGCATTGATTTCAATTTACTACTATATTAGTTAAATATTCTTTCTAAAATCTTTTAAGTAGCGTTCTATTATTTTAAACACTAATGCTTACATTAGTTTTCTATGGATGTACAACATATTACCACAAACTTAGCCACTTAACATAATACATTTGTTATCTCACAGTTTCCGTGGGTCAGGAGTCTGGGCTCAGCTCAACAGGGTCCTCTGCTCAGGCTTTGATGAAGCCATATTCCAGGTATCAGGTGGGCTGCAGTCTCCTTAGAGGCCTGTAAGTCTTAGTTTTCCAATGTATCTACAAAGATTAAATTATGTTACTTTTGATTGGTTAGTTTTTAAAGAATTTCTAAAATTTTTCTATAAATTTATACTATTATAACTATTATCATTAATGAGAAAGGAAGTTAACAAAACTATCTTGTTCAAAATTATCTAACTCTAAATTTGTGTTTGTTTCTTTCTTTCTTCGATCATCTTCTTCTTTGATCATGAAAGTAAAGTTTTGCCACCATTTGATGGTCTCAGTCTAATTTCCTACTCTACTTTGAAATTATTTAGGAGACAAAGTATCCACTACTTCTTGGGACAATATTTGTCATCGTAATAGACTTCACACTTGGGAATATTTTCTTCTTTATTCTGTCTGGTTTTTCCTTTGCTCTGTCTCATCTCATTATTTCTAATATCACATTGCAGACCTTTATCTAATTTTCAATACACTGTCCTCTGCTCGATTTTGTTTGTTTGTTTGTTACTTTTGCTGTGTTTTAAGTAGTTCTTTCCCATAGAATCACTTTCCTTTGGAAACTGTGTGCCAAATGTATGATACTAACTTGCAATCCTGCCAGATGAATCTCATTTAATTTTCTTTTTAAACTTGCTTTACATTTAAAGAACAGCACATGTTTAAAATGCGTTGAAGAGCAGGAATAAAACACTTTTTTTTTTTTTCGGAGAAAAGTGGAAAAGTACATATATAGCCTATTTTATTTATACCTAAACATAATGCTGCTCTTCTACAGGTGGTTGTCTGCAGGTAATTACCAACAGGAAGACACTAGATGGTAATGAAAATTAGTGTACTAAGCACAGCAGAAAACATTTAGCCTTTTAGATATACTTTAGGAAAGTCTCTCAACGGACAGGTTTGCAATGTGTGATTCTAAATGGCAAAGCAAAAGCTAATATCATAGGTATTGAGTCAATGTCCCACTTTATACATCCAAATGCTAAAATCTAACAGACATAACTCTAACTCTTAAAACTCCAAAATTCCTTTTATAAATTTCTAAACTATAGAAAAGAGTATTTTCTGGAAGAATAAGTTTTCTTTGTTTTCAACTAAAATTTATTTTATCCACTTTTAGTCCTCCAAAATAATTTTATGCATATATAAATGTCGAATAATTTTGAAAAATTTTAACTTAATAAATAGCTATCTGATATAATTCTTTTTTTGTTTAAACTTGGATATTTTAAAATTTGACAATAATAAAAACGAAATCATATCTTATTAGTTATAAAGGCAAATATAATGTGCCAAAAACCAGGGAGAAGTCAAATTGGAACAAATATAATAGATATATAGTATCCAATTTTTTTCTCCAGTGCTTGATACTAATTGTATATTCAAGAACATTATGATCACTTTAATTAGGAATACATTATGATAAAATGGAATCTAATAAATTTTCATCCAAGAAAATGAATTATCCCTGTCATGACTTTGGCAAGTTTATTCAGATCTGTTTAAATACTTCCGGTGACTCAGATTCCCTTATTCCACAATACCGTTTCCTAGAGTTGGATTGTTCTACTTTTAAATCTTATTAAATTTTTATTTTTATAAAGAATAAACCTACTTTCTTAGACTAGCCATTCATTGACTCTAGTTTCACCTTGGAACTACCTATTTAAATCTGTTTCTTACACATATTAATCCCCTGTAAAAGTTTAAAAATTATTTCAAATAAAGACATGTTCATGTTAAATGTTTAAATTTTTTTTGTTCATTTTGAATATGCTTTTCTGCACACAATCTGGTTGGCCATTACCCTGCTTATATTTTTTGGTATAAAACTCTTAAGATAGGTCTTTTGAATTCTGACATTTATATTTGACATTTTTTAATAAACTTTGTGCTGAATTTATTTAATTATTTGATGTGTAACTGCTAGAGCCAAGCAGTGCCAGATGCTAGAGATATATTGCTGAGCATGGACACTCTGATAACAATGATCATATAGTCTCTAGAGTCAGGCAGGAATCAAATAATCGCAGCAGAAATGTGTAATCAGAAACTGAGGTAAATATTTTAAAGAAAAAAAAGTTTATTACGTACATTTATATTTATTATAATTAAATTTTATCTTGTTAGGTTTATCCTATGCTTCCACTTTGGGGATGTTTTTGAATCTGTACTACTTTATCCAACATGTTAGGTATCCTCTTAGGTTTGTGTCATCTGAAATAGCAATAAGCATAAGCATTCCCATATGTTCTTAGGCAAATCACTTATCCCTTCGAATATCAGTTTCCATATCTCATTAAATAAAGGTAATCACATTGTCCCAGCCTTCAGCATAAGGCTGTGATGAGGATCAAATGAGATACTTTACCTGAAAGCTTTTTGTGAACTGTAAAATGCTATGCAATGTCAGGAATTGCTACTCATCTGAATTAATAGACCAAAAACCAAAGAGACTTGTTCATTAAAGTTTTCATTAGCTCATTAATCAACAATCATTAGGTATATTTGTTCAACCAGTTAAATGTACCCAATTGTGTTAGTATCTGGCCCAACTTTCTCTATTTTGTTTATAAAGCTGTGGTGGACAGTCAAGAAGCTTGATAAAATCAAGGCATAAAATGTACATATTTCCCTCATTTTTTTTATTTTATTTTTCATTATTCATTCAATTAGTCATTTAATCAAAACAAATAAACATTGTTTGGGTCCTCTTTTTCTCACCCTTCTCTCTAGCATCACAACTACTTGCCAAAGAATTGGTGGGAAAATGCCTGCCAGCCTTTTACTTATTCCACCTTCTCTTTTCATCTTTCTGTACTTTATCTAATGTTTTTTTAATTTGTTATGCAAATGGATAAGCACCAGTATGTGTTTCTCCTTTTTCATTCTTTAAATTTTGTTTCCAATTTCAAAGATAACTCTTCTTTTTAGTTTCATTTAACACTGACTGCGGGTGGAATCTTCTTAACGAGCAAGAGGTGCAGTATCACACTGAGAAGAGATGAGAACTGAACAGAGCTTTTAAATAAATTTTTACCTATCTAGATTTTTCTTTTGGAAACAGTGAGTTATAAAACAGATTTAATAATTACTCAGTTTTAAGTTTTTTTAAAATAAACATTTATTATTTCTCATAGATCTCATAGCACTTATTACAATAATTAACCCTCAAAATTAACATTTTTTTTGCTAATTATCATCTTTTAAACAGCAACAGATTAAAAAAAAAAAAAAACTAACATGCATTTCGACAAATGCCAGAGTTCAGCTTTTCACTGTCTCCTTCAAAACTACACCAAAACCGTAGTGTTGCTTATGACCATACATATTTTTAATAGAGAATAAGTTTATACATTTCTACATTTTTTCTAAGTTTCTACATTTAATAGAACCAAAAACCTAAAAAAGAAAATCGCATATAAAAATAGTGTCGACATTTCAGTAAATGATGCTGGAACAATTTGATATCCATAGCCCAAAAAAATGAACTTTGATCCATACATGTCATCATAGGAAAAACTTTATTTAAAATGTATCATAGACGTAAATGTAAAACCTAAAACTATGCAATTTCTAGAAGAAAACACAAGATAAAATCTTTGTGACTTTGCCTAGGACAAAGATTTTTTTACTGAGGTAAAAAATATATAACATAAAATATACTGTCTTAACTATTTTTCATGAATAGTAATTAGACCAATGGATGAATAGAATAAAGTATATACAGCTAAATGTAGAAGACAATTAAATTATAGCCAATTATATATTTGCAAAAGTGATGTGAGCAACTCTGAATTTTACTGTTTAAGGGAAAATGTATGCATTTCTTATTTCATTGTTTTCTCCATTGCATTGCCTGGAATGTGAGTGTGCTGATGATATATATGGGACCATATAAGATAAGGTCAATTTTCTATTGCTAAACAACAATATGGTAAATGTTAGGTCCCCAGAAAACTTCATGGAGCATATCTGCCAAACCAGCCTTGAGCTTCTATTTTCATTTCATTACATGAGAAGAAAAGATTTTAGTCACTGTTATTTGCTGTTATACACATATATTATATCCCAGTTAATACAAAGATTCACTGAGGATGCTTCTAGTTGGCAGTAGTCATTGACACTAGAAGGTCAAGTGGACTTGACAGGTAAAGAATCCAATAAGGACAACATGCAAAATGAATACAGGAAGAAATGGATAATGAAGATTTGGGAAGAAAAATTATACATATTTATGATGTAACCTCTACCTTCCCACTTAACCTATAGTAAAATCTAAACAGTTCACTAGCATTATAGGAATCACAATCACCATTTAGCAATACAAAAACTATTGAACTCTGATACAATCATGTTATAGATTGTATGAAAACATGTGCTCCCTAAAGAAGTTCAGTCATATCTGAATTACACATTATGTCATACACAAAATAGAACTGTAAACAAGATAAAAAATCTTTTTCCTCCATTATATCACAATCTAGAAAGTGATAGCAAAAAGCAAAAAAATGATAGAATCAGAGTGATACACAGAGAGTGGTATGACAGTGCAGAGGATAAAGGGACTAAACCTAGTGATAGAGTAGGGAAGGAGGAAGTGTCAAATTATTTCAGAAGGAAATACTTTTCATGGATGCAGGTTGGAATTCTTCATAGAGTGAAGGGAAAAGAATCTCAAGTAAAGGAAATAATGACTATGGACAAATGTAAAAGAGATATGAGCCAGCATGTTACCTCAGCAGCCTACAAGAGGTTTGGAATAATGAGGGTCCAGCATATTTCAAAGGATTAAAAAGAGGTGCATTGAAAGATTTATGCACTCAAGCCATCCAGAGGACTTTTTTTTATTATTCTGCTGCAGAATTAAAACAACAGATTCACTGATGCACTAAACAAAGTATTTTTTAAGCATTTATTTGTGCTAAATACTTGTTTAGACACACTATCATATGAAGGGAGCAATTTTATATCCAAATGGGATGAGAAAAATTTTTGACATATAAAGAATATGTAAAAAATACACAAAAATCATAAATAGGACAACCAGGTGCTTTGTTTCTGGAGAAAAAGAAATTAATGCTATAGAGAATATGGTGAGGGGAGGGAGGAGAGAGAGATTTCTTCTAGTTGGAGTGGTCATGAAATGCTTCTCTGACGAGGTGACATTTGTTGAGACCTGAATAAGGAGATAGAGAGCCATGTAAATATTTGCTGAAAGAAGTTTCAAAGCAGAATGAATAGCAAGGGCACAGAAATGGAAATAAGCTTGAATGTTTGAGGGGTGGAAAGAAAGCCAATATTATACACTAAGTGATTGTGTCCCTAAAAAATCATATATATAAAAGAAACTTAATCCCCAATGTGATAATATTTGGAGGTGAAGACTTTGGGAGGTGATTAAGTCATGAACTGGATTAGTGTTCTTATAAAAGAGACTCTAGAAATCCTTTGTCCCTTCCACCATATGAGAACAGCCATCTATGAAAAGAAAGTGGGTCCTCATCAGACACAGAATCTGCAGGCACCTTGATCTTGGAAGTTCTAGCCTCTAGTACTATAAGAAATAAATTTCTGTTGTTTACAAGCTACCCAGTTTATGGTATTCTGTAATAGTAGCCTGAGTGGACTAAGACAGCCAGTATGGGATGAATATAGTGAATAAGGAGTAAGAATGAGTTTGGAGAGAGGGTGGAAGCCAAATTATGTAGAAATGTATAAACTCAGTAAATTAATATGGGTGTTTGATTTTGATAGAAATCCATTGGAAGATTCTATGTATGAAATGCCATAATCTGATTTACATTTTAAATACATACTTCTGGCTTCTGCATGGAGAATAGACTGAACTTATGCAAGAATGAATGAATAATTCTGCATTTAAGCAAGAATGAATAAAGGGTTCTATTTAAATTGGAGACTATTTCAGAATCTCAGACAAGAGTATTATGGAAATACAGTGAAAATAATGAGAAATGTTTGGATTTGGAATATATTTTTGCAGAAGAGATGAGGCAAGCTATATAGAAGGAATAGTTGTGAGATACAAGGAAATATGACTCATACTTCTGGTCTGAGCAACAGGGCAGATAAAAATGCCAATTCCTGGGATGGAGAAGTTTTGAGAGGAGTACATCTGAGCAGGAGCAGACTTAGGGGAAATGAGAATTATTCATTCTATTTTGGCCCTGTTAGCTTTCATGTATCTATTAAACCGAGAGTGGATATGTTGAATAAGCAGTGGTCCATAGGAGCCTGAAGCCCAAGAGACGTCTAGTCTAGAAATGTAAACTTAAGTGTGTCATTAGCATGTAGTCGATAGTTTAGTCACGAAACTGGAAAGATCATCTTGGGAGAAGATTAGAATGAGAGAAGACAGGGGCTAAAGACCGAGAGCTAGAGTCCTTCAGCACTTAGGTATCTGTCAAGGAGATGAAGCTATTGAAGGAGACTTCAAAGGAGCCGCCAGGGAGGTAGAAAGGGAAAGGAGAAAAACACTCAAATGTTATGTCACTGTGGACTTAGGAGAAATATTTCAAGAATGGAGCCAGTGTTCAACTGTCAAATACTATTGAGACTTCAAATAAGATAGTTACAATGAAAAATTGGCTCTGGCAAGATGCAGGTCATCATTGCCTTTAAACAGAGCCAATTAATTCGGTAGACTGTTGGAGACTAAAGTTTGATTGGAGTGGCTTGAAAAAAAATGGGGGCGAGAGAAGTGAGGTAAACTCACGTATAGAAAACTACTTTAAGGGAGGTTGCCATAAAGTGAGCAGAGAAAGTTTTGGTAAATGGAAAAGTTAAGGGTCAGGGTAGGGTTTTAAATTTAGGTTTTATTTTCATTTTAATTCTAGTTATATATTCGCATTAAGTTTATAAAAATTTATATAAACCGAAAAGGCTTTTACACAAATGTAACTGCCCCCTGCATATATCGCCCTCTCCTCCATTTCTCAATCCTCTGAAGCCCTAGAATCAACTATTTTAGCTGATTTTTTTGGTTTCCTCTTGCCTTTTGTATCTGTATTTGCCTCCTTTGTCTACATTAAACTTTTCCTAACCATTATTTTTCTTTTCTATTTTCATCGTTCCCCTTTTCTTTCTATGTTTCTTCTCAAGTCTCTTTTAATCCTATTCTCATGCTATCCTTTTCTAACTTATCTCTACTTTATTTTCTTCTTCTTTCTCTATCTTATCTCTCTCCTCTTTCTCTCTCACATATGACTATCAAGAATATTAAAATGTCATATTTTTGGTACTTCTTGAATAAATATTTTCAAGCCATGTTCTTAAATTTGAGTCATTAGCTAAACAATTGCAGTTCTCTTTCTAAGAAGAAAAAATAGTTTTTTTCTAACGTGGCATTAACCTTACTTTGTTTTTCTTTGTTTTTGTTTTTGTTTTTTTTTAGCATCAATGTTAGTCAATAAAAATAATAAATAAATTACACATATAGAATATATTTTAAGTAAGTTGAAAATTTTCTGAGAGTAGGTCTTTTTGTTTAATTGGTATTCCCTTAAGGTCAGCTATAACTCTGCCTTATTCATCTATAATTCTAGCATCTAATACTGTTCCTGGTAGGTAATAGCTATTCAAAAATTTTTATATGACTGTATCAGTAATCTTCCTAGTGAACAAAGCACAGTGCTAGCATATTGACAAACTCTGGATGTGTCAACTTAAAGAAACACGATTATAACATTATAACATGACTTTTTTTCTTTTTTGTATTGGCTATCTTCCATGTTAAACCTTGACCTTCAAAATAAAATTTAATTTAACTAAAACCCAATACTACCATTAAACTATATGACAGATGTTGTTTATATGCTCGGTTGCCTACTTAATATGATATTCACATTTACTCAGTAAAATATGTGCCAGATCCTAATGCTGTACTCAAGAGCTAGAAGGAGTGGTTACAAAACAGTGTGATGAACACTATGAGACAGTAATTAGAAATAAAGGAGAAAGCCACTGATTTTCCTTGGGGAATCTTGGTAGGTTTCGGAGAAGTGGTAACTTTTCATCTGGGTCCGAAAGTATGAGTATTGAGAGCCATTTCAATGAACCATGACATCTAACACCATCATTATAACAGTCACAAGATGTAGTGATAGGTTTTAGTGAAACAAGTCAATTTTTTCCCAAAAATGCTTTCTGCTTTCTTTGAGTATGCATTGTGAAGAAATATGGACAGCGGGAAACATGCCATCTAGAGACAAGAGCAATTTAAACTGAGCCCACTCAGTGTGAGAGCATTTAATTCAGAATCTTCACATAATTTCCTTTTATTTAAATCATTATTAAGAAATATCCCCCAGCTTATCATGTGTGAATTTTAAGCCTCAAAGGCATTAGCTTTGACACAGACAGAGCATTTCTGAGATTATATTAATTTAGGCAGTAGTACCTGTTAGTGAGCATTTGATTGCCCACAATGCAGAGGATTTACTTATGTTATTGATTTGTTGGCAAATATATTGGGTAAAAATCCCCTGATATTGCTAGTAGCTGTGCATTCCAAATTTTATTGGATTTCTGAGCCATTTTTCTCTGTGTTTAAACTCGTGATATCTTTCTATAAATAGAAAAACCCAGGTGTGTACTGCAAAAAAAACCAAAAAACAAAAAAAAACATTTACTGTTATGCAAGTGTACCCTAGGCTTGCGTCTCTAAAGTTTAGTTATAACAAGTGCTTTGATTTCTTTTCAATTTTAACTTTGTTTTGTCATTTCCAAATCATTCCAGTTATCTAAGTAGAAGCAACTCCTTGACCTCCTGAAGACTAAAATAACTAAATGATATGCTTGAATATTTTTAGGTAAATTATAAAATTTCCTTTCCAAATCAATCACCCTAGATTTGTCTTTGAAAACAAGGCAATTGCATTAAAATTTATATGTTTACTTTCAAACAAAAACATATCTATATGTGAGTATGTGTGTGTGTGTATATATATATGTATATATGTATACTTACTGAGTATGTATACAAAGTGTATCTATATTATTTCATATGCCATAGTATATTTAGGTCAATTCTACTTCTAAAATTAGCCAAAATACTCATAAAACCTGTCTGACAAATCCCGTGTTATAGATTTTTATAGCCCATTGCTAATGTGCAGTATCTGATATTTCAAAGTAGTGATAGAACCTTTATTCAAAATTAAGGGCCCAAAGTTATCAAAACCTAAAGCTACTAGATTTTACAATTTAATGATCATAATATCAGAAATAGAATTTACTTAACCTTTGAAGTGTCCTTGGACATATAGATTAAGTCCACAGAAATGTCAATCTCTGGACCTCATAAGAGAAGACTATCTTTCAGAGCAAAGCAGTAACAGGGAAAACAAAAGAAAAGAAAACATAACCACAACACAATAACAAAAGGTTGCCTCTTAGTCTTTCAAAGAGGAGGATTATATATATATATTACATTAGGTTACTAATGGCATGTTTTAATAGCTGTTATGGTGATAATTTTCCCCTAGCCCAGATTTCTTATCCTATTTCACTACTTTTTTCCCTTAGGCATTAGAAGACAGAAACTTGGGAATGGGAGAACTATCTAGCAAGGAAGATGACTCCGGAGATCATTCGGAATATAAGAACTTGAATATTTGAGGCCATGGACTCAGAAAATTAAGCACACAGTAAGGAAAGACAAGAAATGAGATTTAACTATAACTTTACACCTGCGTATATTATTCGAGTGCATTTCTAAACACACATAGCAAAATATTTTATATTTCAAATGGTATAGATGCAATCAATGTTTCTCAGATTGTGTTTAAGATAAAAGAAAGCATGAGATTAGATTCTTGTCCCAGTTCTATCACCAGATAGCTAGGTAAGTTTTGAGGACAAGTAATTAAACCTTTCTGACCCTCAGGTTAGGCTCAATTCAACTTGGTGTATATGGGTTGCTCTCATATTAGAGCCAGTACTTGTGCTCAATTCTAGGAAGCGCAAAGATAAGAATTACTTCTCTAGTTACTGAGACTCCCAATTCTAATCTCACCTCACTTGATATCTTCTAAACTGTCCACACTGCTCCAGAGTTATCTCTTTGTAAAGGAAATCTTTTCAAAGGTAAGTACTTTAGTAATATCCTGTCGTCCTCATAAAAAAAAAAAAAATCCTTAATTCTAGAAAGGTATACCTGGCACTTTATGGTCAGTCTCTCTTTGACTCTATCCATTTTTCACCTCTCCTCACTAAACCTCATCCGTAATAATCCCCATGCTGTCTCAGCAATGCTCTCTTTTCTCTTTTGTACTATACGTACTTCTTTCCACCCAAAACTGCATCTTTTATCATTTCTGCTTATCTTTAACTTCTGTTAATCCTTTGTACCTCAGTAACTAAGTCTCTCTTCCTTTAGACATGTGCCTCCTTTCATCCTGGTGATATACTGTGGAACTTATCAAGCAGTATCTCTTTTTGGATAGGTTCACCAACTGTATTAGAGATCCCTGAGTACTGATTAAGAGCATGAATTATTGAATCAGATTATCTAGGTTCAAATCCAGCCTACAATACTGTGTAATCTTAGGTAAGTTATTTAATGTCTTTCATCCTCAGTTGTTTTACATGTTAAATGGGAATTAATAATTAGTATCTACCTTTTGAGAATGTTATAAAACAAACGAAGGTTAGAAACAAACAAACAAATATAAAACCAACCAAAAAATGAAAATCAAGTCAGTGCAAGCAAAATGCTATACATGGAGCCTGATACATAATAAATACTTAATAAATATAATTTATCATTTTATTATTGCTAAGAATAGCTCATCTCTATATCTCTAGTACCTTACACATTACCCAACATAGCATATTTACTAATTCATTATGTGTCTAATTATTCTGCTTCAAGTAGTATGCAATTACAAATATAACATACAAATATAGAATAGGTATGATAAATGAATAAAGAAATTAATGAAAAATGAACAAATACAAATTCTACCCTTATTCATAAGCAGTGTCATCTAGTAGGGGGAAGAACATGCAAGCAAAAAATATAACAAAGAGTATATATCAGTTCTGTCAGTGCAGGAAGCAAAATCTTTTCAAAGTACATAAAGCAGAAAGAAATTCTAATTCAGGGAATATGATAGTGGATTTGTCTATTTTTCCTTGCAGTTCTATTAGGTTTTGCTTCACATAGTTTGAGTGTTCTCTTTTTTTAACTTGTTTTAAGTGTGTTTTTAGTTGCTTGATTAAGCATTTTTGTCATGGCTGCTTTAAAATTTTGTCAGATATTTCTAAAACTTCTGTCATCTCACTGTTGACATTTCTGGACATCTTTTTTCTTAAGTTTAGATCTTTCTTAGTTTTGGTATGATGACAGATATTCTATTGAAACCTGGACGTTTTTGTGTTATGTTATGAGACTCTAGATTTTAATTAATCCACTGTTGTAACTGGCTTTCCCTGATATCACTTTCATAGAGATTCTGCATGGTAACAGGCAGGTGGAAAGAGTTTGGGATGATCACCATTGAAGTTGGTTGATGGTATAAAAAGGTTCATTATATTATTTTCTCTATTTTTGTGTATCTTTGACATTTCCATGCTAAAAATTAAAGAAATAAAGAGGAATAATGTCTACATTTGAAGTATTTTTTTTTATCAGAGCCTAACATATTCACTGAACACTCAATGAGTAACAACCAAATAACATAAAATAAAATGTGTACACCCAAAAAATTATTCGTATTGGGATTTCAAGGTAAAAAACTCCATAAATTTTTAGGCTATGTTGGGAACATTAAGGCTATAAAGAAACTTTAATAGATAAGTTTAAAATGGATAAACTGGAGATTTCAACACATAAAATAGCAGCAATGAGAAACAAATTCTTGGTTTTTATGTAGAAATTTTCTTGTTCTTTAGTTTAATTTACTTTTCTATCATGTCTATGGGTGGGGAATGTCAGTATGACAACACAGTTAAAATGTATTTAATGTAAAATGAAATTGTCTGGTTTGGGTTCCTTCTCTTATTAAAATTTTATATTAATGGCCTGTCACCTTAAAATATACACTTAAAAATGACACACTGTAGTCTTGACCTTTGGATAAACTCATATTACAGGACATGTTATTATTTATTCATAGATTCTCCTGCCCTTTCAAAGTAACAAACTTTTTACAGGCATACCTAGGGACTTTGAAAGAGGTATATATTAGGAACCAGAAAATACCTTAGCAATTATGTATTTCAAAGACTTCGTTTTACAGATAAAATCATTTAGTCCTCATAAAGGATATACACGTGATTGTTTGCACGACATCCTTTTCTCCCAGCTTTCCTAGGAATTACACTTCACTCATCCCATCCACATGATTTCTGTTTCCTTATTCTTCAATTATTTCATTTTACCCCTGGCCACAGTTCATTATTCCAGAAGTTGGTATCTTGTTGAAGATTGTTGGATTTTGATATACTCTAAGTTATAAAACTACTGGCAGCTGTCTTTTCTGTCATTTAGTAAAAAAACAAACAAACAAACACACACATACAAATCAAACAAACAAAAAACAAAAAAAAAAAAACTCAGCAACAAGAAAGAAGGATGAAGTTGATGGAAATGGAGATGGGAGCATCAGGACTCAAGTCTCTGAACCCCAAGTTTCTGAACCCCCACCCAATGTTTGTTTATTCAACTAGAGATCCCAACATCCTTCAAAAAATGTCTTCTTTTGCTTTGGCTCATCTAAGTTTAGTATATGTCATTGCAATACAAAGAACCTTACTTAACACAGGCTATGAAAGTTAAGCAATGTACGCAAGAATTCAAAACCAGTTCAAACATTATTTTGGAAGCTAGATATTCTCCCAGTTCATTATAAAATTTGCTCTTCTTTTGTGAATGTTGGAAATTTTATTTTTAAAAATTATAAGAAAAAGTATATCACAATATCTGGCACACTAGAGTTATCACGAAATACCAGCTATCTCTAGCTCCCATAGCTTAATTTGGGGGAAAAATAGAGAAGAATATAGCCAACAGAGGTAGGGGCTATACCTGCTAACCCTAGATACATTTGTTTTCTGAACTGTGAGTGATAGAAGGAATTTTAAAGCTCAGATCTCTTAACAGCTATTTCCCAATTCTATCCACTTTTCCATTCTCTTTCACCATTTGAATATTTCACCAGTTGGCAATTTCCATGATACGTTTTTATTGCATTTAATTGCAATTTCACTTTTAACTGATACTTTTATAGGTATAAGAAAATTTTATCCAGGAAGCTTTTCCTAATAAAATTTTTCCTAACTCAGGCTCGACTACATACTCCTCAATTCCCATACCAGTCCGTATCCACTTCCTTCATTGCAGGTACCACATGGTACTTACTTGCTCATTAGTTGTCTCCCGTATTTGTCTTGCTTATCTTTCCCAAGATCGTGGCACAGTGCTAGGCACATAATAGGCGGCCGAATACATAAATAGATGAATGATGGTGTAAGCCACACTTATCAAGCTGTGTACTCTATTACAGGCCGAGCGTCAGTAGTAATATAAAGCCACAGAAAACAGGAAAAAACAGCAATCTAGAGCATCATCTTTTGAGAGTAAGAAGGTTAGAACATTATTTTTATTTTAAATAAAACATGGATATATTATGAAGTAAACTATAAAAATGTATAAACATATTTAAGGTAGCTTATTTCAAGCTATATCCCTAATCTCCATGCATATAAGTATCTAGAGAAAACGTTGAGAAGCCCGGCTCCAATTTAGACCTTGGCTGACGCTTTCTGCCTCTCTATCCATACTTTTCTGTACTCGCCCTCATGGGAGTACTCTGGCTGTGGCACTCAGCCAGCTGCCCCAGGTGAACAAGCATGCCCAGTTTGAGAAGTTTGAGTAGGCTAAATTATTATTATGAAAATGCTATAATCTCCACTAAGAAGACTATTGAATGTTTGTGTGTTTAAGGCTGAGATCAGACTTAAAATAGGCTGAATTTACCAAGTTAATGCCCCTTGGTGGCCACAGCTCAAATATTCTGATTCCTCAAACTGCTACGTATTTCTTATATGTTATATGTTACAGATTGATTACAGAAAAATAACATTGGACATTCAAAAGTTTTAGACAGGTAAAGCCAAATTTCAGGCATTGTCTAATAGTAGCTCCCAAAATTCATGTTTAATAGATATTTAATATGGGTTCCTTATTATGATGAAAATAAAAGCAATCACATCTCTATGTCCATGATGAAAATTCATTTACTTTATTGAACAAACATTCATTGAGACATTTAACATGTGTTGAGTGGCTGAGACATTGAGGATGCGGCAGTGAACAAAACAGTTCTGTTCCCATGCAGTTTATGGTCTAGTGAGGAAGACAGACAACACACAAGTCCATATCCGCCATGTCAGGGCACTGGGTAGAGTGAGTAACAGTCAAGGAAGGGGATCTCTGATAAGGTGACATCAGTGCTGGAATCTCTAGCTGGAGGGTTTTGTTTTTCACTTAAAACTACATAGGTTTCTCTTCTTTCTTCCTCTTCCTTGTTCTTACTTCCAAGTAACTAATAAAAAGAATATTCAGAGGACTGGCTCATTGCAGAAGGTATACCTACAAGACTGGCAATCTGTCCAGGGATGCTAGCATGAGTGAATCATGTGTTAAATCTGAAGACAAGCACACAAGCTATTTGCATATGGCAAGCAGGTTCCTTCAGGGTTAGAGATCCAACTTAATTATTCTTTAAGAACATACAATTTGCTAAGCTTAAAAGCTGTTATGATATTCTTTCTAAAACTGTGTTTTTAAACTAATACTATCTCAGTAACTTGAGGCAGGAAGGTTGTTTTTGGTAATATTCTTTTCTCTTTATACTTGCGAAGGTGACTCTTTGCCTTTAGCAAACTTTTATCCTTATTAATGTTTCTAGCCTGCTTAATAAGCATCACCTCTCACCTTTTGGCTTTTGTAGTTCAGATACTTTATTCTGAGATTACTGATTTCATGTAAAAAATGATACTTTGTAATTAAAACTATAGCTATAGAAACCATGACTATACGTACAATAAAAATAAGCCTAAATAAATATTTCTCACAGAGAACATGAGTGTGTGATGTTATTTTATCTTGGTTTTGATTTCAACTTTGTGCATATGAAATGTATGTACTTGTGTAGTAAGACTTATGACATTGCCTTCTTTCCAAATACCAATTCGGAATATTAATTCTTTTCTATTTTCTAAAAAAAAAAAAAATAGTAATCACTAACTTAATAGATAAAAATTGATTCTCACACCCTAATAATGACATTTATTAAAATGGAATCAATTACTTTTTAACAAGTTAATAAAGAAATGAAAGTCAAAAATAGAAGTATTATGGCCTAAAATAGGTCTGTCTGATTATTTTTCCCTAAGGGCATTAAATTAGATTTGTATATCTAAATTCAGTTAAAGCAGGATGTTTGAGAACTGGAACTTCAAAGACCTTGATAGAAAAAAAAAAAAAAACTGTAAACATTGTAGCCAAGAAGCAACACTAATTGTGGATGCCTCTATTTAAAAGTTTATTGGAGATCTAAAATCCTTATGATAGTATGACATATTTTCAAAATATTTTAAAGATTTTGAAAGATCACCCCCCAAAAAGAGAATTGTTAGGTATAGTCTTATATTTAAAACAGCAGTGCCACCTTGTGACAAGATTTCAACATAATTCACTCTATTTCATTATTCTCAAACAATTCTGTTGATCTATAAAATATAAAGATATAATTAGAAAAGGAATGTACTTTAATTTCTTTAGGACACTATAAAATAACTTATTTAATTTCTTTAGGACACTATAAAATAACTTATGTAAATTTTCCATATTTATTAACCATTAGACTAACAATCATCAACAGTTTGAAGCAGTCACTATATTTAAAACATTTTCCTAGGCCATACAAAAATTTGTAAAAGAAATAGTCATTAGTTCTGACTACTGCTCTTCAGAAAAAAAGAAAAATCAAATAGAAAGACTCACAGAACCAGGTTCAAGAAACAAACATTTGGCAAGTAAATAAATAGCCAAGAATGGCATTTTTTAGAGTACCTCAAACCAGAAACATATCCTGGAGAAGAGACAACATTTTTGTTTCTTCACAATTCTTTGTTAGAATGGAACAAATATTTTAACAGAGGCTAGTTGGGAAGGATATTCCCTTTATCTTACCTCATTTTTTGGCTTTTCTCTGTATTCCTACTCCATTTTTCTAGAGATAAAAGATGTACTTTTTAAAACTTAAATTTCTATAAACAAAAATTTTTAAAAGACCAATATGGTGGAATTCATTTTGTGCTGGAGGCCTACACTAATGGATGCTTTAACATTTTTTAATGTTTTTCAGTACATTTTTTCTCCCAGCATGCATTTGCTATATTGAGAGGGAAATTGTTTAATCTACTGAGTAATTAAATTATTACATAATATGATCTATAATGATCTAGAAACTACAATGAGTTTTAGTGCATATGGCTTGATTCAAATCACAATTAGTATTGAATGTCTACTAGACTAATGAAAGAAATAAGTACATTTACCTTTCTGATATACAAGTTACTTTGACTTAAATCTCGCTAATAGAAAGACAAATTGCCTATTCCCCTGTCCTAAAATTCATCTCTATTACTCTCTTATCTGTGGGGCGAGGCTACACTATTAGCTGGACTATAGAGCCCTAAGTTTGGAACACTCAAGAGAGAGAGAAATACCAATAAAAACGTTAGCTAATTCTTTTCTTTCTTACCCCAGTCAACAGTATTGTAATTTAATCTTCTTCTACAATGTCTAATTTGGCAACCAAATTATCATTATAAAGCAATCAACAAGAGTAAAAGGGTAAGAAAATTGGGCAAAAATTTATTTTTCTTTAAATGTTAACCTTCTTGAAAACTGAGCACCTTGTTTTCCATGACCCTGTGTAGATTTTAACAATGATAGATACTCATTGAATTAAATTTTTAAATTCTTTCATCAATACTCTTAATCCTAGTATATTGTTAAATTCTTAGAGCCCTTTATTACACTAGCAATAAGAAGTTTAAGTACAATTAGTTCTAAAGATAATTGGGTCTCATCCTCTAAATAATTCTTTTACAGCAAATACATATTTTTCAGACATTGCACTGTCCTGTAATTCTTATCTAATCATATTTTTAAAATAATCTAAGAGGACATTTCCTTTGTAAAAACTGCTAAATATAAACTCCTTCCCTAAATCCATTGATATTTTAACACAGAAAGTTAAAGAGAAGTATGTATTTCCCCTAGACTAGATTAAGTGAAAACTCAGACTAAAAAAGAAATTTTTCATGGCATAGGTTGTGAGAAAATAGAACATTTTACCCCCAGAAATTTGTATGTTGATGATCATTTTCCCTTCTGACAATAAAAGACATAAGTTGGAAGCAAGAAAAAAAAAAAAAACAATATACAAACTAAGACAGTAAGAATGAACCTGAAGGATGAAGAATTAGGACTGGTTGTAATCATTTCAATTTGGATCTCCCATTATCATAATTTGTTTGTTTTCTTTGGCTTTCAGTTATACCATAAAATATAACATTTATTTTTCAGCTCTATAAAATATAAAATTCCAATTTTTAAAATTCAAAAATTTAAGGCTGAAATCAGCTAAAGCTTGTTTTTATATCTATTTTAAGATAGGAAATGGAGAAATATTTATTGAGCAGTTCAGAATTAAAGATTTTAAATTTCTATTTCAAAATTTAGCAAAAAACAATCGGATGTATCACATATTATCCTTAAATATATTTTTAAAGGTGAAAATCATATCAAATGTAGCAACAGAAATTAAGAGAACTACTGGACAAAACAATACAACAATGTTCTTTACTTTTGAATCTTTTCTCTTTTGCGACTAATAAAAGAATATTGTGTCACATATATCACATATGATACGGTTATATAAATATATTCCATGGAAGATTAACAAAAATAAAATTAAAGTTAGTAATTCTGGACATACTTAAAATGCCAAAGTAATATTAAGATAAAAGCAGTATGTAACAATGATATAGCATAAATGAACTTTTAATTATTAAATTAGTTTTTTTATGAAAAATATTATTATGTGACATAGAATAGGATATATTGAAATTAGCAGAGTTAAATGATAAGACTGAATCTCATGTATGTTTCAGTTATATGCATGCTGTAATCCTTCTGGTTAATACAGTGCTCTGTTTACACATTGTTGACCATCTGCTCTGTCACCTAAAGAGATCTGTTATGAAATGTAAACAAAGGATAGATAGCTTATCTTCTGCTCCTTGTTTTTTCTGAATGTCGACATAACTTTAACCAGCTAAAAAAAAGGTAAATATTCATCCCCACTTAACCTCTAAGATATGTTATTGGAATTATATTTTAGATTGATGGCAGCATCAATTATATATTGATGCTGCCATCAATATATTATATTAAATACTTTTCATAATTAAAAGTAGTCATTTATAAATTTCCTACATCTTCTGCCAGAAAATAAAAGCCATTTGCTAAGCAACATAGTAAAAATGTTGTTGAATAAAGATTATAAGTATACTTTACAACATGAAAATTCTATGTGAAAGTGTGTGAATATATTTATACTTATATAAATATATGTATATAAACTATATATTTATCATTTACAGGGAGAAATAATGAGGATAAATTATTTGGAGAAAATGCTTTTTTGGGGGGAAGGTAAAGAAGACATGTGGAGGAAGGTGTGACTAATCTGAGGATGAAATAAATGTTGCCTTTATGCAAGAATCAGTATTTTTTAATATAGACAAAAAGTCCATGTACCTTTTCATTAGATTTGTCAAATTTTTTAGAAATCAACAAATTTTAACTTAAAATTTCAGAAATTAATCAATAATTTAAACCTAAATATTAAATATTGGATATTGTTATATTAATCACATTGATATAATGACAAAACCCTGCATCAACCATTTTATGGCAATATATTTCCTCATTTGAATGGCCCAAACCTTACTTTGTCTTACTTTAAATATTTAAAATATGTTGTTTAATGCTAATGGTTGAGAAAAGCAGCATAAAAGCTTTGTTTCAATTTTACTTCCTCTTTTTTGCCCATTATATATCACACTTCACATCATTCTTTTCACTTTCTCATTGATTTATTCACTAATTCTCTTGATTTGATAAATACCTACTATGAAATACTTTTAATTTATGACAGAATGTTTAGATTTGAATGGTACGTCCAACTTACCAGGAAGCCAAAGCTAAACAATTAATTACACAACTAATTATTTACTACTATAGAGAGAGAAGAGAAGGGGCAATGAGATGAGTGGGAGGGCATGTGAAGAGCACGCTCTGCAGAGGGAGAAACTAGTGTGAAGGTCTTGAACTAGAAAAAAATATGATTTTTTAAGAAAGTAAATTAAAGCCGATGTGACTGAAATAAAAATTGACGGCATGTCATGAAATAAAAATTGAAAAGTAATCTGGTCAAGATTATCAAGAGCTTGACAGTTGTACTGTAGATTTGTGTCTTTATCGTAACAAGGGGAAATCATTGAAGACTTTCAAGCAGTGAATGATATGGCAGATTTGCTTTTTTGAAACATAGAATTATGTCTTAATAAAGCCAGCAGTCATTCACTACTTAATCATTAGACTGAGAATATTTACATCAATGTATAAATAGTTACCAATCTGTTGTCTACCAGACATGAACTCAAGGTAGCATTAGTTAGAATTGTATATCTCTAGGTTGTATGCATTACTCTAAAAAAACAAAACAAAACAAAACAAAACAAAAAACAACAAAAAAACAACATTTAAAAGATATTAAAAAAAAGATAGAATTAAAAGGAAATGTCCTTGTCTCCCATTTTCTTATTATCTACATTTATTAAGGGCATAGTAAATCACCTAGAACAAGACTGAAGGAGGGAGAAATGAGTCATTTTTCCTGCACCCGCCTCACAGATGACTGGAAGAACATTGTCCCGTGTGCTCCCCGTGTAGCATTCCTTGTGGCAAGGGGATGCTCTTGTGGTTCCTAGTAACCACCAAAAAGTTTCTTCTTGGCCACATTGGTAGGCAGCTCTCGAGTTTGCTGTGAGTAGCCTTCAGTAAGTCTCATCACTTACTGGAGGTGTGTATTTGTAGTGACTACACCATCTATCTCCTCGGAGGAATGCATCTCAGCTTTCTAAGAAGGGAGAAATGGGAATGGGCTTTCTGAAATTCTGAGTTTATTCAAGGTTAAAATCCTTCTCAGTCCTAGGATTGTCAACAGCCTTCTGTAGCTGATAACCTATTACACTTACAGCTCACTTTGACTCCTCTCAGTAGTTAACCATCTTTTACTTGGTTAACTATTCATTAAATTCACTCTGTTGAAATTGCTTGCATGTTCCCTGACTAGAGCTTGACTGATACAGGTGCAAAGCATAATAAAAGTAATAGATAGTCACTGTTTGAAGGGAGTTTCAAAGTTGGAAAATAAGAGGAAAAAAAATCAATATTAACAAGTAGGTCATTTTTAACTTTTCTTTTAATTTTTCTTTATTTTCTCATACATACATTTATATTTATTATATTATATATTTATATATATGTCATATATATTATGTATATATGTCATATTTATATATATATATCTTCTCATACATACATTTATATTTATTATGTTATATATTTATATAAAAATATATATATGTCATTTGTTTCCTGCTTATTATATAATTATCTTTCCCAAAGTCATTATACATTTCTTTGAATCCATTCTTTTTAATGACTGCATAGCAAGTGATTATAAAAGTAGTTTTCAATGATTTAACCATCTTTTTCTTGTTCTTTTGAAATTTAGTCTGTTTTCAATTCTCTTAATCTTTAAACCAAAATTTTAAAAGATAACAAGTATCTTTATAACTATACTAATTTATTCTTGGATTATTCTCCCTTAATTCGCCAACAAGCATTTTAATGAGTAATATGTAATTTTATATGGGAGAATGAACTCCATGAGCACAACTATTTTTAGTAAGAGATAACACTAAATGCTTTTTTTCTTAATTTTACAACCTGAAGTATTTAAAATATTATAAAATCTGAGTGATTCTAGAGTAAGAACTGGCATTCATCCACTAGTTCCTAGCATGTTACCCTGTAGCTAATGGAGTTGCTTCTGTTACAGCTTTGCAATTTTTCCATAGTATTTGTCTTTGCTTTCATTTTACATCCCAATTCTCCTTATGGCTCATCACCCATATCCTGTAGTTATCCAGTGATGGGAAGCTAACATCTATTTATTCCAAATCTTCTACTGAAGCATTCCATTTAGACCTACTTTTTTAGGATCTTTGTTTCCCTTGAACCTTTTCAAGCTATAATTTCTTCACCTGAAAAGCAGGAGTTTGGGGCTAACAAGATGAGAGCCAACACATGTTCCTACTCTAATATTCCATAATTCTTGATTCTGCCCTCCTATTGCAATCAATTTTTCACTAAAATTATACATGAAATCATCTAAAATTCAATAGATAATATTGAGAGCTGTAATTTACCTTTCTGCCAGTTAATAAAAATATCTGGCTTCGTAATAAAAAATTTGATTCTAAAAACTCAATATTTTCTTTTTAATTAAATTTTATATGTACTAAATAGATTCTGCAATTTTTACTTTGTTGTACAGAGGGTTCTTTAATATATCGAATGTTCAAATATATATTAGCATCCTATATCTAGGCAAACCATTTCCTTCTACACTAATTTGACCAGGTAATAAGAAAGAGTAATTTTGAAAGTCATATTTAGTATAATTAGATGTATCCATAGCACAGCTGCAAATCTCTTAAAGTTGTTATAAACCATGAAAAACTACTTTTTTTGTGATGGTTTGTTGAGCGTTTAAATGGAAATCAGAGAACCTAACGCTATCTATTTCAATTCAGCTAGCAATTCTGCAAAGCTTAAAAATCTAAATGCCACAGTACTGTGAAAACACAAACTACCAAAAAATCATACAATTAAATTAAAATCTATAAAAACTACATTGTTTTCAAACCTCTACTAATCTCCTTGTAAACATACATTTCTTTTACAAAATCTTTTTAAGCTCTATAATGCCCATATTATGCATATTGTCTTCAAATTACTCTGATGTGCTGATTGAATTAAAGCTTTGGATTTCTAAACATGGTTATTTAAAATTGTTTATCTCCCCCAATGATTCTCATTTAGGAGGTTTCCAGTGGCACCACTCTGCTGATACTGCCCAAATCACCAATGTCAAGGTTACCAGTTGTCTATACAACCTTTCTGCCCCCTAAGTTGCCTATGCTTTCTTCCTTACCTTAGTTCCACTGTTTCTTTTACATCAAGTCCTGACCTCCACAGCCATTTCTTACCTCCTTTATTAGCTCCTTTCTCCATTTTCACTGTTTCCACTCCCATCTTTTCTATACCCTTTCTTCTCTTTCTTCTCTTCCTCTCTTCTTTCACTCTGCAAACACCAAGAAAACTCCACTTAAGGCCTCAAATACCATTTATATATTTAAAACTTAAATGTATGTATTAAAACCAAATACATATATACAGCAAAGATTTTTCTTATAAAGGCTGAATCTATATATTCAGTTGCCCTCTGAACATCACTACCTGGAAACTCTTGTGTTCAAATCTGAGTTAATGATCATCTTTATCCCATTTTATTCATCTCCAATTCTTTATTCAATTCTTTATTCTCCAATTCTTCTTCACTTATTCTCACCATGTTCCCCATTTTAGCGATGCCACCATCTATCTCCTAAACTAATAAACTTAGAGATCATTCTTAAATTATTCTTCATCATTTATATTCCATCAATCAGAAAGTGTCCTTAATTCTTTTCCTGCATATTTTAAAGATGATTTCCTTATTTCTATCCTCACAACACTGTCTATATTCAGATTCTTCCCATTTCTCACTAGGAACACCCTGATTAGTTTCCCAACCTCATCGAAATCATCTATCTCACTAAAAATATACTGAAAACAATGCTTTCTTTCTCTTTTCTTTTTTACAATGGTTTCTGTTATCTCCCTTAACAAGTCTGAGAAACAGTAAATATATAGAAATACAGTAGTCTGTCCAGAACAAACACAGATGAAGTGGTCTCCTCTTCTTCCTGCTCACATATTGCCAAACATTTGACAGCAAGTCTTTACACTACTAACCAGATGTCATGAAATTAGTGACAGAAACTCAAACACTGGTTTCTCTGGGAGCATGTCTGATTTCTAACACTGATTTCTAAATCTATATATATCCTTCACTTTCTTACTCCTAAGCATTCCACTACTACATCATTTCAGTGGCATTTTTACAAACATCCTTATTTATTAGCTGCATGTAATCTCTCTCAAGATTTCAATACTCAACTATGTTATAGTAGCACAATGTGGGTGGAGCATGATGGGGACTTTAACCCATCAAACAAATGTTCTAAACCACCCTTGAGAAAAATCCCCAACACATTAAGAAACCATGTGTTACACATGAATTTTGGGACTGTATTTCTATTTCTGTGAAAAATGCCATTGGAATTTTGATAAGGATCATATCGAATCTATAGATTGTTTTGGGTAGTATGTATATTTTAACAATATTGTTTCAAACCATAAACATGGGGTATCTTTCCATTTACTTGTGTCTTCTTCATTTCTTTCACCAATGTCTTATAGTTTTCAGGTCTTTCACCTCCTTGTTTAAATTAATTCCTAGGTATTTTATTGTTTACCATGTTGTCGTAAATGGCATTGCTTTTTTAATTTCTCTTTCAGATACTTCAATGTTAGTCTCTAAATGCAACTAACTTTTGTATGTTGATTTTGTGTCCTGGAAATTTATTGAATTTATCAGTTCTAATGGTTTTTTGGTGGAGTCTTTAGGGTTTTCTCTATATAAGATCATGCCATCTGCAAGAAGAGACAATTGTACTTCTTTCTGATTTGAGTGACGTTTATTTCCTTTTTTCTCTAATTGCTCTGGCTAGGACTTTCATATTCTATTGAATAGAAGTGATAAAACCAGTCATCCTTGTCTTGTTCCTGGTCTTAAAGGAAAAATGTTCAGCTTTTCACCATTGACTATGATCTTAGCTGTGGGCTTGTCATATATAACCTTTATTATATTAAGGTACATTCCTTCTATATCAAATTTGTTGAGATTTTTTTATCATAAAAGTATATTAAATTTCATCAAATGTTTTTATGCATCTGTTGAGATGATCACAGCTTTTATCCTTCATTTTGTTAATATAGTGTATAACATTTATTGATTTGTTATGTTGAACCACCCTTGCATCCCAAGTATAAATCCCATTTGATCATAGTGTATGATTCTTTTTAATGTGCTGTTAATTAGGTTTGCCAGTATTTGGTGGAGGTCTTTTGCATCTGTGTTCATCAGGGCTATTGGCCTGTAATTTTTTTTCTTGCAGTGTCATTGTCTGGCTTTGGTATCAGAGTAATGCGAGCTTTGAAATAGGAGTTTAGAAGTGTTTCCCACTCTTCAATCTTTTAGAAGAGTTTGAAAAGGATTAGTGTTAATTTTTCTTTTAGTATTTAACAATTCATCAGTAAAGTCATCTGGTCTTAAGCTTATTTGTGTTGGAAGATTTTTAATTACTGAGTCAATCTTATTTGTTATTAATCTGTTCAGGTTTTCTATTTCTTCATGATTTAGTCTTGGCTGGTTATATTTTTCTAGAAATTTATTAATTTCTTCTAGGTTATCTAATTTATGGACAGATGATTGTTCATAGTAGTCTTTTATGAGTCTTTGTATTTTGTGATATTAGTTGTAATGTCTTCTCTTTCATTTCTGCTTTTATTTGGGTCTTCTCTCTTTTTTCTTAGTCTAGCTAAAGTATGACATTTTGTTTATCTTTTCAGGAAACCAGCTTAGTTTCATTGACTTAGTTTTATTGTTTTTCTAGTTTATATTTTATTTATGCTCTGATCTTTGTTGTTCTCTTCCTAACTTTTGGTTCAGTTTGACCTTGCTCTAGTTCCTTAGGGTGTAAAGTTATATTGTTTACTTGAGATCTTTTTTTTTCTTAATGTAGATGTTTATCACTATACTTCCTCCCTCAAAATTGCTTTTGCTGCATCTCCTAAGTTTGAGTATGTTGTGTTTCAATTTTCATTTGTTTCAAGATATTTTTAATATTCCTTCAATTTCTTCTTTGCCCCTTGGTATGGTATGGAACTACAAAGATCTCAAAGTAGCGAAACCGGTCTTGAGAAAGAACAAATTTGGAGGCATCACATTTCATGATTTTAAACTATGTTACAAAGCTATTAAAGTAATTAAAACAGTACGGCATTGGCATAAAAACAAGTACATAGACCATTGGAATACAGTAGAAAACCCAGACATAAACACATACATATATGGCCAACTAATTTTTGACAAGGATGTCAAGAATGCACAATAGGAAAAGGATATTCTCTTCAATAAATGGTATTGGGAAAACCAGATATCCATATGCAAAGAATGAAACTAGACCACTATCTTACTGCATTCACAAAAATTAATTTGAAATGGATTAATGATTTAAATGTAAGACAAGAAACCATAAAAACCCTAGAGGAAAATATAGAAAAAAATCTCCTTTACAATGATTTTTTAGCTATAACACCAGAAGCACAAACAACAAAAGCAAAAATTGTGTGACTACATCAAGCTAAAAAGCTTCTGCATAGCTGAGGAAGCAGTAAATAAAAGGAAAAGTCAGAATGGAAAAAAAATTTGTAAACCATATATCTGAGAAGGGGTTAACATCCAAAATCTATAAGAAACTGTTAAAACTCTATTATAAAAAGATAATAATAATCTGATTTAAAAATAGGCAAAGGATCTTAACAAATATTCCTTAAAAAGACATCCAAATGGACAATAAGTTCATGGAAGAGTGCTCAACATAACTAATCATCAGGAAAATGCAAATCAAATCCATGATGAGGTATCAGACAGCATATTAGGTGTAAAGATTTAATATATCCTAATGTAAATAGGTATTTGAATAATTATGAAGATTCATCCCCCTAATAACTTTTTTCTTTTATGATTTTTTTTTCAAATTATGTATTTATTGAACTAGATAACTTAAAACACTATTGATGCAAAAAAAATTTGGAAAATAGTTTTCTAAGCTGTCAGATACTTTCCCCCTTGGAAACTTTGCCAGCTCCTTATTTAAATTTTTCCTCCAAAATCTCTTGAATAATGAGAATGCAGCCTTGCCTAACCTGTGCAAGGACTCCTCCCAATTATTTTCAACATATTTTCTTAGCTTTTTTGATTGTCCATAACATATTGGTTCATACTTGCACCATGTTCATCTTTGAACAATAAAATCTAGGACAGGGGAGATAGGAAAACTCACTCTAATTGGCAATATGTCAGCATTTTTCTGGGTGATATGTAAGGATGAAATTGGCAGCAGTAAGAGCATGGGCATACCTGACCTAGCAACATGTAAAGCATTCATGTAACACAGATGATTTAACTCTCTGAACAGCCAGTATTCCAAGAGTAATATTTTTTCCTCAAAATAAAGGTACCATTTTTTAAGTTCAAAATTCATTAAAATATGTATTTGACTTTAATAATCCACCAAGGATGAGCTAAATGATACAAACCTGTTCTAAAATTTAATATGACTTCAGCTAATTTGATGGAAGATAGAAGGTCAAAAACAACAGACACCTATTTTGATTTGTGCCTAAACTTCTACAAGATTTCAGAGAAACCCTAGGACCCACCAGGGCCTCCATATTGGCCTGGGTACTTCCTTCTACATCAAAGACAAAATGCTTTAAGGTGTTATTTGAGACATATGAGAGAAAGGGAGAATACAAAATCCTCATAGGGATAATTCTAATATACCTCCAAACATCAGTGTCACCATTTTGTGATACATGGAAAAAGAACAGTTGTCTCACATCTATCACTCGATGGCTCAGATACTCATCTCATTGCTTCTAAGTTTGTTGTAGGCCACTACTCATGCCCCTGCTTGTCATCTTCCAGAATTCTTTTGAAGAATGCTGCTCCTTCCACTCAAGTGGCAGGAGAGGGGATTGGCCACACTGGCCTTTTACTGCTCTTTGCCTATATCCTCTTCTGTATATTTCAATCATTATTGAAGTTTAGGAAAAATTAGAGTCAAACACAGGAGAGGAGAAATCCAAGACAGCAAACTTAGTTTTCCCTATAGCCCTAAGAAAAAGCACAGGACAGATAAACACCTATCCAGTGTTTCCTCCTGGACACAGCTTATTCCTAAAGTTTAAGCCCTCATCAAGTCTACCCTTCTGTAGGAATGTCTGTTTCTTTGAAGTGCCATAGTGTAGACCTATAATACTCAGTAAAATCCAATTCTGAAAATTATGTTGGTCATGCTGTAGAACACATGTTTTTCCAAATCTTCAATGTGCAATGGGACACAGATCCCCAGGATTTTTCAAAGTGTGAGGCTGCATCAGGATTGTCTAGGTTTTAACCTGAGATGGATTATATGACAGGCAAATTAATCTATGCTTGTGGCTTCAGAAAAGCTGAACTAGGAAAAAAATACATTTTAGAAAAAAAAATTATATTTATATTTTTAAAAAGAAAAACATTAAAGCATAATAATATAAAACTCATAACTTTGGTTTTCAGTAGTTAGTGACTCTAAGAGTTTGAATCTACCACTGGCCTTGGCACTCAAATGCAGGTGACCTTTGATATTTAAAAATAAATGTGAAGTGAACAATATGCATTCCTTTATTTTTTTCTAGGAGATATCTATTATACACCACTCCCCTCACCATCTTTGTTGTAAATATTATGTATTGATTTCCAAATTTAGAAGATTACTATTTAGCAGTATAATACATCTTTCACACACGCACATTTTCTGTTTCCCATCTTCCCAATATGGTTTTATTAGTTAAATCCAAATTTACTGTTTTCAACATTATGTCTACATTAACATTTTTAATCCTGAGCCAAGCATTACAACAGTATTTCATTGCCTTTCTTAAACAACAATTTTTACTTTCCTTAAATTTAAACTTTTATTTATTTTTATTGGCTTAATATTTTAAAAATATCTGTTGAAGTTTTCCCAAAACTTCGACAGTTATCTAAAATGCTTTTTATTCAAATTATTCACATGATCAAACCTGTCAGATAATGTATCAACTTTATTTTATTTTTCTAAAATAACCTTTCTCATACATCCCACTAATGTCCTGAACTAGTATCTCTAGGCTGCTGGAACTCTTCTGTCCTGGGACTTCTTTTGACATTACATTGAGAATTCTTTTAGCCTCTTTTCTGTATTGAATTCTATATCAGAAACCTTATTTTCCCCTTTTTGGGTTTACTTACTCATTTTGGTGGAAAAAAAAATGTGCTCAGGAGTTATATATACATATATATCTATATACACATATATATGTATACATACACACACAGACAGACAGACACACACACACACACACACACACACACGTAGGTTTTTACTTGTGCCAAATATCTATTCTTCCCCACAAATAATGACTGAGAGTGTAGCTAGTTACAAAATTCTAAGTTGGAAATAATTTCCCTCAGGATTTTAAAGCTATTCTTCTACTGTGCTCAGGCTTCCAATGTTGCTTGCTGTTAATAAGTTTTCTAATAACAGCTAACATTAATTTAGCACTTTCTATTTACTAAGTTCTGTATTAGCCTATTTATTCCTCATAACAAACTTGTGAAAAAAGTAATATCATCCCTAATGACAGATGAGGAAATTGAGATCCCAAGAAATCAAATAGCTTGTTTCAGGTTACTTAGCAAATAAATTGTATAGTCAAAATCTGAATCTGCCCTCTATCAACTGTCTTGTATTGGCAACTCTGGGCCTAATCTTATTTGATCCACCATATGAGAACAAGTCATCCTCTATCTATTAAGTTTTTGGAATCACTTTTTTCTCTTCAGTTTTCTGAAGTATTAATGATATGCATTGCTATCAGCATTTCAACTTTTAATCTATATACTCATATCTTTGACCTCCTAATTGCCTCTTCTCTGTCTTCTTTATAGCCTCTTCAAATATCATTACAATTAAATGTCAAAATTCCAAGAATAATTATCCATTCTATTTTATTTTCTGTCTCTTGTCTTCTTCCTCTATTTTCCAAGAGTTTTCTTTAATTTCACATTCCAACTTTTGTATTGAATTTTTATTTCAGTTATCGCATCTTGAACTTCAATAATCCCATTCTCATGTATAAATATATTTCCATTTTATTCTTATGTATCCTAAAACTTTTCAGTAGTTTTTTAAAAGTGTCAATTTCTAATTTTGTTAGGTTTATTCTTAGGTAATTTACAGTTTTGTTGTTTATTATAAATTATATTTTAATTACCTTTTTCAATGATTTTTGGTTTTAAGAATGCTATTGATTTTGTACTGCTGTAAATTTTTATGTCTCTTTTTTATCTTCCTTTCCTTTTTACATAATTACTTAACATGAGCCATATATAGTTTCCTTTCTGGTTATTACTCATTTTTATTACGAGTAGATCTCTTAATCCAGCTAAAGTTTTGTATGTATATGTTGGGGTTGAGTTGGCCATGTGATCTGGGACAGCTTTGTTTTGTATATATTATCCCAGAACACTTTTTCATCTAACTTTCTGTGTCTGCTCTAAGATCATATGTTTTCTTTGTAGGACCTTTGCTTGCTCCTGAATACATTTTCAAAATCAGCCGAAAATCAGTACGAATCATTATGAAGTTTCTTGCATTATAAACTTCCTTTGTGGTGTTAGGGAATGCATTTTATTCCCTCAAGCTAACACATAGACTTGGTTATCAAATCAGACACAAGTGAATCACAGATCTTATTTCAGCATCAGCCTTTACTAATGATTTCAAAGATAGAGTCAATGAATAGGTTCAGATAAAATAGAAAAAGGCCTGAGATATCAATGGCAGTTCCCCAGGTCCCATATCCCTACACTAGACATGAGTATCTTGCTCAGAACTCTATCGATCAAGTCTCTAAATAACGGTCACAAGGTTACCTCACACAATAGGAGTATTTATGGTATAAAGCGCCTCCATTTTATGTCTCAGAAACTTGAATAACTTACAAGACATGTGCCATGCCATGTAGATTTTAGGTTCTATTTATTATAGGTAACCCTCAGCCAGAAACACTCTACAAAGGGCATTTCAGAGATAATGTTTCTTCTGCCTAGCAAATATCAGTAGTCCCTTTTCCCAGAAGTTCAGCTGACAAGATTAGACCAGGTTACTTCTTTCTACTCTTTCTCCCAGGGCATCTGACAATAGATTGGAGGCTAACTGCTTTAATTACTTCTTTATACCCCTGAGTGGACTTCGTACAATTGTCAAGCTCATCATCAAACATATTTCTTGCTTCTATTTGCAACTCTTAATAACTTCTTCTGGAAAAGGTGGTGCGTGTGTGTGTGCATGTGTGTGTGTGGCTTTTCTGTTCTCACATTGTAGAATAGGATTTGTGCATTGTTCCAAGGCCCATCACATTCCAGTAGCTCACTATTCAAAGAAAGAAATCTTTAATTCTATCTTTATGGCCAGAGACCACCATATTTCAAAGAGGTTTTTGCAGTGCACAAAATCTATTGGTGCTATTTCCTCTATAGATTAGTCAAAATTTCACTCTATTGGAATTTCTATGCCCTTATTATTTGGGCTGAAAATCTCAGTTTTCTTAGAGTTTATAAAGAGAATTTTTTTTCCTATAGGTTTTGTTTTTGTTATTTTCTGTTTTTACTAAGGAGAGAGTTGGAGTAGAAGTAACTTTGTCATCTCCAAACATAAAATAAAACATTTTTAAAAAGTGCTCTTACTGCTATAACCAAAATCTCTGTGATTTGATCGTTTTTAAAATCATGTGTTTGATTTTTATTCAAGAATCAGGTCTTAAATTTTAGAATTAACAGAACCCTATGTAAATTTCAAAAAAAAAAATATGTAAGAAGCTTTTGAAAAGCGAACGAAAAAATTTTGCAATAATTATTTTTAATTCTGAAAGTATATAATTGACACAGATAAATAAAGGAAAAAAAGAACTTAATTCGCTTTCAACTTTTTAAAATCCATATCTACAGTGACAAATTTTATTTGCAGCAATAAGAAATTTAAGTCAATTCAAGGATGCAGTGAAAAAGATCATATTCTACTATATGGTTCTTTTTTATATATTTTGGATTAGCCTTTTTACATATTTTGGATTAATGAGAGAATTAGATGCAAAATTATCGATCTGTATAGAGAGTTACTGGCCAGTTTCCAATAAATGATAAGTCCTCTAGAGCAAAGGTAATCTTTTTACCTTTCAAACCTAGCATTTTACCTTGGTGGTGGTAGTCACACTTCAAGTGTACACACAATTTACTGCTGTCAATAATACAATAGACATATTTAAACATATACTTTTATTATTATTTTCCTGATTACTTAGTACATATCAATTAAAATATCAGCACTTTTTCCAAATGCACCATCTCATTTATCTCTAAGGGCTCTAAATATTCTTTTCAATTAGTGGAAAGAAAAACTATAGGCACACCTCAGAGATATTGGAGGTTCGGGTTTAGACCATGACAATAAAGCGAGAATGGCAACAAAGTGAGTCATAATCTTTTTTCTGCAGAATATCTTGCCTTCAATTTGTAAAAAACAATACCTATAAAGTGCAATAAAGCAAAGTGCAATAAAATGAGGTATGCCTGCAATCTCTATTGGAAGGGGGATAGCAAATCTTCAGCAAAATAACACTTGTCAAAAAAATAAATAAAAGAGAGAGAGAGAGAGAGAGAGAAGAGAGGAGGAAAAAATATCCCAAACTAAATTACAGAGAAGATTGACATTGGTAGAATACAAGAGCATCAGACAGAATTGGCAGAATTCCTAACATAATACCCAGTTCTTATAAAATGTACCACTAGGAAACACTGGTTCCATTTTACATCTCATTGCATCTGAAAAAACAGACTTCTTTAGCAGAGTCCCACCATCCCTCTTCAATTTCAATGTGACATTTTACTCTGAGGTAATAGATATTAATAGTATATACAACACAGAATATCAGCTACAAGACACGAAATATAGAGAAGGTAATTCTGTAGCCTCTATTCCATTAGGACATTATCGTATGGCCCAAATCTGAGTAGATATAAGATTTTTATACTTTAATTCATTCAATCCACTATTGCACCATTGATCATCTGAACAAGACCCTCACTCACAGTGCTTTATATTAACATCTTTCCTAACTTAGTTTCCTTTCACATAGGATCTCATAGGAACAAAATTTTGGAAACTTTTTACCATAGAAAGTAATGTCACTGTGAAAGACTTTGGGTTCAGACAAGTTATTAAATGCCAATAATGATCATAGTACTGAGTTAAAGTATATTCCAAAATAGAAGCAGTGACGTATTTAAATATTGTAATAATTGTATTGATAACCAAATGAGTACATCAGGGTGTCTAAGTAAAACAACCAGTCAATTCCCAGTAGAATTATTTATATGTAGCTAGAGTAGCGGTCTTGGAGTAGGGTTAGGTACTAAAATGAGTCCAAAGTGACAATCCCAGAGAGTGAAAAAAGGAAGCAAAAATTAGCTCTGATGATTGAAATAATAGCTAATTTTTAATCATAAACAATCAATCCATTGAGAATTCAGAAGTATTTCTGCTTGCCTGCAGGGCATATGCCATTCTATTTTAGTGTTAAATCTGAAGTTATATATTTGTTTGCTGTCCTGAAAATAAGATGAGATAATAAAATTGTATCTTAGAATTCAGCCTGTAAGTTTAATGCCCATAAGAATCCATGAGGACAATATATCCAATCAGAAATTTATTATTTTTTGGTAGTAGGATTCTTGCCATGATCAGAAGCTGTAATAATGATAGATTCAACTAATGAAGAAAAACTTCAAGGGATAAGATCTCTCTCCCAAGAAATTATGAAAACTTGAGGAAAGAATTCATAAAAATAAAAGGCAAAACTTAATCAAAAGGTTAAGGAAAGGAATGATTCTGCGTACTATAATGTCACCTCTATCTCTCAGGTGTTTTTTTGACAAGTTCCCATAGATCGGTTGTTAAGGTCTGGACAAGGAGACGATGCATAAAAGTGAAACTCTTGATACTTTTGAATTAGAAGGTGACACTGATTTGAGACTTATCTTTGTTGGAGAAAAGAAATTCTTCCCAAACACAATACTTTGGCATATCAAGGGTTCCCATTCTTCAATAAGTACATAAGCTCTATTAGCAGATTTGGCACAGAAGTGTGGCTTCAATACAGCATGGTCTTTTTACAAAAAGAATTAGTATCAGCAGAGAAGGAGCTGGTGCTCTATACTAGTCAAAAGGTGGTTTCACATGGTAGTTAACAAGCATTGGGGAAGCCAGAATATAAAGGAGAAAAATGGCAAGTGTCACATATTTCAGAAGAATACCTTCATGCATGAGATGTGATATTAAGTCATCCAGTTAGAGAATTTAGAAGACTTTGAGGGCAACCTGTCAATGCCACAGTAATAAATGTAGTCTGAGTATGAAACATACAATGAATCATGTGAAACTCAGGACACATTTTAACTGAGATGTGGGAGAGAGACTGTCTAACCGAGGAAATAAAGATACTGGTTAAAGAATCCATTTTATTTAGCAAGTCTGCACTTTCAGGAAAAATAACAAATATCTTATTTATGAGTCCAGGATATGGTGAAAAATTAGGATCATAGGGAAGTCAATGACCCTTTAAACATGAGAGGCCATGTGTGTGCCGGGAAGGTGATATAACAAGTGAGTCCAGAGAAAGAGGCTTTTGGCAAAAGTCTGCAGAACTAAAAGAAACAATAGTATTAATATTAATGTTTTGGATTTCAAGGGACAAACACAATCAAACTGGCTCAAGCACAATGAAAATTTGTTAGTTTTATAACTGGGAAGTAAGGAATACAGATGGCTTCAGATGAAATTAAAAGATCAAAAAAACCTCAAGTCATTTTCTCTGTCTAGCTCTTGTTTCTGCCTTCCAATGTCTTGGCTTCATTTTCAGGCAGGCTTTTCCTAGGCAGTGGCGAAGCTGTTCAAATGTAGTTTCAATTTTATTTCCTACCGGATTAGAAATTCA
>NW_006442103.1:6980879-7000572 GCF_000325575.1 Pteropus alecto | reverse complement strand
TCAAGCCAAAGACCCAAGGCTGGCTTTTAAAGTGGTCTGGCTTGGTTTATAAGCCTGTCCCTGAACCAAACATTGTGTCAAAGGAATGGAATGTCCTGAATGTCCCAGCGTAGATCACAGGTTCAGGCCTGGAGGTGAGCAATGAGGTCAACTGTACCTTAACAGCATGGCTGCAACTCAGTCTCTGGGTGGTTCTTAATAGGAAAGTGATACATTGTTACCAATAAAAGAGAAAAGGATGCTTGGGAGGAATAAACAATAAACATTCATCACATCCATATGTTGAAAACTTCTGGTTCTTATGGGCTTAAAAGATATTATCACCAAAAGTTATTGCTAAGTATAATAATTATAAAGGAAACCATACTATCCCTGAATTATGGTAGTGGAAAGTGTGAACATGCATGCAAGAGTGTTGTCTACTACATTACTGATTTAGTATACCATATTGTCCTGAAGTATCCATGAATAAAGCTGGGTTTGGTTTTTGCTATTATTACTTGCCTTCAATATTTTTGGTTTGGATCATTATTCCAAATTCTTTGTCAATTTTTAAAAAATATACATCTATCTATATGTTCGTTTGTTTGTTTTGCCATTCCTCCTATTAAAGTATACAGAGTATATTTTCCCACTCAATTTCTATTGGGCTTGTCCATGTGTCTTGCTTTTGACCAAAGGGATGTTTGCACATATAGGCAAGCAGAAACTTTAAATGTTCTTTCATGATTAGACTTGGTCCCTTGTATTTCTGCCTTGGACCATAAAAGGAAATACTTTGAGCAGCCACTGATTGAAGAAAATGGATCAGACATGACTCAACTTACAGCCTGGAGTGAAGACTAGGTAGATTGAAGCATGAAGCAGAGCCACCTCCAATAACCTGGAGACTTGGGAGCAAACATTTGTTGTTCCAAATTCCTGAGATTTTAAGGTTGTTGATTATGCAGCATTATTGCAGCAAAATAACAACAACAACAACTAAATATTAAACTTTTTACATGTGTTATATTCCACTTATTTTCAATATATTGCATAAAAATGGTGCTGTTGAAAATAGTAAGAAATTTTTGACATATTACAGATTATTTTAAAATACTCTTTAAAACATTTAACGTTTAAACCTTTCACAAGCATTTCCCATATAAGATATTGAAATTTAAAATAGAGCATTGCAAAGATGTCTTCTTGTATTTAAGTTTAAAAGCAACATATCATGCCCCTGGAGTTGCTTTCAAGCTGTCCTGAACAGGGAGGGAGAAGGTGGATGCAGGCAATCCGGCACCCACCCCCATCCCACTGCAACTTCAGAGAGAGAAGCCTCATTATTAGATTTTTATACATTGAGATCTCATGTAAAGTTTCCATGTTTAAAGATGTGGAGTGGGGAGGAGGTGATTCTTTTGCCAAGTTAAAAGCTTGGATAAGAGGAGGCAAAATGGCAGAGATGATAGAAGCTTTGTACATCTCCTCTTGTGACCACATCAAAGTTGTGATGGAAACACAGAGCAAACAGCAAGCAGAGTCGCCTGAGGTGGAAATGAACAGAAGCCCTACAACTAGGGAGAGAAGAAATCACCCTGTAATGGCTGAAAGTAGGACAGGGTGAAGACATGAGGCTGTCCGGTCCCAAGCGGCTGAGTGGGGTGGAGGCTGCGCCAGTGGCAGCTGCAGACATTCATCTTAAAGGGGCCGCATCTGCGAGCAGACTTTCACTTGCTCTGAGCACCAGAGCCAGGTCATCTGCCTGCGGGGCACTGGGTACTTACAGGGGGACACCGAGTTGTTGGAGTGAGGGCCGAGGGGAGATTCGCTAGGTACAGAAGTGCTGGTGGTATCCATTGTTCCTCTGTTGAGTCCTCCCACCCTCCTAGTGAGCAGACTCAGTGCTGCCATAGCTGAAACGTCATCAAACTGCATAACAGAAGTCGCTCTGCCCAGAGGATTCCCTTAAACTCCGCCTCCCCCAAGTCACGGCTCCACCCAAGCCACATCCAGTTGTATCCTCAGCATATCCTCTGCCCCTTGCTGACCAGCTCCAAGCCCCACACTGGTGGCATCTGGCCTCGGTTCTGGTGTAGCCTCTTGAGGCAACTATAAGCACAGCATCTGTGGATTGCTTGCTGAATCTTAACAGGTGTTTCCAGAGGGGCACAGGCTGGGTCTAAACTCGGCCTGCAGCTGAACCCCTCTCAGGACTGTGCCACTGGACACTTACTACACAAAGCCACGCTAATGACACTGGGAGGCTTCGGAGCTTTGCTTAGTACATAGAAACACACATGGAAAGGCAGCCAGAATGGGAAGTCAAAGAAGCAGAATCCATATGAGAGAATATAACAGAGATCCAGGAATAATGGAGTCAAACAATCTAACAGATGCAGAGTTCAAAACACTGATTATAAGAATGCTCAATGAACTAGGGGAAGTGTGGATGAACCCAGTGACAACTTTAACAAAAATAAAACACACACAAAAAAAATAGAAATGGAAATTATAAAAGGGAACCAGTCATAAATGAAGAACACATTATCTGAGATGAAGAGTTTATTAGAAGGAATCAACAGAGTGGATGAAGCAGAGGATCGTATCACTGATATAGAGGATGGGGAAGCGGAGGACACCCAATCAGAACAGCAAGAAAAAAGAAACCAAGAATACGATAATAATTTAAGGAACATATAGGACAAAATTAAATGTAACAGTCATATCCTAGTTGTGCTAGAAAAAGAAGAAAAAGAGCAAGAAATTGAAAACGTATTTGAAGAAATAATGACGGAAAACTTCCCTAACCTGGTGAAGAAATAAACATACAATCCCAGGGAGCTCAGAGAGTCCCAAAAAAGATTAACTCGAAGAGGCCCACACCAAGACACATCATAATTAAAATGCTAAAAGTTAAATATAAAGAGAGAATCTTAAAAGTAGCAAGAGAAAAGCAGTTACCTACAAGGGAGCACCCATAAGACTGGCAGCTGATTTCTCAAAAGAAACTTTGCAGGACAGAAGGGCTTGGCACAAAATATTCAAAGTGATGAAAACCCAGGATCTACAACCAAGATTACTTTATCCAGCAAAGTTATCATTTAGAGTCAAAGGACAGATAAAGAGCTTCCCAGACAAAAATAAGCTAAATGAATTTATCACCAACAAGCCAGTATTACAAGAAATGTTGGAGAGACTTCTTTAAGAAGAAAAAAAAAACATGTATCAAAAACATGAATAAAGAATGGTAATAACTACATATCTATCAAGTACCTCAAATGGAACTAAATGGATAAGTAAACAAGACCCTTTCATATGCTGCCTACCAGATACTCACTTCAGATTAAAAGACACAAACAGACTAAAAGGAAGGGGATGGAAAAAGATATTGCCTTGATAGATATAGAGGGTATTGCGCTGAATGAAGTAAGTCAGATAGAGAAAGACAAATGCCACATGATTTCATGTATGTATGAAATCTAAAGAACAAAGTAAACAACAAAAATGGAAATAAACTCATATATACAGAGGATATTTTGGGGGCTACTAGATGGTAGGGAGTTGGGGGGTGTGGTAAAAAAAAGGGCTAAGGGATTAAGAAGTACAAATGGATAGTTACAAAATAGTCATGGAGATTTAAAGTGTAGCATAAGGAAAATAGTCAAAAAATGTAATAAATATGTAAGGGGGAACAGGGGTACCAGATTTAGTAGAGTGATCACTTTGTGAGTTACATAGATCTCTCTTCACTATGCTGTACAACTGAAATTAATATATTATTGTATGCCAACTATAACTGAAAAAAAATTGAATTGTACAATGTAAAAAATAGTTTGTAACCTATTTGACTACACAGTCATCTCACTTAGAAAATTACATATGTTCTCCTTACTTCTAAAAGTAATGTATTATGTATATGCTAATTAATCAAATATAAATAACTAAAAAAATAAAAATAATAATTATGCTAAATGATACATCATAGGGGAAATACTCATTTTCTCCATGGCCTATATAATCATATTATAAAAATTAAGTAATTTTTATATCACCCCTTTAACTATGCCTTTACCAGAATTTGCCCCATTTAAAAAATTGTCAGTTTAAAAGGTTTTAGTTCCTTGGGAAAGGTACTCTTGAGAAAGGAAATAAAACATTCTATCATTTGCATTCATAAGGGTCAACACCTGCGTAATGTATATGCTGCTACTAAGTAGAAAATAGAAACACTTTCATGCAAGTTTTTAGCTGAATTTGACATTCAGAGCATTCTTTAACCTTAAATGGAAAATGACATGGTAGGCAGTGACAAACATTCAGTGGTTAGAAGACGACCTAGAGCCTACTTACATTTTTAATGTCAATAATTATTACCACTGTAGTCACATCTCTAAGTTGACATAATATCCAGATTTTTTCATAATTATTCATTTTTAATTCAGTTAATAGTAACTATATTAAGCCATGAACATCTATTAAAATTTTGAGGCAGTGAGAAGTCTTTAAAGACTCATTTTCTTTTCTCTTTTGGTAGCTTACCCGGAAGCTGACTCCACAGGTCTGAGTGAACTCAATGGGAGAACAGGTAATGCCAGAGGCTGGGCTCCAAAAGCCATCTTTTCTAACAAAGCCACTCATTTACTGTTCCCTCCTCATATTTTTATCGCATTATGGGAGTAGGTCTCCCCGTCTACTGAAGCACTTCTGTGGTCATCCAGTCCAGATGTGCTCTCTGTGGAATAATGAAATCTCTGTAGCATTACACATGTTTGTAAGATCCTACAGTAAACATTCTTTTACCATTACTATAATGAAGTTAGTATCTTTTTAGAATGACAAACATCTTTTTTTGATTAAGCAAAAGATTTTATTCTTGTGGGCAATTATCTTAAATAATATTAAAATTTTTCCAGAATACCAGTGCTTTCTTACTCTTTCTTACTGAGGTATAATTGACATATAACATTATATTAGTTCTAGGTATACATAATGATTCCATATTTGCATATATTGCAAAATAATCACTACAATAAATCTAGTTAACATCTGTCACCATACATAGTTACAAAATTATTTTTCATATGATGAGAGCTTTAAGATTTACTTTTTTGCCACTTTCAAATATGTAAGAAAGTATTAACTGAAGTCACCATGCTGTACATTACATCCCCATGACTTCTTTATTTTATAACTGGAAGTTTGTACCTTTTGACTCCCTTCATCCAACTTACCCTCCCCCCCACCTCTGGAAACCACCAATGTTTTCTGTATTTATGAGCTTGTCTTTTTTTTTTTTTTGTCTTTCTCTGTCTAACCTATTTCACTTAACATAATATCCTCAAACTCCATCCATGATTTTGCAAATGGCACATTTTCTTTTTTATATCGCTGAATAATATCCCATTGAACACACATACTAAATTTTCTTTATCCATTCATTCATCAACAGACACTTAGGTTGTTTCCATACGTTGGCTATTGTAACTAATGCTACATTAAACGTAGGGGTACACATATGTTTTCAAGTTAGTATATTCGTTTTCTTTGGATGCATACCAAGAAGTGGAATTGCTGAATCATATAGTGGTTCTATTTTAACTTTTTGAGGAATATTCATAGTGTTTTCTTCAGTGGCTACACCAATTTACATTCCCACCTACAGTGCACAAGAGTTTCCTTTTCTCCACATCCTTGCCAATACTTGCTGATTCTTGTATTTTTGATATAGCCATTCTAATAGGTGTGAGGTGATAACTCATTGTGGTTTTGACTTGCATTTCCATGATGATTAGTGATGTTGAGCATCTTTTCCTGTACCTGTTGACCAACTGTATGTCTTTTCTTAGAAAAGCGTCTATTTAGATCTTCTGCCCATTTTTCATTGGATTATTTGCTTTTTATGTTTTGTTTTGTTTTCGCTGTATGATTCTGTTTGAGTTGTATGATTTCTTGATTTCTAATATATATTTTATGATTTCTAATATATATTGGTGATTGACCACTTATCAGCTACATTGTTTGTAAATATTTTCTCTCATTTAGCCAGTTGCCTTTTCATTTTGTTTCCTTTGCTATACAGAAGCTTTTTGTTTGATATAGTACCACTTGTTTATTTTTGTTTTTGTTGCCTTTGCTTTGGTGTCAAATCCAAAAAATCATCACCGAGACCAATGTCAAGAAGCTTACTGTTTATGTTTTCTTCTAGTAGTTTTATGGTTTCAGGTCTTACATTTAAGTCTTCGTCTTAAGTTAATTTTTGTGTATGGTATATGATAGTAGTCCAGTTTCATTGTTTTACATGTGATTGTCTCGTTTTCCCAACAATGTATATTGAAGAGAATGTCCTTTTCTCATTGTTTATTCTTGGTTCCTTTGTCATAAGTTAATTGACCATTGACCTATGTGTGTGTTTTTATGACAATACCATACTGTTTTTATTACTATAGCTTTGTAATATAGTTTGAAATAAGGCAGCGCGATGCCTCCAACTTTGTTCTTTGTCAAGATTTCTTCAGCTGTGTAGGGTCTTTTGTGGTTCCATACAAATTTTAGCATTGTTTGTTCTATTTCTATAAAAAAATGCCATTACAATTTTGATTGGGATTGCTTTGAATCTGCAGATCGCTTTGGGTAGTATGGGTATTTTAACAATATTAATTCTTCCAATCTATAAGGATGGAATACCTTTTCATTTTTCTGTGTCTTCTTTAACTTCTTTAATCATCGTATTATAGTTTTCAACATACAGATCTTTCACCTCCTTGGTTAACTATATTCCTAGGTTTTTTGTTTTTGCTTTGTTTTTTTGATGCAATTATAAATGGCACTGTTTGCTTAAGTTCTCTTTTTGATAGTTTGTTATTACTGTACATAAATACAACAGATATCTGTATATTGATTTTATATCCTACAACTTTACTGAATTCATTAGTTCTAAGTTTTTGGTGTAGTCTTTAGGGTTTTCTCTGTACGGTAACATATCACCTGCAAATAGTGACAGTTTTACTTCTTTTTCAATTTAAGCTTTTTTTTAAATTTCTTTTTCTTGCCTAATTGCTCTGGCTTGGACTTCCAATACTACATTGAACAAAAGTAGTGAAAGTGGTGGAAAAGCTTTCAGCTTTTTATCATTGAGTATGATGTGCAGTGTGCTTACAAACACATTATTTTTTTAGCTTAGTTACCAAAAATAGTTTTAATTTCCTTACAAATCCTCTTTATCCCTTTCAAGACCTTCCTTTTCCGTAAAGCTTTCTCAGATTGTTATCTTCCTCCTTTCTCATCAAACAACTTACTATCCATTCTTATGATGCATAACTTTTAACTATTTTCCTCTATTTTTATATAGTTATATTTTGCTTTCTCAACTATACTTTGTACTTAAACATGAATAACGTGTTTCAAAGTACCTAAAAGAGTGCTGTGCACTTAATAAATTTATGTGGGATCAATCGATGTGCATTTTTATTGCAACATACAGATATACTTAATCTTTCTTTACTTGTGGCCCTACAGCACACATAAGATGATAATACGCAAAGCTGAGGGTGAAATTTCTGATAGAGGCATTCCTACAGATCCTATGACCTAGGACTGCATTAGAAACACCAAATTCAAGAGGGATTTTCCATTAACTAATTTTTAGTTAATGGAACACAGGTTGAACCTGGCAAGACTTCAAATTAGAGTAGAATGTTACTTTCTGCTTCAATTCCAATGCTTTGTGATTTTTCTGCTTTGAGTTAGATTTTAGAAATATATCAGATTGCCAGCCCTCAGCATTAGGATAAGAGACACATCTTTACTGAGGAAATGAAGAAGTATGGATTTTATCAGAAATAGTGGTTAGTATGGTATATACAATTTTTCATTTGTAAAATGCTAAAAACTAAAAAAGTAGATATTTTCATTTTACAAACGAGGAAAGTGAGGTTCAGAGTGGTATTTCAAAAATGTCCATTGACTGAATTTCTTATGAAAATATGATCATTTCTTGACTGAAAACACATCTTTAAAAGTATCAAAGAAAAAACTGAGTTGGATTTGGCAGATTTGCAATTATAGAGAAATAATAAAGACCACCTTTTATTCTAGTGTAAATGGTGCTCTTTGTATCTAAATCCTTTCAACACACCTATTTCTATCTAAAAACAGATTAGGTAAGTGGTTCTGAGCCACACTTCTCTCCACCCCCCACCCCCCGCCCTCGCCCCGCAGAGTTTCTGTTCAAGGACAAAGAGAGCAAACAGACTGTGTATTTGCCTATCTGTAAAAGACCTTTAAAGGTCTTTTACTGTAAAAGACCTTTAAAGGTCTTAATATATCAGTTTCCCTTATTTTTATTTTTTAAGTATTGTTTTTATTGGAGTTCTTAAATAATTTCTAAAACCATGTGATTTTCTGCAACAAATGGTAAGCTGTATCTCTGATATATCTAGATTTTTTCCCCTTTAGATTTTTTTTTTTTTTTTTGGAAGACACTTGCAAGGGCACACAAAACAAGGAAAATTGAGAATTCCTTAGTTAAACTAGCACTGAGTTAAGATCCTGAAAATTTTTTCAGACACTTTCAAATTGGAAAAAGGATTTGCTTTGATATATCCGTAAGAACAAAATGCAAATGTTCAAAAAACTTTGGTTTAAATATAGATTTTTCTATCCTTTGCAAAAACTCTCATTTACCTCTTTATACCACAGAAAGTGATCTCTTTAGAGATATGGTTTACTAACCTTAACTGTCTTTTTGAAAGCGTTTATCATGTATTGGTCCAGCATCTAGGTGCACTTTATTTGGAAGTTGAATGATAATAATAATGATACTAATAAACATAATATAGAGATTACTCCGAGCAAATGTCCTAATCAGTCTCTGGGATCAGTCAAGTTTATGATAATGTTTATTGGATTCAAGTTTTGGCTTGCAAGTGAAAGTCTAATCATGAATAATAATAATTTCCAACAAAATGTTATTTTCCCTCCCATGAAGAAATAACCAAGTATTTATAGGCAGAATTACATTTATAGATAAAATGAAACATCTAAAGGAAAACACTTTTAACAAGTTACATAAGAGAAAAGTATTGCAAAGCACTAAAAACATAATATAAATGGATTTCAAATTTATTACGTCCAGACACGTGTGGCATCACCTTCCCTGTTTTAAGAATACCTGGTTGATACACTAGGGGCATAGCTTATCAAAAAATTGACTGCTCTTAGGGCTTAAAAGTCCTGAAAACATGACGTTTTGCCAAAGTATTTGACTTCCCTAATATTTTTTCCCCAGCTTTATAGGGAATAACTGATAAATAAAATTGTATATATTTAAAGTGTACAATGTCATGAATATACATACATATTGTGAAATTATTACTAAGATCAAGTTGACACGTCTATCACTTCTCATAATTAGCATTTGTTGTGAGAACTTAAGATCGCCTCTCAGCAAATTTCAAGTGTACCATATTAATAACTATAGTCACCTTACTGTATCTTAGATCTTCAGAATCTTACAACTGAAAATCTGTACCCTTTTCCAATCTCTCTCCATTTTGCCATCCCCAGGCCCTGACAACCATTATTTGTACTCTCTGTTCCTCTTAAATTCAACTTTTATTTTTAGATTCCACATAAAAGTGATACCACAGTATTTGTCTTCATTTGGCTTATTTCACTTAGCATAATGCCCTCCAGCTTCAAACATGTTCTCACAAATGGCAGAATTTCCTTCCTTTTTACAGCTAAATAATATTCCATGACATATATTGCACCACATTTTCTTTATCCACTCGTTTGTTAATGGACATTTAGGTTGTTACTATATCTTGACTATTGTGAGTAATGGTGCAATGAACATGAGTGGAGATATCAATTCAAGATACTGATTTTATTTCCTTCAGATGTATCTCCAGGAGTGGGATTGCTGGATTATATGGTAGTTCTATTCCTAATTTCTGAGAAACGCCCATACTGCTCTTCATAATGGCCGTACCAGTGTGCATTCCCACCAACAGTGCACATGGATATCCTTCTTTCACATCTTCACCAACATGTGTCTCTTATCTTTTTAATAATAAATACCCTAACAGAAGTGAAATAATATTTCATTATGATTTCAATTTGCATTTCCCGGATGATTAGTGATGTTGATCACCTTTTTATGTATCTATAGGCCATCTATATGTCCTCTTAGGAAAAATGTCTATTAAAACTCTTTGCCCATTTTTCAAATCAGTTATTTGAGTTTTGGTATTGAGTCTTGAGAGTTCCTTATATATTTTGGATATTAATCCCTTATCAGATAGATGGTTTCCAAATATTTTCACCCATTCTGAAGCTTCTTATTTTATGGAGTTTCCTTTGCTGAACAGAAGTTTTTAAGTTGATACAGTCCTACTTGTTTAAGTTTTGCTTTTTTTGCCTCTGCTTTTGGCATCATATCCATAAAATCATTACCAAGACCTATGTCATAAAGCTTTTCCCTTATGTTTTCTTCTTGGAGCTTTATGGGTTCAGGTTTTACATTTAAGTCTTTAATCTACTTCAGATTAACTTTTGTGAGTTCTGTAAGACAGAAGTCCAGCTTCATTCTTTTGCATGTGCACATCCAGTTTTCCCAGCATCATTTATTGAAGACGTCCCCCTTGTATATTCTTGGCATTTCTTGTCAAAGATTAATTGGCTGTATATGCATGGGTTTATTTCTCCCTATTCTGTTTTATGTGCTTGTTTTTAATGCCATTACCATACTGTTTTGATTACTATAGGTGTGTAATGTAGTTTGAAATAAGGCAGTGTGATGCCTCCAATTTTGTCTTTCACAAGATTGCTTTGGCTATTCAGGGTCTTATGTGGTTCCATATGAGTTATAGAACTTTTTTCCTATTTCTGTGAAAAATGCCATGGGACATTTAATAGGCATTGCACTGAATCTGTAGATCACTGGGGTAGTATGGACATTTTTAATAATATTAATTCTTCTAATCCAAGAACACAGATATCTTTCCATTTATTTGTATCTTCTTCAATTTCTTTCATCAGTTTCTTATAGTTTCAGTATGTAAATTTTTCAACTCTTGGTTAAATTTATTCATAAGTATTTTATTATTTTATGCCATAGTAAATGGGAATGCTTTATTAATTTCTCATTTTAATAGTTCATTGTTGTTGTATAGAAACATAATTGACTTTTGTACATTGATTTTGTATCTTGTAACTTACCAAATTTAATTATTAAGCTCCAACACTTTTTTGGTGGAGTCTTTCTGGGTTTCCACATATAGGTTCATGACATCAAGAAACAGAGACAATTTTACTTCTTCCTTTCTGATTTAGATGCTTTTAATTTCTTTGTCTTGCCTAATTGCTCTGGCTAAGACTCCCAGTACTATGTTGAATAGAAGTGGTGAGAGTGGGTATCCTTGCCTTGTTCCTGATCTTAGGGGAAAAGCTTTTAGCTTCTCACCTTTGAGTATAATATTAACTGTGGGCTTGTCACAATGGCCTTTATTATGTTTGAGAAACATTCCTTGTATATCTAATTTGTTGAGAGTTTTTATCATGCAAAAAGTTGTTGAATTTTGATAAATGCTTTTGTGCTTCTATTGAGATCCCATGATATTTATGATCTGAGAAATCAGGGTTGACCAGGAATTCATTAAATTTGGGAAGAATCAGAGGAAGAATGACAAGAATATCTCTATTCCAAGGCCATATCTTTACTAATAATTCTCTCTTCAAAAAAATGATATTTTTTCTTTTCTTCCTTTTTCATTATCTCAATTTATTTTACAAATAATCATTGAGCTCTTACATAATATGTGCCAGACTGTCCTAAGGCTAAAGATTCCAGAGTCCCAGGGAGCAAAACAGTATAAATAGGAGATCAGTTGCTTTGGATGGCAGGAAAGAGATAATGGTGACCTAGATGAAGAGATGAAGGATACAAAAGAAGTTCGAGGAATCAAGAGATATTTTGAAGATATAATAATAGCTCATGCTGAAGTTTATGTGAGGGAATAGGGAAAGTTGTTGAGAAGGGAGAAAAAAAATCAAGGAAATACCACAGGTGTAAGTAGGGAACAGCAAAACTCTTGCTGAAGAAACAAACTGAAGGTCACATTCTGGATATGTTAAGAGATGTCTATGAAATACTGAAGTAGAGATGTCAAATATATATTGAAAATTTGAGGTTGAAGTCCAAGAAAAGGTCTGTATTGGAGGACAGGTATCCATGTGAAAGTGTTTTAAATCCATAAAAATGACTATATTCACTTAAAGGACAAATTATAGAGAACAGAATTAGATCCAAATGAGTTCTTACATCAAAGAGAAGATGAGATAGTAAAAATATTTGAAAAAAAGCAGTCAGTGTGAGAGAAAAAAAACCAAGAGAGTATAGAATCACAAAAGCCAAAGGAAGAAAGGAGAAAGTGGCTCACCATATTAAATAATGTTCTGAAGTAATGTAAAACGAGGATAGAGAAGTACATTGGACTAATGTCTTTGACAATGTTGACAAGAGCAGATTCAATGAAATGATGATGATGGAAACTGGACAGTAAAGCGATGAAAGTAACTGGTATTGAGGATGTGGACTGTAAAAGGGCTTTCAAATGGTTAAAACCACCCAAATATTATAACTGTGATGAAAACATGAAAATTGCTAGGAAGGGGAGCAAAAAAATGGGTTGTACCTAGAAGAAAATTTGAGAATCCTGAGTTTTTTATTTGGAAGACTTTAATAGGGAACTAATCAAGTAGAAAGGGAAAGATGTTTAAATCAGAAGAGAAAGATTAATCTAAGAAATAAAGTCCTCAAAAAGATAGAAATGGAATGGCATGGTATTCCTAACATAAGTTGGGGGAATGACCTTTGGTAGAATGAGGTGCACTTTCTTCATTAAGACAGGAGGAAAGAAGAAAATGATAGGGGAAAGGAATAGATTTGTAGGTAAAAAATGAGAGGGAGAGGGAGAGAAATAAAAAGAGCCTGAGTTATGGCTTCTATTTTCTCATATTTTTTGTTAAAAAAAAAATAACTGAGAGTTGTAAAAAGAGCTAGATGAAAGGCTTAACAAATTCCAATTTAAAGTCAAGGAGAAAGAGAATGAATAGGTAGAGAATCAGAAAGGAACCCTGGAGCATCTGGTGTTATAAAAGCCCTAAATAAGCACTCAACCATATTGGGGGTTAAGAGATAGAACAAAAAGCCATTCAACATCAAGTTAAAGCCATTTGAAAGAAAAAGAAAATAGCGTGAGTAGAAAAGAATTCCTATGAGCTCCATATAAGTAAGAATTTTAGACTGGATAATGTAAGGTTATTTTATTTTTTAATCTATTAACTATAAAGGGGCTATCACATTGTTAAAACCACCGAAATGTTACAGCTTTCTACAGGAATCATCATTAAATCAACTATCCCTAAATAATTTTTAGAAACTCTCTATGGGAGGAATGCAGACATAGATTAGAGATCTATAGCTAGGCAACTGGTGTTAATGGCAACAAACATACTTGTTAAGATGCCTATCTGAGTTCTTAGAAATTTCTTTGACAAAGAGATTAACATGAGTCTTCTAAAATATAACAAAATATTAATTGCAATTATCTTTTAATGTGATTTTATGCTCTTCTGAGTTTTCAAGTTGATTACTTATTATAGCTTTTAATAAAAATTAATAAATTATAAAAATTTATATATATGTGAAAAGAAACACACTTGGTTATTTCTCCGGATGTATATGTATTTAATTCAAATTTTACAGTTTAGATTCAGCATGAATTGCAACAAATGGATCTTCAGCAGAGTTACTAATAGAGAAATGAGCATTTCCATCACCAGAAACATAGATTTTAATTCCTGTACAATTGTCACCAATTTTATCTCCAGAAATAACATCACAGTATGTGCCAGTAGGAAGACCAGTTTGCAAAGTTAAAGATAGTGGCCTGTAAAATAAAATTTAAGATTTAACTTGCGTTCGATACAATTAAAAACAAGAATACAGATTATCTCTAAAACAAGCAACTTCACTTTGTATTGTAGAACTCTAAGTAGTCAAGGTCTCAGTGAGCAGAGAATGCAAAACAAAGACCTCTCCAGTGGATGTGAATAGTTTTCTCAGGTCCAAAAGCAATCTTATAGAAGATTTAGCAATTTCCTAATCAATAGTGAATATTACCAAAAAATTAAGGTTGAAGAATATCAGTGAACATTTGAGTTGAAATGCTATCCTTAGATAAAAGTACTTTCTGTGGTAAACACAAATATTTAAATTTGTCCTCATCTGAATGTAAGAAAACATGAATTACTTTCAAAAATTTAAATTTGAGTATATCTTCAAAAATCTTTTTCAAGAGGCTATAATGAATTTGGGCATAGATAACAATAATCTAGTATTTATAGTGAAGATGTATGTAGTTTTAAATATAAAGCTGTCTCATACATTTATTTTGGTTCTCCCACCCACCAAAGACAAAAATTAAAAGACTAGCCATGGATTCTTTTCACAAGAAGATATATATATATTTTTTGTCAATAAAATATAATTTAGGCTAGAATGAGATAAGCATGAGTGAAAGTTGCCCTTGGATTGAGACATTTCAACTGCTTACAAAGCGGTCTTCTAAGCCATAGTTCTATACATGAGAGAATCAGTACACCAAGAGGCAGAGGAGGTAAGTATAACAAATGAAAAGCCAGTAATAAGAAGTCTCAGCACTAAAACCCAAAAATCTCCTGAGGTGAACACTGACCATTAGATGCATCGTCTTTCCACACATGCTTTAAAATATATATTATTTGTCACAGAGAGACAAAGAAGTGAAGGAAAAAAGACCTGAGAACCAGATATAGGAGTAGTTGAAAAAAGATCTAGAAAAAAGTTATATCAGTACTGAGGCACTATTTTTCTATCACTTAAATAAAAGGTGGGTCTTTATGACATGTTATTCTAGTGATTTCACAACCTTTATATTAACTGCTCTGTGTATTTTGTGTGAGGTGTATATGTGAGCATATACATTTGCATCGCATCTGCACATGATATACAAGGGTACACAAAAAAATAACTACGTAAAATAGCCCTTAGAAAGAAGAGGTCAAAAGAATAAGAGCCATCATCATTTTTTTTTCTGGCTCTTTTCTAATCTCTAACTATATTTCCAATACAAAAAAGTAAATGAGCAGGAAAAGAACTAAGAACGTATGAGTATAAAATATAATTTCAAATTGATATCTACTTACCAGTCATCATTGTTAAAGACAATGAATCCTCTGTTTCCTCTTCCAAAAGCTACTTGGTTGCTACCATTATCCCACCAGTTTGTAAAAGGTTGGCCATCAACTACATTACGGAACATAACCATGTTCCTAAAAACAACATATCATGTAATTGCTATGAATACTTCAACAGTTTGAAATAAAATGTTAATAAAGTTATTAGAGGATATCTCTAAATAAGTATTCCCACCTTATTTGACGCCATCGATGTTCACAGACCCAGTCATTGCCACAAGTAGTGTCTGCATTAATAGTAACTTCTTTAATTACTCCATTATTATTTGGTGGCCCAATCCAATCATTAACATCCTTAATTAGCAAAAAGATAAAAAATGCTTAGATTTTTAATATTACTTATGTTTGCCTCTTCCTTTTCTAGTATGCCAAACCCAATTTGTCTCATTTAGGTCTCTGCACTGTCTTCATTTGGAATCTAACTCCTTCAGTAGTTTTATAGAATTTTACCAAATTCACATCATCTTCTCTCTAACTTCTCATTCTCTAGTGCCATATTTCAAAAGTAACATTTTTTTTCCCTCTCATTTTCTTTACAAGGAATTGCAATGGCTTTTAACATCGCTGTAGGCGGTGCAATCATTGAAATAGCAAGGAGTTTAGGGTCAGAGACAGGAATAAAACAGATTTTATAACTACTAGCTAAGAAAACTTAGTCCATATACATAACTTCTCTGTCTCATTTTCCTATTCTGTAAAGATTGCTTAGTTGTTATAAAAATTAAATAATATATATGAAAATACCTTGAATAGAATTGCTAAGTAAATATTAGTTTCCTTCATTTTTCCTTTGGGATAAATGTACTCATCAACACATCACAATATTCTTTACTAATTTGACCAGATGTTTAAAATTGTGTTTTTCTGATTGGTACTTTTAAAGATAAAGACAGAAAAAAAAAGATTCGGTCTGGGAAGGTTATCCATATTTGTCTTAAAATCATGTCATATGATGAACAGTGGATAAAACTTAAGAGTTTTTAGCACGCAGAAGTTTTAGAAAAGTGGAAATGTTATGGAAAAAAAGAGAAACTGACATGGTCCATGACTCCTGACAGCAGAAATAAGACAAATTAGTGGAAACTATAGAAGTCGGTTCAATATAAAGGAACATCTTCTAAATTTAAAGCTGTTTAACAATAGAATGAGCTGTACAAACTAACAGGCATTTTAATTGAAAGGAATCTAGAAGAAACTAGATAAAAATCTAATTTTTAGTGAAGAGAATTTTCTGCTTTAGGTATGAAGTTGCTACATACAATGCTGCATCTGAAGTCTTCACCTTCTACTCAGATTAATATCTTTACCGTATCACACATATTTTCTCATCCTTATCTTTTCCAGAATAGTCTGCAAAGTTCTCTTCTTTAATACATATATTTTCCTTCCAAATAAGATACTTATAAGATTCTCTCCAATTTAATCTCAGTTCAACCAGATCATTGGCCTTCCATAGAACTTTTATAAAAAAGCATTTAACAAGTATTTATATTGCTTGTGCTATGGGCAGGTACTATTTTAAGTTCTTTACAAGTGTTATTTGCAATCCATATACCAACTCTGTGAAGTAGGTACTTTTGAGAAATACATATTTTACTCATTGTATTCTTATTTTAAAGTGTTTTTGGGAAGTAAGGAGTTATGTTTCTCATATTTCTGAAATAGCTTGCATACTTTTTGACAATAGAGACCATGATTTAATTTTTAATACCCACTGCAGACTGCATTGCTAAAAGTCCTACATCAGATTTAGACTTAAATATTTAGTAAATAAATAATAACTTTAATAGCACCATGTGAAAGTAAAACAAAACTGCCTTTCTTTTCTTAAGAAAAAGATATTTTATACAACACCAAAACTTACTTTTCCATTTTCAAAATATCTTGGCCAACGGAAGCTAGACATTACTCGTGTAAATCCATAAGGATGAGCGAGCATAAATCCAACTCCCATTTTGTACAGTCTAAAAGTTACAAAAACGATATCATCATAGAAGAAACCAATGTTTTTAGTGTTATTACAAGGTAGGTAAAATAATAGGGAACTTTGTTTCCTACCTAGAATCCCAGAATGTAAGAATAGATGCTCCTCCAGCTCCATGTCCTCTCTGATTGTCATGGTTATCCACAAAGACAAGAGCTCTATCAGAAGGCATGAAACCCCAGCCTTCTCCCCAGTTCCTATTTAAAAAAAATACAAACACGCACATTCTTTTACGACAGATTCATAGTAACTTAAATGTGTATTTCTTTCAGTATAGCATCCTCAAATGAAATTCTCTCTCTGATTATATGGTTATTCTTAGGATTTTTAAATATGCAAACTATATAGATATAGCTATTTATCTACAAATACATATTATGCATATATATGTATGAATTATTTGTATTACATTTATCTTACAGGTATAAATTTGTTATATAAAAAAAGTCCTTTTATAAGTTTTAGTATACTATAATTTAGATGGACTTCAGAAGGGTCAACATCCATACCATAATACACAGAATGGCAAACTGGGTTAAAATAAGGCTTTAATATTATTCTTTTATAATATAAACACTTTAATATTTAAAATTAATTAGCTGATATAATGTATGTACATTCCACAGCATGCCCACATTGTAGGTACTTTATAAATGATAGAATCATTTTAACAATAACCGGGACTTCACAGGTTATATGCAAATGTTAGCCAAATCTAGTATAGTCATATAATACATAAATTGAAATCTCTAGGTTATGTTTTGAGTTTCAAGACATACTTTCCTGTGATTTACATTAAAAAAAAAGGATGATCAATTGGAGTTTGGGAAAGTATAACATTTGTTATTAGTAACTGAATCCTTGAAAGCTGTCTAAATAACAAGGTCCTAAGAAGATAACTCATGTTAGGATAATATGATTAATAAGTCTGTGAAATAATTCATAGGACAAATCATATTTCATTTACTTTAAGTAAGCCATCTTCTCTCCATTCCATTTGCGCAGAACTGTGCCTAGTTTTGCACCATACTTAAATTCTGTCACACGGCCATTTTCAAAGTATTCACTGCTTTTAATTGGCTCACTACCCAAATCAATTACCTAGAAGAAATATAAGGGAAAATATCATTTTAAGTAAGAATTTTAAAGAATTTTAACCAACTAGTTAATATTGTATAGAAAATGTCTTTAAACTATTTGCTTTTTTTAAATATCCAAAATGATTTTCCTTATATCAAGATTGTTACTTATTTTTTTGCTAAATATATGCTACAATATTAAAAGTAACATGATGATGAGGTGACCTGTTGTTCTGTGAAAAGTTTGACACCATTTAGTCTTGCACATAAATCATAATAACAATAGCTCACAATATCAGCCAACATTTCTAAGTGCTTGATAAATATTAACTTATCTAACTCTCCAACAAAAATAAAGACATAACCAGTATCATTATCTCTTTTCCTCACATGAAAAAAATGTTGCATAGGGAGGTTAATCAATTTGCCTAAAAGAACACAGCTAATAGTGCTATAGACAGGAATTAAACTCGGACAGACTGGCTCAAGACCACAACTGTTATTATGTCTTCTCTAATGGTCTCTGAGGAGATAGTAAATGATGCAAAGATGTTTGCAGCCTAAAAAATTCTCTACATGTGATAAAGAATTAAAGAAATAAAGAATTGTCTCTGAATAAAAGAAAGTTAAAGAACACTGTTTTATACAAATGATTCCTGTTCTACATACTGTCCTATATAAATGATTCAGTTATTAACCTACAGAAATTGCATTTTTAGATTAAATCTATTTTTCTAATGAATTACATTATCTTTTATATACACATATATGTACCTCCTGGTAAATGAAAGGTTTACTTCCTTCGGGGAACCAGGTTGTGTTTAGATTATGCAGTTTGTCCAAAATTGCCTTCATGTCTCCAGGCCACATGTGCTTAGCAGCATCAATTCTGAATCCTGCTACACCAATGTCGATGAGATGGTTCAGATATTCGGCAATCTTGGAACGAACATAATCTTTCTCCAGTGTAAGATCAAGTAGACCAACCAAACGACAATCTCTGACCTATTGAGAAAAAAATTTTGTGACTGATACATAAAATGTCATCTTACCTGAGAATCCATTTGATTATTCATTCATTTATTTATTAATATATATTTCTATATTCATTTATTTATTAATATATATTTCTATAATGCCTTCTTTGCATTGGGCACTGGGGATATTTATGGTCTAGTATGGACATATCTTTGAAATATTTTTTATTATAAAAAATGAAGAATGTAGAAAATAAAGTAAATGAGTTTTTTAATTGGGAAAAATTAAATTGGGGAAAATGTTCTAAATATTGATTCGAGATTCTTATTTCTAAACAGTCAGATCTAGAATCCTGTTCTCCTAAGGC